>NC_092864.1:68116114-68194556 GCF_032062135.1 Pyxicephalus adspersus | reverse complement strand
AAAAACATGCAGTTAGGTTAATTGGCTTCCTCCTAAAAAACTGATCTTAGACTACATTAATGACATATGTAGGGACATTAGATTGCGAGCTCATTTGAGGGACAGTTAGTTACACGACTATGGACTTTGTACAGCGCTGTGTAATATGATGGCGCTATATAAATACTGTGTAATAATAATAGCGGTAATAGTGAGCAGCTATTACTTTGAACAGGTGCTTGAAAGTGAACACCACTAGGTAAGTAATAAAATCCTAACCCCGAGAGGGTGTTGAGGGTATTTATGAAAAGCCAGAGTAAAAAATGCACATGGCAATCATTTACAATATTCTTAGGAAAATAAAACAAAAAAACAAATAAGTCACAACATGCAACTTGAATGATATATCATTAGATTGTATGTGGTCAGCAAGTGTTTATAAAGACACAAAATAAAGTAGCTCTGTATTCAGTAATAGCATAGTAAATGTGCTGGGGATATGTTTTTAATGCTGCCTTGTTCGGGGCCACCAGTCAACATTGGTGATAGATACAACAACAGCTATTGGCACCTAATACCAGCTGTAACAAACTTATCTGATCACTAACAACCAATTAGCACGGTTCCTTATGACATAATAATCACATGTGGACTGGAGGCTTCATTAAAAAAAAAATGAAAGTCTACAACCTGCAGGTGAACACTGACACCTTCAAGCAGCAATGTTTACTTGCAGTGCTATACGATTTTTGCTGTATATTGATAGCAGTTTTTAAATAGTAAAAATAAATGAATAAAGCACAGAAATAAATTGATACTAATTATTCTTATTAACATCGATTTTTTGCATTGATAGCCTTAAAAAATACGATTTTATTTACAACAGTGTAACAAATAAAAGCCTTATGATCCTTAGAAGAAATTATAAAAATGATTTAAGTATTGTAACATGGTTACAAAAAAAAAAAAAAAGATCAACCTTTCACCACTTTCACTAAGTAAAGTGGGAGCGTGTTATCTCAGATACTACCAGCAATGTTTTGTATGCAGGGAACCTGTTGCTTATTATTCAGAATTACTGTTCTGGGGCTGGTTTTCCTGGGAATCTGATAGAGCAGGATGGGGCAGATTGCTAATTCCAGGCCTCAAATCTTCCTAAAACCCAGAAACCAAGTTTTTTTTTTCTTGCTACAGAGAGAAATCATTGTTTAATGTTAGCAAGGAAGCTGTTTATGGACTGTATTTTTGTGGACACTAACCCCTGTGAGGAAAGTTTGTTATTTTTCTAAATATGGACAGGTGCCCTAAAGCGAAGCAGGTATGTGGAGTTGCCTCTGTGCCATCCCCAATTGATGCTAATCCTTTAAAGTAAGCACAATTGTCAGGGTAACCAATTTAACTTCTAAATCTCTACATGTGGAAATGTGGACACCAAGAGATTCCAAATAGATTGTTTAGATAATTGGTTATAGACCACTTGCCTTTGCAATTGCATCTACAAGAAAACTGCGGGGTGTTTTAAAAAATGTTATTCCCCTGTCAATTCAACCTAGATTCTGAAGTTTGTTGGAAAATATGGCATTAATTATTGTGATTGCTGTGCTTTTAATAATTGGCCACTAGGAGGCAGAATGTGTCTTAGTTTTAATGTGCATTAAAATGAGCAACCTATAGGGATTTGAACAGCTGTGCATGAATACAAATATACCGTAGCAATTAGATGAAATGAGGAGAGGAGATGTTATGTAATTCACAGAGAGTTATAGCGCGGGTTGTTCACTGAATGGTGGCAACTGGCGTACTGACACTTGTGGGCAGTCGTGGCTTTGTCTCGAGAGAGGTAGATAGGGGAAGCGCATGTTGGTTTGACTCATTATGACCCATAAAGTTCTAGCACAAAGGTTGTATACTAAGCAAGATTTTTTGTATCCAAACAGGACTTATACCAAGTTGGACTTTTACCAAGTTGGACTTATTCCTTTCCGACTCAAAGTTTTCTGGCATCTACATCCAGGCATCTTTACTTTATAATTTTAGTTGACATTTAAGATGTCTCTGAAGGTAATCTCCATAAAAGCTAAAGGTCTTAATTCCCCTATAAAACTCTACATAGCACTTTAGTTCTTCATTGCACTTTTAATACCCTCACCCGTATGCACTGTCAAATAGCTTTTATCCAGGAGACCCACTTCCATCATGACAAGGTATAATCCCTAAAAAACAGACATTTTTATTTAGTTTATCATGGATTGCCCCTTGACTTTAAATCTAGGGGTGTTAGTATCATTCTATCGCAATTGCTACCTTGGTCATTGAATGATATGCCCAGACGAATGCTATTTGATGGTCAAGTGGATGATTGGTTCTTGAATCTATATGTTTCTTAACATGTACTCACCCAATATAGATCAATTTAATTTTCCTAGAGAAAGTTTTGGACATGGTGGAGGAAATCAGTGAGGGCATAGTTCTTATTGGAGGTGATTTCAATTTAGCTTTAGAACTATCCAAGGATATCTCCAAGGGCATGTCTCACCTACCGTTCTCTACTTTTACAAGAGTTAAAAGACTCCTACATACTTATTAGCTTGTAAACATATAGAGGCTCCAACATCTATTCCCTAGTTCACAAAACAAATAATACACAAAACATAGTCATGCATAGATCGTTTTTCTTGTAAGGCAGGGTTCTCCCCAGGCTCTTTTAGCTGGGTGCTCCACCCGGCACTTTTCAGCACCCACCAGGCTGTTTTTGGGTGGTTACTAAAGAGTTGGTCACAATACAGGGGCTGCCACCCACCTACAATTTCTTCCCACCTGGCTTAAAAACATTTCAGGGTTGAGCACTGTAAGGCATACTCTCCCTAATGTTCTATCCTCCTCAATAGACACAGCTATATTCTCTGATCATATGACCATGTCTTTAACTCTTGCCTCTGATTTTCTTATAGCCAAACTGTGTTCATGGAGACTAAACAATGACTTCTTGCAGTCTCCTGACACTGTCCTGATGGTGAAGAAAGAGCTGCAGGAGTTTTTCCTGTGCAACCCATCTTCTATAAAAAATCCTCTAATGGTCTGGGAGTTCCACAAATGTGTTGTTAAAGGTCTCTTCATATACCTTGGCTACAGGTTAAAAAAGGAAAGACATGCTAAGCTTAACAATTGTTTTTCGAGAGACTGGAAGCCTTACATAAATGCCACCACACTACTGATCAAGAAGCCCGTTTGGCTATGTTATGTGGACAAATAGCCTCTATATGCTAAGAAAAGCCAAAGCACAATTGTCCAAATGCAGAGGCTTCTTTTATGAATATGTTAACAAATGTGGGGCGGAATTGGATTAAGCAATTTGAGTTAAAAGGTCCCAGTTCTACATTCCAAATATCTCCTTTCTGCCAGGTAACACCTTTCACTCCTCAAAAGACCAAGCAGCCTCTTTTTGTCAATTTTATCAAGAACTTTATAACTTGTGGTCTTCCTTGGATTTTCCTATCCAATCCCAGTCATCAGTGGAGATAGTCAGGGCAAATTTGGAGTTTCCTGGTCTCCCCAGTGTCCGGGAGGTGTCTCTGGAAGCTCTAGATACATCAATCTTGTTACTCCAAGAGAGCTCCAAGCAGCTCACTCAAAGGTGGCCACAGGTAAAGCCCCGGGTCCTGATGGGCTCACCCTGAACTATTACAAGCAATTCCAGACCCAGTTTGCACAGCGGTTCCTATTAGCTTTTATTACCATCCCTGATCAAGGTTCTCTGCCAGATGTCACCCTAGCAGCCCACATTACCATTTTTCCTAAACTCAAAAAAGACCCACAATCTTGTGCAAATTACAGACCCATATCTCCTGAGCAGTTAATTTCTATCTGGATTTATATGTCTAAAAGCGGTACATTGTCTTTAATGAAAATTTATTTTACAATATAATAGTATGAGTATAACAAGTTTGAAACATACAATCATGTCAAAATAATAAATGAAATAAATAAATAAAAAATAAATTTAATAATAAACTTTGCCATGATTTTGTGTTTCAAACTTTATTATACTCATACTATTATAATATACTGTAAAATAAATTTTCATGAAAGACAACATACTGCTTATAGACATAAAAATTCAGTGTATTGCATTCAATACAGTTATTTTGTAGTGAATGCAATACATAATAATTTGAAATTCCTGCCGCGCCCCTAGCGACGGCTGTACGCACCGGGGGACTCCGGAAGTCCCGGGGGAACGTTAGCGCACACGCTGTGGGACAGATCGACCAAGAGGATGGCAGGACACTGGAGGATGCCGATGGGACCAAGTAAGGCTTTATTTTTTACTTTTTTAACTACCCCGAGTGTGACTCAGGGTTACCGTTTTTAGCTTGTTTTTTTACCCTGAGTTGCACTCAGGCTTACCGCTGGGGAGGTTAAACTGCAACTTAAAACTCTTCTCTAGTATTAGCCCGCAGGATGATCCCCCTACTGCAAACACTAATACACTCTAACTAAAGCGGTTTCCTACCTTTCTCCAAGCCAGAGACAACACAGTTCACACGCCTAACATAATTGATTATGCTCGCACTAACCAGTTTCCAATGACGCTTCTCTCTACAGATGCACAGAAAGCATTTGACCATGTCGATTGGACATATCTCAGTCAAGTGTTATAACATTTAGGAATTCTGCCTAGGCTCTTTACCTAGATACAGGCCCTATACTCCAAACACACAACGTGTGTCAGAACCAATGGGGTCCTATCAGACTCGTTTCTATAAAAAAAATTGACAAGACAGGGTTGCCCACTTCCTCCGTTACTCTTTACATTACTATTGGAACGTCACAAAAACTGGCAGCATAAGCAGATGATTTCTTATTTTATATTACATCACCAGTATTTACCATCCTAAATCTACTAAAGGCACTAGAGGTTATGCGCAACTCTTTAATTTAAAATCAATCCCCAAAAATCAGGGGTTCTGAATATTTCCTTATCTTCCAGACTGAGGCAGAACCTAACACCCTCCTTCCCATTTATTGGGGCAAAGGGAGCCCTAAAAGATTTGGGCACCCTCATCCCCTCTTATATAGCATGCATATAGAGTCGCTGCTTTAAACTTTTTGCCTCAGCCTAATTCAATCAGTGAAAGCAAAACGCTTTCTCTTGTTCTGAGCACTGTAATTTACCTAAAATGAATATAATGCCCAGATTAATGTATTTTACAGACCCTACTATGAGGGCTTCCCTCCTCTTTTACTGAGCCTGTGATTGGAAAGTGGGCGGGTTGTGTTCAGAGAGACAACCCGCCCATTGCCGAGCCTGCAACATTGTTTGCTGCTCTGGCCGGTGCACCCCCCTAGTGTGGTCCTTCTCCTGACCCTGCAGGAGAGCTGAGTGGCCAGAGCCGTGGACCACCAAAGAATTCTTTGCAAAATAGGAGTGGGCACGTGTGCCTATTCCCGAAAAAAATGAGGGCATGGCGTTCCCACATGTGCCCGCCCCACTACACCCCTGTTTGTAATGGGTAATGATTCAATGGATACACAGGTTAAAGGACATCAGAGCCATAGAAGATCTGTTGGCTTCTGGGGAACCATTCAGAACACACACGCCTGGTTTTACTTGGAACAATTTATCTGGTCTGCAGAATATCTTGCAATCCTACAACAATATCAGATTTTCCGCTCTATCCTCACTACAAATTTTACATCCACAGCGTGGCCATATATCACATGAGACTATAACTCCCCCCCCCCCCCACACACTTTTCTCTCAATTATACCCCTGTATCCCCCCTTCCCCATCCTTTCTTTTGCCTTCCCTTTGTCTCCCCTCATTCTCCTCTCCCTGAATTATGACCCTTAAAGCATGACCCCAGTAGTTGTAAGTAATTGTGCCAAGAATTACAATTGCTTCCCACTTCTTTGCACATCTTTAAGTATTCAAATCACAATCTCTTTTAATTGATCTAAATTCTGTTTTGCCCTAGAAAGCCTGACGAGGCAATGTTAGTTTTGTGGCCTAGACTTGTAAGGCGTGTTCTACGCAGTTAATAGTACTGTAAGTTTAAAGCGTACCTAAACTCAACATTTTTATTTTACATTGAGGGATAAACAACCCTTCTAAATAAAGTAAAAATGTTGTTAAAAAAAGGGGGGTGCAGGAACGCCCCTTAATGGAAGTGCAAAGCCTCCAGGGATACCTACGTCATGCAACCTGGGAGGCTCTGGCTGCTCCTTTTGCGCATGCGCTAATCTCAGGCATGCGCAGAAGGGGCATTTTTTTCACCAAGGGGAAAGAGATGCATGTGCATTGAGATCGGTTTTCTTTTTTTTCCCCTTCACAGCGGCTTTGTCACCTGTTCTCACACCTGTGCAATGCCAGATCACGTGACCTAGCAGGAATACAAGAAGAAGATGAAAGAGAAGACAGAAGATGGCAGGGCGCCCGCCATGGGTTAAGGAGAAATTCAAGGACGACGCGGGATTGGATCGTGGGAAGGACCAGCACCATAGAGGGATCTGCGGGATTAAAGGTAAGTGTAATTTTTTTTTTATTTTTAGTTTAGTTCCACTTTAACTGTATGAAAGAATACTGGTGGTACTCAGATATTCGTTTTTCTGCTTTGGACAGCTTACACTGGCTTAAATACTATATACTTATTGAGTGAATTTTTGTGATGTCAGATTGACTACTACTTCACTGGATTGGCCTTCCAGCTGCATTGATGGGTGCCCCAGTTGTTTTGTTCTTTCTTTTCAAGTTTTGTCTGAAAACATCCCTTCAGACAAGGTAGATGCTGTATTTGTACTTGTTTTTTAAATGAAATTTCATATTCAACTGGGTATTAGGGTGGTGTTAATTACAACTAAAATCCCACCATGTGTAAACTCAGTCTTTCCTAAAATGATTAAAACTTTCTTTATATTTATCTAATTTTGTGACCAAAGTACAACATTTCTATTTATCTAAAGATGTAAAAGGTCAAAAACTTAAAGATTTGATTAAAGCTCTTTTTTAAAATTGTCTTCCATGCCCTGCTCAATATGATTTATGAGATGGAAACCAATCCTTACTGAATGTATTTTTTTTTTGCTTGCAAGATGAAGGTCCAATGTTCTATTGTACACCTCCTGGAATTAAGTTTTAGGGTTTTCAGGGCATCCGAGTGTAATTGGTACTGCTCTTATCATTCCCAGATCTTGTTATAAATATCAATACATATGCAGTAGAAAAAGTCAATAGAATATTTTGTAATTGCACACCCTATATCAGGAGTGTCAAACTCAAATCACATAAGGGGCTGAAATCTAAAACACAGGCTAAGTTGCTGGCTGAACTTTTTATTAAGATGCATAGTGTTAGTAGAAGTATAGATCCTTCCTCACCCTGAGACACCATATCACAGCCATCCTCGTGCATTAATCATGTTTTGAAAATAAGAACGTTTGTCTTTGTGAAGCATGAACATATTTTCGCTTTCGCATCTTTCATTAAATTGTCTCCCTGCTGTACCAACTTTTCTCTTGTTGGACATTTTTGGAGTGATTGCTTATTTGTTCTTGGCAGCTATTTCTGAGGTCAGTGTACCTGACCTATCCTGGTCTATGTGAGGGGAGCCGGTGACTGTGCTGAGGTGGAGGCCGCTGTCTCTGGAGACATTGCTAATGTATCATCCCACTGAGATTCCATACCTGGAGCAGCAGCAGCATACTACTGGCAGCAGGATCGGGACTCTGGCACAGCCGTGCTTAGTGCTGGGTCCCGGCAGGAGTGTGAAGAAGCAACTTGGGTCCTTCTGCCTGCACTTTTGTGGACCGCCCTGCTTCTACCTACCTTTCTGGGACTGGGTCCTCCTGCCTGCAAATGTCAGGCGCTTGGATGCGGCACAGTCTCCAGACCTGGATTGGACCTGCGGGATTGAAGGTGTTTTTTTTTTATTTAGGTACTTTTCAGTTTAGTTCCTCTTTAAATTATATAATGCAGCCTGGTAATAGTACTTACACAGCAGTACGGGGTTTTCTGAGCCCCCTCTAAACAAGTTTCTTTTTGCTCCTAGCAGTAAATCCATTGGTTTTTATTTCCTGTAAAAATCAAGTTGGGGAAATTTTGAGATATTTTTTATACCGCTTCAGATCTTTACAATGGAAAACATCAGCCCTTGTGAAGAGAGGCGAAACCTCCCGAAACGTGTTGGCTTTTTTAAGGATGTATTTAAAATACACTTTGTCTTCATAGCAACAATCTAAATATTGTTTATTACCCCAGATATGGAATTAGATTATTTTCCTCCCAGATTACAACAGCTTCAGTATCTGTTGTAAACATATCTTGTAGATTGTAAGCTCTTCTGGGCAGCGTTCTCTCCCCCTGCATCACGGTCTGTTATTTACAACCCCTATTGTACAGCGCTGCGTAATATGTTGGCGCTCTATAAATCCTGTTTATTAATAATAATAATAATAATAATAATATTAATTGGGATATCATGGCACCCAATTATCTAGCCATTCTGAGGAGAATAAACATGGCTGTCCCTAATTCCCTGTACAGTCAGGCGGGTTTTTGGAAATCACACAACAAGCATTGACCATAATCTACACAATTACAACACTTCCTCCTTTTCTTATCCAGCAGGAAATAATCAAGGCAACTGCACTGTACAGGAAGTGACATCATCATTGCGTAGCCGGCCCAGTGTGGGCGGAACCCGGCAGTACACTTACTCGGCGATAGACTGATTGTATTGCCAATCATTTTCCGCCCATTTCACTCAGTCGGGCGGAGGAACACGCCCCAACGAGTGACGTCTATTTAGGCCAATCACGAGCTCGGACAATAACCCTCTTGAAATATTTGGGCGGGACCAGAAACTACGATTGACAGTGTACAGGCCCACTGAATGCGCAGGAAGCCGCGGACAGGCCGTAGTGGGCAGTGACCGGCCTGAGTGACAAGGCGTTCAGCCAATAGGATTGCGATTTGCCTTGAAAGGCTCCGGGAGAAGGTCGGTCCTGCCTCGTCGTGTGGCGCGGCCGGCGGGAGAGGTGGGATTCCTGGTCTGCATCGCCTGGGGAGACGGAGATAGTCTTAGCAATAAGAGGGGGCCGCAAGAATTGCACCCACAAACTTGTCGTAGCCAAGTGCATAGCAGCCGGGCCCGGAGTTACCTCTTCCTCGTGCTCTACGCAGTGGCGTCAGGCGCTTTGTCTGCATCCCAGGCGGGTGAGGCGGAGACACGAGTAGGAGGAGGGAGTGGGGAGCGACCCCACAGGGTGGAGGTACGGGGCAGGTATGGCACTGTGTACATCGCATGGTGGGGGGCAGCGCTATACCTGGGCACTCAATGGCAGCTGCCGGAGCGCTTTGTGTTTCGGCATGCCGCAGGGACGGGCAGTTTCAATGTAGCCCAGGTCAAGCCGAGTGTTTCCTGCATCCTTACAATGGGAGACAATGGAAGCCGTGTGTGCGGTGTTATTGTCTGGACGCCGCATCTGGAGAGATACAATGTTGTGCTTGTGATGAGCGCTATGGGATGAGGTCTGTGTGATGAGCGCTATGGGATGAGGGCTGTGTGATGAGCGCTATGGGATGAGGGCTGTGTGATGAGCGCTATGGGATGAGGGCTGTGTGATGAGTGCTATGGGATGAGGGCTGTGTGATGGGCGCCAGGTGTGTCTACCTGCGTGGAAAAAAAAAATGGCCAGATGTGCCGGCCTTGGCTGTGCTATGCTAGGCATGACTCCACTTTTGTGAAGCTACTCCTAATAAACCCTTAGATTGGTGCTACCCCCGGCACACAGGAAAGCCCAGCTCCTTGCATATCATATCTAAGTCCTCTTACAATATTAAAAACACTTTGTTGGGGCTTTTAGGATCTTTTTGTAGGTTTATACTAAGACCTGGGCACCCTAGATTGCCAGATAATGACGGCAGATATGTCCAATGTTGACATTTGCAGCATTGATGGAGCTCTAGAGACCTGCAGGTATCTGATCATTGGACCCAGCAGTGTTGCAGTATTCTTGATCCCAATAAATAAACCTACTAGCATTATCTACAGATTTTTTAATCTTGTATATTTGCTGCTTACATCCTTCAATTTGCAGTGTTAAACCTTTCAGGATAAAAATGCTAGCTGCCTTGTTGTTGTGCAGATTTTGTGCCTTCTAAATCTTTTGATTGATCTAAAGCAATTCTAAAGATAAAATATTCTGATATATTTTTTCTTTGCTGTATGCTTGTTCTAAGTCATAGAGCCAGGTAACAAGTATTATCAGAAATGAAAGCCCCTGTATCATTTACTTATTCTTCACAAATTAAAGAATAATATTAATTTTGAATGAATAGGAACTTCAGTTTTTGCTGGTTGTGATTGGTTTCATCACTTCAGTGGTGTCTGATGCTTGGTCCACTACTTTGTGTTGTAGTTGTGCCATATACAGGACATTACTTGGTGTTCTCACCAGACCCTTTTAGCTGGGCGCACCACCCGACACTTTTTAGTAACCACACGAAATCAGCCGGGTGGTTGCTGAAAAGAGAGAAGAGTTGGGTCACAATACAGGTGCTGCCACCCGGCTTAAGAAGCTTTCTGGGTTTAACACTGTAATATATCCACACAAGGACAGTGAGATAATACATTTTAGTCGTTTTAATAAACACATCTGCTCTAAAGAGTAACTGCGTCAAACTGCTAATTACACATCGACTTGGATACCTTCCATGGATTTGTATTTCTGTCCATCCATTTCTGAGGTTCACACTGTCCTGTATTGTAAGGAAGAATACTAAGCTTGTCATTCCTGAAAATAGATCTTTTTTTGTTTTACTTTTCTTGGCTTATCAATATGAGAATGAAACTGTTCAATAAAATATACCTTCATTTTCTTTTTCATACCTCATTTTAGACCTAGTGATGCAACAAACTCTGATTCTGTATTCGTTGTAAAAAGTAAGGCTGGTGGGATGTAGATTTCTGGATACCACTCTGCCCCGGTATTATTATCATTAATAAACGGGATTTATATAGCACCAACATATTATGCAGTGCTGTACATTAAATAGGGGTTGCAAATGACAGACAGGACACAGGTGGAGGAGAGGACCCTGCCCTGAAGAGCTTACAATCTAGGAATCTTTAAAAGCTCCAGTCCTGATGAAAGCAGTGGGCTGTTGATGAAGCATCAAGATGATTTGATTCCTGCAGTTCCGTCCCAGGGTTCAATATAATTTGGTAGGCTGCATTTGTTCAGACTGCCCAATGATGCTGAGCCTCCATGATTAAAAGAATTGAAATGCAGGGAATGAAAGAGGTGGGCCAGGGACGGTCAGATTAGGAAGAAAGGAGTTAGAAGATGCTGGACACCCTCCAGTATGGTGGGAAGTTTTTAGTGTATATCAAAAAAACGAACAGTGCTCAAGGAAATCGGAGTGAACAGTTTAAGATGGGTATACAAACTCCAGCCTTTAGGCCAGATACGGCCTAGCCAGTAGTCTGTTCCGGCCCCTGGTCGATCCGGCCTAATCCCGGCTGGCAGGGGTTGGAAACCTGCGGCTCTTGAGTCTCCTTGTTTTGCCTCCCTTCCCTATTTACCACCGCCGGGGTAAGGGGACATTCCCTCTCCTCCCAATGCATTGTGGAGGAGAGGGATTTCCCTTAAGGGGTGGTCATCATGCGGGGCGGAGCCATCAGCGCGGGACTTGAGAGAGAGTCCGGCCCAGTGTGCCTTCTTGACCTTCTAATATGGCCTAGTAGCCAAAAAAAGTTTGCTGACCCTTGGTTTAGGAGAACAATTCTGTACAACTGTTCAAAGTTGGAGTCTTTGGAGTGTTCTCCCCGGCCCCTTTTAGCTGGGCGCACCACCTGGCTTTTTGGGTGGTGACTGAAGAGTCGGATCACAATACAGGGGCTGCCACCCGGCTTAATAAAATGCCTGGGTTGAACACTAAAGTCCTGCTTTAAGAGATTAACAGATTTTGCCCCCCTTCCCAATCTGTGCACAGTGAAAGGAGGGAAAGAGTAGTAATGAGATAACCAATGTCTTTGCTCTCTTCTCTTGTCATCCTTGTGCTGCTTTTCTTCAAGTCTGAGCTTTGTAATATTAGCTGATGCAGAGTGAAAGTGCTCATTACATTTGATGACATGTTAGTAAATATGGAGCTGCATTTTTCCTGTTTCTTTTTTTTGTTTAAGATTTGTTTATTTTATATCTGGTGTTTAGATTTGAAATGTATCCAATTTACAAATGACTGTTAGGTTTCAAAACACATTTTTAATTCTAAAAGGCTACTCGCCATGTAGCTTCTTCATTTTAATTTTTAAAAAGCAGCCAATGTAAGAAACTGAAACTATTGATTTCCAATCCTTGTATCTTCTAGTACAGCAGCCCTCACACGGGTGAGGGAGGAGTAGTTCTAGGAGCCATTCGGTGTGCAATTATACTTGCAAGGAACATACTGACTGAAGCAGAGGTATGTGCCCATTAGTCTGCTGCTGCTCATTCGTTGTCCAATCATAGGCCTTAATTTAACTGCAGCACAGAAGTCAGGCTTGCTTTGCTTTTTGGAAGAACTTTGTAAATCTCAATGTGATGGCTGTTATATATTATTGATACAGATGAAGTGAGTCTTGGATTGCCTTAGAAGTTAAATTTTTTCCTGTTGGAGCTATAGGGCTAATTTTTTTTTATATGACCTTTTGGTTTAGGGATCTGGGAATGTAAAGTTTTGTATATTGGATATTTTTATTTCAGTACTCAGGACGTGTTTTTTTTTTTTCCTGCACATCCAATGGTTCTCGCCCGATAATCAGATCAGGGACGATATTCAGCGAGAATTGGGTGTGTATACAGTGCCCATCGTCCGAAGGACCGTCCTGGCGGATCCATGGACGACGAACGATCGTAATGTAAGGGAAGGAGGAGCGCGCATAGCAGGGTGCCACTCTGTCGTTCTCCCCCTCCCCTCTGCATAGAGCAGAACAGTGATGTATGTATAGAATTCGTTCATGCATCGTGCAGTGCTAGTCGTTGTAAGGGATCGTGAAAGATCCTTTTCAATGACTATAATTGCAGGTGTGTATGTGGCTTTAGGCAGCTTAACAGCTTTTATTTCTAAATGTTTATACTGATTGTTGGCAGATTTTGATGCGTTCAGTTGTTTACAAGGACACTGCATAAAGAACTGATTGAGCGCTCAGTGTCTGACTTGGAACGGGACTGTATTGACCATACCCAGGTCAATATTTCTAATCTATATTAGAGCATTGAATATAACACAAATATTATAAAATATTAAACATTGATTAGGAATTTCAGTCTTTGCCCAATTAATGCTGCTTTTCCTGCTCTGAGCACCAATAATGTAACTCGGCAGTAGTAATTCTCCCTACGTCTTAGGATGATGGCATTGATTGGTCAAAGAACTGGGCTTGGGAATTGGTGCACGGTAGTATTATTATTATCAGTAATATTAAACAGGAGTTATATAGCGCCAACATATGCAGCGCTGTATATTAAATAGGGATTGCAAATGACAGACAGATACAGTCAGTGACACAGGAGGAGGCAAGGACCCTTCCCAGAAGAGCTTACAATCTAGGAGAGTAGTAACTTGATAAACTAGTAATATAGCCTAGATACTGATCATTTACCTGCTCATTCATCAATCAAACGCTGTACGGGAAGCATAACAATCTTTGGTACTATTGACCACTGGTGTTGTAAGCAAATGAATGTGCTCTTAAGAAGACCACAGTCCACATATGTAAATGTGTTATGTGCTGCTTTGCCCAAAAGAAGTACAAGTATCCTTGATACCCCCCCCCCCCCCATTAGTTGAGGCTCACTTTATGGTTTGTGCATGGTGAAAAGGAACCCGCTTCCTCTGTACAATGCTTGCCAAAATTTGTGCATGCCTTAACACAGCATTTAAACTTTTATAGATAAAAATATTAGCTGACTTGTTGTGCAGATGTTTTGCATCCCAATATTTTTTTTTATTGCATTTATTTTAGCAGGGCCCACCACCATCTGATTTTGGGTGTTTACTGTTGAGTTGGCTCACAATACAAGGGCTGCCACCCGCCTACAACTCCAATTTCTGGGTTGAACAATGTTACTGAACCTGGTAAAAAAAAAATACGGGACGTACGAAGTATAAATGACAGCGAGACATCAATCCTCACATACCCAAAAGCTACCAAGGTCACCCCTACTGTACAAGATAGGGAAGGTTGTAGTCTTCTTCTGTTAGCGGAGCCCCTACATCACCACAGGAAACAATAATAACGTAGGGAATGCTGGATGAAACCAAAGTGCGATCTGGAAAACAGGCATTGACACACTACGAGGAGTTAGATACCAGCTTTCATCATAACTTTGCACAAGTGATCATTTTATTTTGTTTCTGGACAGAGAGGTAAGTATTCTATGATAAGGTTTTTGTATGCAAGTTATTTTTCCTAATGGCAGGGTAATTTTATTGCATGTTAAATGTACCCTTCTATTTCAGTCTGCAGCTATCTGAACTGCCAAGTAATTCAAATGTGTCTGTGTTGTAACCATTCCAACACTGGGGGTGTTTTGTACACGGTGTGCTTCATATCCCCATAAATGTCGTCCATCGGCATTCATGTTCATTACCTTCGTGGTTTGGGCAGTGCTGCTAATAATAAAGGGCAGAGGTTAGTCAGTTGGATAGCTTTGCAGAACCTTTAAAAATTACTCTTGCTTGACACTTTTTTTTTGATCCTTCCCAATAATACAAAAATACATTTTTTTTTTTGTTTTATGATTGCAATGCTCTTGTGCTGCACTGTATCTCTCTATACAGAACTGGAGTGGATTGGGCAATTCTGATTTAAGCATTGTATCAAAAGGGGGAACAAAATTCAAAATTAGGACATTTTATTAGAGAACATAAATTCATAGTCTGTGCAGAGAGCATAGATTAGAGGGGGGGACCCAGCAGGTCCACCTACTGCAGAGAGGCCAATACAAGACCATCTGCAAAAAGAGAGACCAAGCACCCCTTCACAGACATTATTATTATTAATAAACAGGATTTATATAGCGCCAACATATTACGCAGGGCTGTACAATAAATTGGGTTGCAGATGACAGACCGATACAGACACAGTAGGAGGAGAGGACCCTGCCCCGAAGAGCTTACAATCTAGGAGGTAGGGGTATAGCTTCATGGAAGAATATTGATCACATCTGAAAAAAAAGATACAATGTTGGATTTTGTATTTAGGCCATGTTTGATTACCCTGTATTTCAGCTAGTGGATCTTGTTTTACCCACAGTAAAGAGACAGCACATGGGGCTAGATAGTGTGTACAACATTCATGATGAATATGTAGTGCTACACAGGTTCATACTAATCTTGGGGGGGCAAGGAAAGCATGACCCAGAGAAAGGTCTTTTCCCCAAAGACAGGTCAGTTAATAAATCCGTGTTCTGTTATGCAGCATATATGTGGGTATCTCTAAATAGTTTGTGTTTCCATCTATCAGGCAATGCATACGGCTTTACAATAAATAAGTAGTTATTGGAACTGGTCTCATATTTTAATTTTTAATTTAAATTTAATTTAAATTTTTTACATTTTCTAGTCACTTTTGATTATTACATCATTGTTTCTCTTTCTGTTTGCAGGATACCAACTCATCAATGGCTTAGTAGACTGATTGGAAAAGCTTTGAAAAACTGCTAAAGGAGGAGGGCGGGGCATTCAGCCCTGTCCTCCTCCTCTTGGAAATACCTCCTCTTGTGTCTTCGGACCCCCACCCTCAGAAATTGTATGTAGGTTTGTCATGAGTCCGTCCGGCTGCTCCCATGTGAACAGCTTTAAAGTGGACAATTGGAAGCAAAATCTGCGCGCTATATACCAGTGCTTTGTGTGGAGTGGGACACCTGAAACCCGTAAAAGAAAGGTAAGCTTCAATAAAGGAAATAGTTCTTTTCCAAAATACTTCAATTATCTTTTATACTTTGTCTAAATGTATGCTAAATGTTTATCAATCATAACTAAGCTTCATATGCTGGGTCTGACAAGGTTCTACCCTTGCTACTCTAGGTAGAATCTTTAGAATTCCTTGGTGGAGTTCGTGTGTAAACAGAGCCGCCCATTCATACAGTGCAAAAGTTGTAAAATAGTGATTACCCGTCAAATGTATTACTTCCTTTCCGTTGCAGTCCAGTAGAAAAAGGCAGAATCTTAGCAGCCTGCCAGATTTTAAATGTAAACAAACACCAGTGTTTATAACCTCTTAGGCTACTTATGCATGTCAGATGATTCTTGTCCGATAATCGCCTCAGGGCTGATATTGGTCAAGAATCTGGCTTGTACAGCACTAATCGTTCATGGATCCATCCTGGCGAATCCATGAACAATGACGAATGATCGTAATGGAAGTGAAGGGGAAAGAATGCAGCGGGGTGCCACTCTGTCGTTCTCCCCTCTCTATAGAGCAAAATGGTGCTGTATGTACAGAGCTTGTTCATCCATCGTGCAGTCTTTTGTCATTGGAAAGGATCTTAAAAGATCCTTTCTAATGACAGTTATTGCACGTGTGTATGCAGTCTTAGTCTACGTGGACTGTTTCCCCCAGTGTTTAACCCCCCATGCACATTTTTAAAGCATTTAGGTAAAGTGGGTTCTTTTTTGTAATCTAAAAGGGTTATACATACAATGTGTTTTAATAATGCATACATTTTACACTATCAACAGATACCCCTTTTTTTTTTTTTTTTTTTTTTTTTCCTTGCAGGCCAAGTCGTGCATCTGTCATATGTGTGGTGCTCACTTGAACAGACTTCACTCTTGCCTGTATTGTGTGTTTTTTGGTTGTTTTACAAAGAAACACATTCACGAACACGCAAAGCTTAAAAGACATAATCTTGGTAAGTTATTCCATAATCCAAAGGTAATTTTAAATTTCATGCATCCATGCAGATCCAACTTATGAATTTGCTAAATACAAGACCAAAAATGTTATATAGTGCAGCATACTGATCCTTTAGATGTGGTAGCTGTGTTGTTTTTCCTATTATTATTTTCTTTTTTTTTTTTCTTTTCACCTTTCTTTTATCTATAGTTATATATGTATAGAAGATAGGACCATGCTAACTGATAATGCACAGGACAGTTTTTTTCTTTGGTAAACACAAAATTCTATTTCTAAAAGAAGTTATCAAAAAGTGCCTGTTAAAAAAAAATGAAACCTGTGCAAAAAAGATGGCGGACCAAAGAAAAAAATAAGTTGCCAGTATAGCCTGTGGATAATTTCTCCTTTTCTGAATGACCATGTTTTGTTCTGCACTTTGTATGATAACTGACCTAATAGCAGAATTTAGCAAAGAGCTCAGTCTGAGTTTGCAGCAAGATTAGGAAGCATTTCAAATCTTCAGGGCACTGCTTAGGCACAATTACCTTTTTACATTAAATAGGTGCTTGTAAACCCCTCTTTTAGTGGGCTTTATTAGTCAAGTATGCTCCTTTTATTGAGTATGAAGACACTGTATGACCAGTGAAGGGGAGGAATGGAGAGTTAACAGCAATAGTGGTTACACTTTCTTTATAGAAGTTCTCATAGGTGTTCTCCCTGGCCCCTTTTAGCCGGGCCCTCCACCCAGCACTTTTTCAGACTACCCGGTTGTTTTTTGGTGGTTACTGAGAAGTTGGGTCACAATATAGGGGCTGCCACCCACCTACAGCTTCCTACCTCCCAGCTTACAAAAAAATTCTGTGTTGAACTCATGTACGTTGCTCATGTACATCCCCTAATATTAAAAAGGCCCACACATAATTTTCAATCTATGTAATATTACAGAAAACGGTCAGGCCGTGGATATGCAGTAGGAGATGCACTGAGCCTGCACATAAGCTGTAGGAAATGGTCAAACCTATGAAAGTAGTTGACTGGTAGATTGGTGGCCTACTTAAAAAAAGACAGGCATAGACTAAGTCCATAACAATGCTATTACCCCCGCTTTACAAACCCATGATTTTACTTTAGTACTTCCTACGGATCAACTAAAAAGTACACCAAAACATTTAATTGAACCCATCCTGAAGATTTTTTTTCCTTTTAATGTACACCTTGGTCACAGAAACACTTTTTAAAGGCTCTTGATTTCTTTTTTTTTTTTTGGCAATAATAAAACCTATATTGATTGGCTTATTCATCTCTGCACCCCACTATGGGGATTTCCCTTCAATTCCTGACCTGTAACAGGAAATTTATCCCAAGGGAATAAAAAAAGCATCCCAACACAGGTTTGCATATTAGAGGATTTTTTTCCCTGTCCTATTGCCGTGTTGATAATTTAAAATTTCTGGATGAGGGCAGTAATAAAACTTCCAGGGAGATTAAACCTATTCTACTTTATCCAAAAAAATGCTTTTACACACACTTAACTTAATTTAAATGTAAGAGCTGATGTCTTACAAAATTGGTTAGGAATGCACCCCATTTGTAGCAGAATATGTTGTTTCTTTATTCTGCTTTTAGAAAACTTTAGGAAGTGAGCGTGTATAAAAGATGTGCCCTAAATGCTTTGTTAGGGTATTTATTTTACTTTGACACTTTAACAGCTTTTACATAAGAAATTGGCAACACAGTGAGTTAATTGCATTCAATGATTTTTTTATCCACTTTGGGTTTTTCAATGTAGGAAGCAGCAGTAAAGCACAACAGCTATTGTGTAGCATTACAAAGAGGAAAGCAGAACCTGATTATGAGATTGGTAAATTTAGTTGCCCCATGTATATTTGTAGTAGTTGAAAACCATGCTGTTTGTATGCTATTAGGAGCATATTCACATAAAAGGGTAAATATTTTGGTGTTTAAGGCAACTCCCCTACGTAGATGTAAATTTGCTTGTATATTATCCATTTAAAAACACAAACAAGGTGCTGGAAACATTCCTCAGAGATTTTGGTCCTTGTGGACATGATCTTATGGTCCACCACATATTAAATGGGGATCTGGTGACTATGGGGACCAATTGAGTACAGTGAAATCCAGGAACCCTCAAGAAAAAAGTTTGAGATGGCTTGAGCTTTGGGACGTGGCATGTTATCCTGCTGAAAGTAGCCATCAGAACATTTGGTGGTCATAAAGGGATGGACATGTTCCCCAAATATACTAAGTTAGGCTGAGGCATTTAAATGATGCTCAGCTAATGCTAAGGGGCCCAATTTGTGCCAATATCTTCAATGCCATCACTCCAGCAGCAGCCTGAGCCATTGACACAAGGATCTATGCTTTTACATTGTTGATGCCGAATTCTGACCTCACTGTCCAATAGTTGCAAAAGAAATTGACTCATCATACCAAAGCAATGTAGCCTCAGGCGCCTGTTCTTAGCCAACTTAAATTTTCCCTGTTTAATAGATTGATTGAAGTTCTGGAGCACAGAGTTCTGTGTTACAATGCAACAAAACAATTGTTGCTGTCCATCAGTCTGAGAGTGGTTATAATCCTAATTCCAAACTATTTTAAAGTCCATTCTATGTTAACAATTATTTACCATTCAAGACTGCTGCCAATCTTCCCACAAGTGAACATACCAGCAAATTCTCCCCAAGGTCAGACTGTAATGCTCAAACAAATTGCAAAAACCCCAAGGGCTACATCTGAACAAGTATGGCTTGTTTGGAAGAGTTCCCAGGGAAAAGCCCTCAATGCCTCTCAAAGACGACGTAAGATGCAGTTTCCTAATTCAGTAAATCCAGGGACTCTCGGCTGACGCCTCATTGCTATGATACAGGCCTTAGCTCCGTCCAGCTGACGGGCTACAAGAGATTTGCAGCCTGAAAAAGTGAAAAAGTCTTTATGCCTTTGTGATGCAGGTGGAAGAACTCCGGCTTGAGCATAATTTGGACATCTGTAAGATTTTTTTAGCCATTTAACAGACCGATTTTCTAGAAGAGTTTATTCCTAAGACATTTTCAAAAAATTTTTTATCGGAGACCCCCCATCCCTTCACTACAATGCCAGCAGTGATCTGATAGATGACATGAAGCTTCTATGGTACCCTGTACCAATGTGTTAGGATTTTGTAATTGTAATGCTTGGTAGGAATTTATAATTGAATATTTATGGTAGTGAAGGTGTATATTCTGCACCTGCTCATTTGTGATTGGAAGCCTGCAGCTGGCTTCCACTTGGCAATATAGGAAGAGACAAAATCATGTGCTGGGGAAATCGGTTTGACATAGAAATATCACATGACAAACAAGGCCCTGACTTACTTATGAATTCTCAAAGCTTGTTTGTGGCCTAAAAAATGAGTTAAGGGGTGGAAGAGAAGATAAAAAAATATTGGAACAGCAATGTTCTCCGGAAACCCAGTGTTGGCACTATGGGGTCTGACCTCAAAGATGTGGATGGGATAAAAAGTAAATGTGGGAACCCCTTCCTTGCTGAGACATGCCTAGCCACCCATATGTGAAAATGGAGATTCCTCACTCATTTTAGGTGACAAAGGACTGGGGAACCAAGAGGTTTTTTTTACTTCTCTCCAGTATATAAAAATGGTGCCAGGGAGAGATAAACCCCTATCAATCAATATATGGCACCAATAATGGGTCTTTTTGACGCACCACAACTGAAAAGAACAGTTAAAACATCAATTTATTAAAGTACAGTATTAAAATACCTATAACAAACACATTTACACTAACACTATAACAAACACATACCTATAACAACACATAAAAATGACCTTTTTCAGACATAATATGAAAATGACATTATACATATATAATCTAATATAAAAACAGCATAATAATCACATGTAGTGTAGGCCAAACAACGCCTAAGCCAAGTAGGCGACTCGTTTCACAGAACAAAGTCTGCTTCATCAGTTCAAGAGAT
Organism: Pyxicephalus adspersus; assembly: GCF_032062135.1. Taxonomy (NCBI): domain Eukaryota; kingdom Metazoa; phylum Chordata; class Amphibia; order Anura; family Pyxicephalidae; genus Pyxicephalus; species Pyxicephalus adspersus. The sequence goes on along the minus strand of NC_092864.1, from coordinate 68,173,698 downwards.
GTTATGATTGGTCAAAAGGCATACACTAGTCAAGGTAACAATAATTTTGGTTCTGGGATGTTCCTATAATTTCAGATGTCAAATAACCATTTCAATATCTGAATCAATACACATATGTATCATATTAGCAAGCCATTTTGTAAGACCTGCAGCTTGGTTTCTCCCACTGCGTTTTTTTTTTTTCTCAGTAAATAAAATTCCTGATTGCTTAAAGTCAGCCCCCCCCCCTCCTTTAATGAAGTAATAAATATTTTACATTTTGACCAGTGTACTATACAATCATCTACTGAAATACCAGCATTCTGCAGGTGGGAAATCTCACATCTCTTGAAATGTGCTAACCAATTTTTCTGCTCAACACCAAGGAAAAAGTTCCTAGCTTCCTGTGGAGAATACTGCCTACCTATCATTTTTTTTGAGGCTATGTTTTTTTGCTTTTCCATTCTCAAATGTGTGAGTGCTCAAATGAACAGCTGTATCACAGTTTCCTTGGGTAGCTTTTATGTTTTGAATAGAAGACATATGTGACTGATCAACCCAAGTTCAGGCAGACTCGAACTCTGCTGGGAGGTAGCCAGTCACAAGAGGTACCTTCTCCATTCATACTGATCTGATTCTGATCATGATGCCACTGAATGTGATGTCATGATGGCATAACCCCGCCATCTCTCCCTTTGCAGATCTGAGCTTGCGATGGGAGAGTGGGCGGGCTGTGTCACTGCACCCCAGCGGGGTCCTTCTCATGACCCCGCTCGGGGTGGCACTGGCCAGAGCCAGGGACCACCCAAAGGGCTGGAGAAACATCCCTATTGGGCAATATACAGCCCGTGGGCTGTAGTTTGCCCATGCCTGGTCTAGAAAATGAACAGGTGTCGCCTCTATATGTTTAGAGGCAGCTGTCCAGTTAATTTGGGGTCTTATGCATCTTTGGATGCCAGTCCCACTATCTTTTCTGGTTTGGTTATTAGCAAGCTTCTCTGGCCTAAATGTTTATCAGTATAGGCCCGGAGTCTTGAGGCAGACTTTCAGGTGCAGCTTCAGGTAAGCCTATTGTTACCTCATTTTGCTGGGTACACACGTGCAATGGTTCTCGTCTGATAATAGACTCCGGGCTGATATCGGACAAGAATCTGGCAAGTGTACAGCGCTCGACATCCATCATCCGAACTGCCGTCCTGGCGGATCCAAGGACGATGGAAGACGAACAATCGTAATGGAAGTGAAGGGGGAGAGAGCGCAGCAGGGTGCCGCTCCGTCGTTCTCCCCTCTAGCCTTAATATTATATTTCAACACAACTATCCATCTTGACAGCATATCGGGTGTCCAGTGAGCATCCATTGGATGCAGGTGCTTTGTTTAAGACCCTACTGTGGATCCCTTCATCCATTTTTAAACTAATTTACAATTACAATTCTCAAATAATTCCTTTCAAATCTTTCGGGCAAGGTAATGTCCCTTTATACCCCTTTTCTCTACCATTGTAGGCAGCCCACTTTTCCTTTCTGGGATGTGTAATCCTAGCAGGTTCTACTGGTGCGTAGAGCCTGGATTAGATAGCTTCATTAGCCCCTCTGGTATATTACCTTTTTACATCCTATTAAAAGGTGCATAAGGGCCCCCTCTTCAGAAATATTTCATTATTTCCAAATAAAACACTATGCTTACTCCAGACTTGGAGTGCTCCCTCTTGTGGGATCCATGTCTGTTTTGGCAAACAGATTGCAAATTGATGATGCGCTGGTACATGGTTTACCAGTTTTCATAATTAGCGGTGAGGTGGCGGGTGCCCTGTACAATGTTAGGTGGGAGTGCCCAGGATTCTGAGGTATTGGACAAACAATATACCAAATGGCATATACTCAAGTGGGCTGTTCCTTTACCAAACACCCAGCTGATGCCATACTCTACTTAAAACCACCTGTATTTACCAACAAATAACTTAGATTAACAGCAGCCGAAATGATTTTAGTGCAAGTTAAGCCAAAAATGTCCTGGTTTTTCTCCAGTAAGATGCGACTCATACTTGCGACTCTGATTTGGTTCCACCGGGTTTGTAACCCTTGGATGAACCAATTAATACCAATGGGCTTGGACTGTTCATTTGTTATTGTGACCCTTGTTACACCTGCAGTACAGCCTTTCATGAATCTGTTAATATAGGCTGACAGTTGACCTGACCCCATTTCCCTCCCTATCCCTCAATTCTAGGGGTCTCCTTTCTTTTTATTTTTTTTTCTCCTTTTCTCAATTCACTTTCCTATTGTGACTCCAGGCATGGAAAGCATATTCCTTACCTAGGCATATGGTATTGGCCATGCAGTCATCCTATAATGATGATGCCCCCCATCGTCAAGACGTTCTCCTTGGCTGTGAAAATGGGTCATATATACCCTATTCTACCTCCTGTCTTACATATTTACTGTTTGCATAGTTTCCAATGATGCTTTTGTTTCCTTTTGACAATGTGTGTAAAACCTGATAAGTTTTGCCATTACCTTGGTAAGCTGTCCTTTTTTGACAGATATTTTTGTTCTCTAATTGAATTGCCCAGTTCCCATGTTTTACGCCAATATATATATATATTTTTTTTTTTTTTTTTTTTAAACTAAATTTTTATCAGCAGACTAGAAGAAAGCCCTGATAGAAGTTCAATTTACTGGAGACTATTTGGCACAATGCTGGATGATGTAATTAAAAACCTTACAGGTGGCCAGAACATGTTCTGCCTCAGCTTAAAAAGTATAAGGAACCTTGCTGCAATAAAGACCCTTCTGCTTACTAACAGCTTCATCTTCTTTGGTTCACTATAAACACTTGCAGCAAGCAAAGACCTCTTGTTCAAAAGCCTGAACATTGGTCGTCAACTACATTTTGTTTCTTTCCTTTAATCCTTGATTATCCCCCCTTGATGCCTCCACAAAATGTGTGTGGTGATCCAGGATTTATTTTAATATGCTCACCTTGGAAACCATAAGAACTTGGACCAGACGAATTGGGTTCACCCTATTCTAAAACACAAAGCACTTGTTACCTTTCCCCAGGATGTTGTTAATGGAGAGTCTCTACCAAGGCTTATGTTGGCTGCTATTTGTTGTACCATGACAAACCAGACACAAAGTACATAAAAAAAATCATACTCTAAACTTTTTATTTTTTTAAGAAACGGTGGTAGCTGACTGACCTTCACCATATATTTTTGTCATTTTGTGCCCATTTGATTTTGCATTCTAACTTTGGTTTAGGCCAAAGTGTTCTTCTGCTGGAAATACTTTGAAAACTTTGAGTCTTTTCATCTTTTGTCCTCATGCAACTTGTATGCAGGTGTTAAAGTCTGATTATCTCCTCATTTTGGAAGTGGTTTACATACACTGCAGGATTTCCGGCTAAAAAAAAGACATGTGTAATGCTACCTGGGACTTGTCTCTTCACTGAAAAAAGAACATGAGAATGCAAATAGCAATCCCTGGGACCTTTTTAGGCATTTACAAAAACTAACAATGATCACACAAAATATATAAAACATAATAGGAAACCAATTTATTCCAATAATGATTAAAATACATAAAAAATTATACATGTTTGGTCTCTTCCAGATTGATGATCCCGGGATGCATGGCGTAGGTATCCCAGGAGGCTGTGACGCCTCCTAGGCGAGCCCTGGAGATCAAGGCTTAGAGGGGCGGTGCTGCACTTTTTTTAAAGGGTGTTGCACTTAACATAACATTTTTACATTATTTAGAAGTGTTGTCTACCATTCTATGCTATGTCAAATAAAAATGTTGTGTATTGGTACACTTCAGCTAACTGTACATTCAGGAGTCTCACTACAGGTCTTTCAGATTTGCCAAAGACTAATCAGAGCTTCATGGCCATGACTATGTAGGCGCCATTGGAGCGGTACACTCTAGTTTATGTCACTCCACTACCCAAAGCTTTATTTTTTGTTTTCAGTAGTCACCTTTTGGTTTCTGAGGGTTTCTCGGGAGGACATTGTGGTTATTTTTCCTCTTGGTTGCCATAGATTGTACAAAAAAATAATAAATCAAAACTATTTTAGATTAAGAATTTAAATCTTGACATTGTAAATCTAGGTTGGAAAAAATATGCATTCAATCAAAAGATGAAAAAGTACTGTGCATGCTAAGAACAATTTAGGAGGAAGAATTTTTTTTTAAGCTAGACTTTCTATTAACTATATATTTGGTGAAGGCAGAAAGGTTCCACCTTCATAAGCTTAACAAGTTACATTCTAATAGAATTTACCTGGCTTTTTCATGACTTATTTTCTAATTTTACCCCCTCCCCTCCCTTTTTTCTTACATGTACAGCCATAGATTTGTTGTATGGGGGTATATACTGCTTTATGTGTCAAGATTACATATATGACAAAGACATGGAGCAAGTTGCCAAAGAAGAACAAAGAAAAGCATGGAAATTGCAAGGTATTTTTTTCCTTTTTTAGTTCTGTCAAATCTCTCTATTTAGTACTGTTATAAAAGTAAACTATGTATTTTTATTTGTTTACCATATTTCAACATTTTGCTTAGGGCAGACATAGTGTCCTAGCAAGTGTCTCTGCCCATTTGTCTCCTTATTTGTTCTGCTCTGTATAATGGGTTCCCCATAATTCCTATCTGGATGGCAGATTGTAATGCTTTTCATGGCACTTATCAGCTAATGCTACTAAACAAAATGCTCAACACCTGTTGTGTTTGGAAAGGGGATAATAAGAAATGGAAAAGGAAAACTGTGGAGGAATTTTCAGTTAGTTTGTACGTGATGATTTCAGAGATCTGTGATTGGGCAGCAGAGAAAAGTGTTTTCAGGTGACCAGTCACATGGCCAGGATGAAGCCGGTGGTAGCAAGAAATATAGAAATGATTAACTTTTTTTTCAACATATTTGAACAGATGAAAATTGCCACAGATAAAGGTGAATTTTTTTAGTCGGTAACACTTGAAAAAGACGTGACATATTTATCATAATGCAAAGGAACAAAAATGCAGGTTTATCGTGCAACTCCTCAATTACAATAGCATTTGAAAACTATAAAATTAGAATTCAGTGTTCCAGATTAGATGCCATTATTTAGAACCTCCTAAGGGAGTATTCAGATCTAAAGTCCACCAGATTTTAAAAATTAGTCACTTGTCAGTTGATTGTTACTTCCATTTATGAGACAAACCCCAAAGTCAACATTAAGGCCACCCCCATTCTGGGGTCCCTACACAAACATTGATTTCCTAATACATCTTAAACAAGCACATACACAATATGACAGATACCTGAATAGAGAAAAAATGTAGGAGTTACTACCTGAAGTTGCAAATGGGTTTAGAAACCTAACCTTGGAAAAATTCAGTTAATATAAAGGGGACCGAAGTCGGTGTTCCCCTAGTGTTAGTTCCTACATCTGATAACTTGTAAGGAACAGGCAGGGCCTTTAGTAGAAAACAGAAAAAGTTAAAAATCCCTGCTTCTGTTTGCATGAAGTCAGTGGATAAACTAGACATATAATGTCATAATGGGGTTGGCTCTGAGGATTGGCCTCCTATTGATGATGGATATGTGTAAATAACCATAAATTGGCAGTGTTTGACCCTAACTGAGTGCATTTCCAAAACATCAGGTATACTGGGGTGTTCTTTGTATGCAGTGGTTACTATTACCAGAAATGGTCCAAAAAAGCCAACCACTAAACTGGTTACAGGGCTTACAAATACACATGGCACATCAATGTAAGTGGTAGGTAGAGGCTAGCTTGTTTTGGTATAACATCTTTAAGATTGTTTGTTTTTGTTTTCTTTTAGCTTTTGCTCCATCGTTGGCTTCTCCTTACCAGTATACAATGACAGGTAAGATTTTCCTTGATCAGTTTTGTTGGACTTTAAACTTTACGCTGTTCACGACTGCATTGTTTTTTTTTTTTAGGATGTACCAAACTGAAGATTTTGCAACTCCTAATAATATTGCAATTTCTTAGATTGTTTTTTAAACACATATTGTAGGTTCACAGCAAAATTCAAAATTGCAAACACACCTTGAATCAACTTCAGGCCTTTTATCTGTTTTAATTATGAAATATAATGCAGGGTATTTAGATTTGAAGCCAATTGTTTAGTTACTTCTGGCTCTTTAAATAGAGGTCGATACATATTGGAGCTGTAATTCCAAAAATCATTCGTCCAGTTTGGATGTGGATAACCTCCAATTAAAGCTTAGTCTGCGCTTTATGTCTATATTCATTATTTACCTGTAAATTGAATGTTTCAGTAAACAGGTAAAATAACAAAACTTGTGTGAGCATTACTAATTGTACATCAAATTTTTCTGCATGTTCTTTCTAGGTGTTGGAGAAAAGTATTCAACATGGGAGCCAACAAAGAGGGAGCTAGAGCTGCTAAGGCATAACCCCAAAAGAAGGAAGATAACCACAAACTGCACGATAGGTATGTACATGATTACACATTTACTGAACTACCCCTTTCTCAATATTGCTGATAAAGAAAAGCAGGATATAATCTATTTAGTCGGTTTATCATATATTTTAAACTTCCACAGATACAGGAGGATACATTTTACTTAAAAGAGCATTTTGCTAACAAATTAAGTCAATGTACAAAAGATTATTTAATTTGTTAAACAAGTGTTCTATTGAGGGCTCCAGTGTGATGTTGTCAATTACATTTTTAGATTCTTTTATTCATATTCTGAAAACTGCTATAACAAAATGTCAAGGTGTGAGAACTAAGCTAGGATTTTAAGCTAAGTGGGAAGATTACGCCAATTGATCTGGTGGGTCTATAAATTAAGTTATTTTTGTAATCTAACTCATTCAGCGGGTTCTTATTGTACAAATGGATCATTTAAGCTAAACAAGGTGAAATATGTAAATGGAACAGCTTTCCCTTTAAGGGAATTTTCTTTTTACAATCTAGATTTGGAAATTACATAAGGCTGGTACACATGTCAGATCATTGTCATCTGATAATCATCTCAGGGCTGATATTAGACGAAGATCTGGTGTATGTACAGCGCTCTTTGTTCGTCGTCCAAACGACTGTCCTGGCGGATCCAAGGAACGATCATAATAAAAGTGAAGGGGAGACAGCACAGCGGGGTGTCACTCGGTTGTTCTTCCCCTCCCCTCTCCATAGGTGTATGTACAGCGCTTGTTCATGCATTGCGTTCATTTGTTGTTGGAAGTATCATGAAAGATCCTTTCCAACAACCATTATTGCACATGTGTACCCAGCCTAACTTTCTCTGGCAGAGCAGAAGACCTGATATTTTTGGCATCAGGTAATTCACACTTGTAGCACACCATTGTGGATCAACAATGGTAAATCATTCAATTTGAAACTGCGTATGCAGCATAATGTTCTATAACATTTTCATTTACTTTACAGGTGTGTAAATGTTTATTAACCTTTTATCTGAAATTTGGTTTGCAACGAAGTTTGTCAGTAGAGGCACCTATATTTGTTCATTACAGGTTCTCTGCAAATTCTCATTTCTTCCTGTCTACTGCAAAAGTGTTGTCATCTGGTGCACACTCAACAGTAGGAGAATTTCTAAATTTGCCTTGCCATGCTCTCCACGTTTCCGTGACTTACTCTCCTAAGGATATATAGGGGTAATTAGAAGAGTGACCTTTTTATTTTTCCTGTTGTCTGTTTAGGGACACAGCTTTCAATAAACATGAAGCTAGGTACAAAAAAAAAGAGCCCAGCTGCTAAGGGCTGTGACCCCCGACATCCCCACCCCAATCTCACTCACTTCACATAGTGTGCTCTGAAAAATAGAGGTTTCTTCTTATCTGCTTTTTCTTCTTCTTAACTTTAAAGTAGAAGTTTGGATTTATTTCCCATCTCTGTAGACTCGCTATATGAGTGGCTAAAGCAGTCTAGCATGGCTGGTCAGCCTTAAGCCATCCTATACTTTTTCACTAATAAATGTCCTTCATCCACCATTTGCAGCTGTGTGAAATCTCCCTCCATAGCAGGGGTGTCAAACTCAGGCTCGCGGGCCAAATCTGGCTCGCGCTGTAATTATTTTTGATCCGCAAAAAAATACCAAATGTATACTAGAGCTGGCCCGCCGGTAGACAGTGCATGCACCGCTAATACTACAAACCCAGAATGCTCTGCTGGCGCATCAATCAGGACCCACAAACACCTCCTCTCCTGTTGACATTCATTAGCGACCTTCCTGAATTGTAGATATCTTTTCAATAAATAGGTTGGCCCGCGACTGTGTACAAATTTTTCACTTGGGCCCACTGTGTATTTGAGTTTGACACCCCTGCTCTATAGTATCTGGGACTCCATGGGATTTGTGTTGAGAGGTTTTCAGTTGCTCTACTGCATGTTAATCTTTTTTTAAGAATGGGGCACTTTGTGTTAAGTTTTACTGACAGCCAGGCCTGTTTCTTTATTCTCAAACCACTATTGCTTTTCCTGCCAGTGTCTGATTTTTTTTTTTCTTGCTGGGGCACTAATATCCTCAAGGGGGTGCAGTGTTCTCCCCAGCCCCTTTTAACTGGGCACGCCACCTGGCACTTTTCAGTAACCACCCAGCTGTTTTTTGGTGGTTACTGAAGAGTTGGTTCACAGTACAGGAGCTGCCACTCGCCTACAATTTCTTCTCACCCGGCTTAAAAAAATGCCTGGGTTGAACACTGCGGTAGTTCTTCTTCCTCTGGTGGATGCCTCATATGAAATCTGCACACCACAACCTGTTTTAGGGCCTAGTCTTCACTGACCTAGGAAACTTCAGGCTGAATAAGGAGGAAAACACAACATGCTTCAACTTTTGCCTTTTTTATTTCAGAAAATGAGACCATATGTTTTAAGACTTAGTCCAATTTAGGCCAACTTGTAAAACTATGAGTGTGTTTTTGGAGGCATCAAAATACATGCCTTTTGTAGCTGGGGTGAAGCCAGTGGAGACTAGGTCTAGGGGATTTAACCACACCAGCAGCAGCATAGCACCTAAGTAAGTGTTCATGCCTGCTAAGATTGTGGTCGCACAGCAATAGCTCATTGTGTACCTTTTTGGGTCCATTTGTTCTGGCAGGACTAATACTTGGGGAATAGAGCAGTCCCCTTCATATTTCCCTTGGGTAAGATGTGTTACATTTTCTTGAGGCCTCCTTCCCAGTGTACACAATCAATTTTAATGTTGGTAGGAAGAAGTTTGTGAAGTAGAAAGTTGACCTTTAGGTATCCTGTAGAAGTCAGTTATGGTTCCGACGTGTCTTTGGCATGCAAAAATATGACGCAAAGTCAGATTTGGACAGTGGTATTACAAGATTTCAGGGTAGTAAGTCCAGAATCCATCTGTGTGAGCCATGACATGTTCAAAAAGTGAGATTTGTTACACTTGTGCTCTTGTTTAAATGCACCCTCGATATGCGATGCCAGGTCCTTAGGATTTTACCTGGTCAGACCTAAGAGTCTGCCTAGCACCAGACATAAGAATGTGTATTAGAACAGAGCTTACTGATTGCCTTTGACAGGTTTCACCCAATAATAAATAGGTTTATTAGGGTTGAAAAGTTTATATTTTAAAAAATCTGCTTGATTTACTTTAAGGAAACTCATAGATGATGGATATCTATTACTACTGAACATTAGTGTGTCTTTGCTCTGTTCTCTAACAGTAGGAAGTAACTTCATGTTCTTTTCTAGGTTTGCGAGGCCTAATCAATCTCGGGAATACATGTTTTATGAACTGTATTGTCCAGGCACTTACCCACACTCCCCTGCTACGAGACTTCTTCCTTTCTGATCGCCACAAATGTGAAATGCAAAGCCCAAACTCTTGCTTGGTTTGTGAAATGTCAACTCTTTTTCAGGAGGTAAGCTTATTATTGCAGAGTGCTTCCTATGTTCAGCTATTTAATGCAAAGAAATGCATTATTTTAAATAGTCTGCAAATATAGTATGTGTTGAATGTTTACTAGAGGGATTTGTACCATTCTGTACATATAACTGCGCATCAGAACTGGAAAGAAGGTAACATAGGTGACTTAGAACAAGGTGCAAATGTTGGTGCCAGACGGCATGGTCTTAGTATTTGAGAAACTGCTGATCTGCTGGGAATTTAACATACCACTATCTCTGGGATCTACAGACAGTAGTCTAAAAAAGAAATTAAGTATCTCTAAATGCAAGGTAAATTTTAAAGCAAATTGGGCTGTAGCAGCAAGAGCTCCTACCAGGTGTTAAGAATAGGCACCTGAGACTACAGTTCACCCAGGCTCACTATAATTGGACAAGATTGTAAAAACAAATGCCTGGTCTGGGGAGTCTCAATTGCTGCTGTATTATTTGGATGATGGCTATTAGGCTGGCAGGGGTGTTATGGTAATATATATATCAGTGTTTTGGACCCCCTATTACCAATTCAGCATTGTTCAAATGCCACGGCCTACCTTAGCATTTTTGCCGTCTATGTCCTTCCCTTAATGACAGCAGTGTACTGCTATGTCTGATGGCTACTTCCAGCAGGATAACGCTTCATGTCACAAAGCTCAGGTCATCTCAGACTGGCTTCTTGAAGGTTCAAATGATTTCACTGTACCTAACAAGACTGGAGGGACAACGTGGTACTAGCACGGTGTACCAAAAAAAGAAATGTGTTCATGTTCTTTGTGTGTGTGTGTATATCTATATATATATATATATAAAGTGAGAGATTTTCTACATAAAACACAAAAATCTAGGTCATTCTTTTCTTAAAATGCGATATGGTAGCTTTCAAGGGATTGCCGTAGGTCTTTAGCAAGAATCTTCCTTTCGAATTGCATGCTGCTATGTTTTGTGCAGTATTTCTACCAAGGAACATAGCAACAGCACTTTACTGTTGCTAGTTACTGATAATATTTGTTTTACTATTTATTGGTCAAAACTCAGGTCTTGGAAAAACTTTTGTGACTTTTCAACTTGTGCATGACGTTTACAAGGGTATCTGAAGCCTTTTTGGGGAATTTTTTTTACTCCAATTGATCTCCTTTAAATTACTTTTTGGTTATCTCATGGTTTGGATCACCTATTGTCCTTAATGCTGAGTTGTGTGTACTGTTTGTTAAAGCAGAGTGATCTGCAATTCTTCAAAGTAGGTCGGTCCTGTGATCCAATCACTACGCCAGACAGTGTAGCCAGTTTTGGAAGCTTCACTGCAATGGTAGAGCACCCCAGCAACACTCCCAATATTGGTGATTGCATGACAAATCAGCTAACTTTCAAGTCAAGTGTCTTTTTTTGTTTTTTGTTCCCCTGCCTTGTGTGACTGTCAAGAATGGCAATGGAGCAGCAGCAAGACATGGGGGCAAGGTGGTTTTGCTGCATCAAGAAGGTCTGATCCAAGGTTTTATGTGAAAGCACAAAGAAACATTAATGAGGTCCAAAAAAAATGATTGTTGACGAAATGCATAATGCTGGCCTCCACAGTCAAAAAATGACCAGTGACCCTAATAATTCAGACCAAGCACAAAATAGTTGGGAACCATGGTACACCTATCCACAGTCTTGATCCTAAACTGGGCTAAAAACCCAAACAAGTTTGTACATCTGCAGTCAATTCATGAAGTTCTTGTGGGTTTAGAGCTGCTTTTCTGGACATCGAGATGGGGAAATTGGTCAAATTTAATGGCGTCCTCCTTACTGGAAAGTTCTGCCAAATATTCTAAAGGCAAAGTTATAAACCATTCTCTCAAAGAACATGGAGTCCTGAAGGAAGCAGGAAGAAAGAACACATACTATGGCTTCCACAGATTCCTGATTTCAGCATTCTCAAGTCTGTCTGAGATCACAAGATGACAGAATGAAATGACAGCTTAAATACACAAAATACTGCAGCTTTTTTGTGTTTATAAATTAAACTACCTGCTAAGTCCCTTGAGCTGTGTGCAAGTATACCTAGAGGTATAGATTCCACTTCATGGATCCAAATAGGCCTAGTAAAAGTTAGTTTATAAATGGTTTATAAAATTTATAAAATTGATATAGATACATACTTTGTTCTTTAGAAGATTGGATGGTAATAGATATTTAATGTAAAAAAAAATGTAAACCTACAAACTAAACTGAGGTGGGAATCTGCTAGATACGTCCATAATTGGACTAATCACATTTCTGAAGTTCATTAACACAATTAAGTTTTAAATCTTGTGTTTTTTTTTTTTTTGTAATCCCCTCCCTTTTTCTTGTTTTAGTTCTACTCGGGGCATCGATCTCCACACATTCCATATAGGCTACTGCACCTTGTATGGACACATGCACGGCATTTAGCAGGGTACGAGCAACAGGATGCGCACGAGTTCCTAATTGCTGCATTAGATGTACTGCACAGGCATTGCAAAGGTGAGCATATTGTTAAGACTTATTTAGACTTGTGTGTTCAGTGTTCCCAGAACTTTCAGCTGGTTGTGAAGGGTGCACATGCGCAACTCTGTGTCTCAGCATTGTCTGGCTTCTAGGAGTGCACATGTACTGTCTTTTTGTGTTGAGGAATCCAGTGGGGGGCTCCCTGTTGGGAAATGTTCTGAGTTAGGTTAGTGGTTTAGACCAGTGGTCGCCAGCCTTTTTGGACCCACTGACCAATAAAATTACGGGCTCCAGAGCGTGTATACACGGGGAGCCGTGTGTCACTCAAAGGGGAAGAAAAATCCCTCATAGTGACGTTGTAATGCCAGGACTCGCCCACCCATCCAGAGAAACAACCCTCCCACTTCCCTGAGCCTGTGATCCGTACGGGGGACATGGTCTACAGCTCTGGCTGGTGTGGCCCCCCTCAAGCGGGGTCCTTCTGCTCCTGGACCACCAGTTGGCGAACGCTGGTTTAGACCACCAGTTTTTTTTCAATGCTTTAGACTTGCTGTTATATCCCTATTTAATGTACAGTGCTGTGTAATATGTTGGCGCTATATAAATCCTGTTTAATAATAATATGGCCTTCTGCATTGAAACTTTGTTACCTAGCTAAATAAAAAGTGCAGCATAAACAAGCTTGGATCGTCTCTACTTGACTCGTACATAATATATGGCTGTCAAAATTAGTTTATTATGTCTCTTTTACTGTGTATACGGATTGCTAGTTGCTTGGCTGTGTGACATGAATCCGACCAGGAACATACCTACCACTTTACGTGGCAACTAATCTTGTAAGATTCTATTTTTGACCGTGTGCAGTGTTTGCCAGTTTTAGTAAATCTCTCTAAATTTATATATAGAGAGAGAGATGGCACAACTTTGTACCTTTTTTGTTATTTACTCTCTACTGCTACCCTGCTCACGGAATACTGAATTAGAAGTATCATTCATTGTACAAGGTGCACTGTTGATTGTCTAGTGAGCATATTGGTAACATAAAAATCTTTATAGTTGGGACATAAAATGTGTGTGCGGTGTAACTTTGCTAACATAGTAAATAGTCAAAGAAAAAATATTTATTTATTTGTTTTGTTTTTTTTTACTTTTCCCATAAGGTGATGACAATGGAAAAAAGGCCAACAATCCGAACCACTGTAATTGTATCATAGACCAAATTTTCACAGGAGGCCTCCAATCTGATGTAACTTGTCAAGTGTGCCAGTAAGTCATCCTTTGTTACCTTTTTTTTCCCTTCATATGGCAGATATATTTTCATGAGTCTTTGAACCTTTTGTATGTCAAATTTTTTGTTGCACTTTTCACAACAAACCTGGAGATCGTCAGATAGGGATTGTGTTTGAGGTAATGAAAGCTTAAAGGCAGTAGTAGACAAAAAGGTTACAACTCTGCTGGAGCAAACTTAATATTTTAGGTTTATAGGCTTAACACAGGTGTAACTGAATACTGGATCCAAGAGGTAGGCAGGGGGCGTAACGGTGTGTCCGAAATCAAGAAAACTGCTATTCTGTTTGTTGATAGCTCAGCCAATAGATAAAAGTAAGCATTTGGAAATAAAGTTGTCCTTGTATTAGACTTAAAGGTCATCAGATCCAAAATCGATTTTATTTACAGGCAATAGGGTCAGCGTGACAACAAGTAGCATTTTTAGGAGTGCCAAGCTGTAAAGTCCTCCATATTTATGCCATAACAGGTTTACTGTAATTTTCTTGCTTTTAACTTGACAATGCAGCATTTTTATTTTTATTTTTGCTTCAGTATGATGGCTCTGTGCGACTTGGATAAAATTGACCTATCAAATTTTGGATTGTTAAAATTATACACTCTTCAATTAGGAAATATTTCTGCTTTATTAGTTGCTTTTAAAGATTGCAAAACTAGCAAACCTGAACATGAACTGTTAGTGGATTAACCAGTATGGAATTTAGGGGTTCATGCTAATATTTATTTTCATGCATAAAAAAATGTGAGTATTCTGAATACTGTGTCTTTCACCTTCCAGTGGGGTTTCAACAACAATAGACCCGTTTTGGGACATCAGCTTGGATCTACCAGGTTCTTCAAGCCCATTTTGGCCACTGAGCCCTGGCGGTGACAGTGGTGTGGTGAATGGGGAAAGTCATGTGTCAGGAACGACAACCTTAACAGACTGTCTGCGAAGGTAACAAAATACCAGGACATACTCTGTCTGCATTTTAAGTGGTACTTTTTTTATTCCAAAGAAAATGGTTTTTGTTGATAGTTCACATCTAGGAAGGTTATACTTGTTAGTGTAATTAATTTCAAATCTGCAAATTGTATTTTATTAGAACTATATGATGCCAAGTTTTTCATCAGAAGTTCTTTTGTAAGTAATCTTTTAGGCATTGGCTTTCCTTTCCTGTCAACTTGACAGTGACAATAACACAATGTGAATGGTGGAGGTAAAGTGAAATGTGAACTACTGTGCAATATTTCTGTTGTGATAAGGGGCATCTTTGAACAGACAAAGAACTGAACTCTAAATAAAAACATCTCCCCTCTTTTTCACAAGATTTCCTTCTGAGCTTTACAGCCATGAAGTGAAATGCTGTTCAGTGTTAAACCCATGATTTTTATTAAGCTGGGTGGGAAGAAGTTGTAGGTGGGTGGCAGCCCCTGTATTGTGACCCAGCTCTTCATTAACCACCCAAAAATGGCTGCATGGTTACTGAAAAGTGCTTGGTGATGTGGCCCCAGCTTAAATGGGCTGTCTGGAGGGCATAGCTAAATAAAACCAGAACCTACACCACACAAGTCCCACAATGTTTGTACCCCCAAAGTGTGTATTTGCTGATTCACAACAAAAGTCTCATAGACACATTGAAAAATATCTATTTAAATCTAACATTCTTATCCCACCATACATCATCTCTACACCCTTGCATTCATTTTAGACCGACTACTCATAAACCCTTTTTATATTTGTCACCTTTTGTCCTTCCATAGTCAATGTATTTAGCTTACCTCTGTCCCCAACACCTTTTTACATTGCTTAGCTCGGCCTGCTCACCCCCTATATTTCCCACCTTTTGACGAGTTCACTTTACCCCACCCACTTCTCGAGAAGTTCACTCCTATCCCAATCTGTTGCCCCTAAGCTAGGCAGGAGGTGCTTTAATACAGAAGGCAGCTCCCAATATCGGGCACATGTTGTTGTTCATGTTACTGCTTTGCTATTGTACACAGTCTTTCAAACCTCATCAACAGCAATTCAAAGTTTGTGAATGATCCTTATTGTAAGAAATGCTATAATAAAAGCCCGGCTCAACAAATCAATCACATCTGGTACAGGGGCCTGGGGTTATTAAACGGCTATAAATTGATCATAGGAAGGAAAAGGAAGATTGTAGTTCCATGTAGCTCTGCACAGTAGGAGCAGCAGAGGGAATGGGAATGTGGCATTTGCACATGACACATCATCTGTTGTATGACTTTGAGATCCTTAGCATCAACTTCTATGATAGAAATGACGATACACTATTGTTTACTTTAAGTAACTGTTAAGTTTGTGCTCAGTATAAGAGAGGCCTCCAGAAACTTAATATGCTGCAGTATTTATTTCCCCTATCCCTTGAGTGTTGGCCTCTGGGTAAAATACTTTACTTTCAGCCCTCCCTAATCCAGCAATTTCATTCTGCAAGCCCCACAGAGTTGTGCATTTTACCTAAAATTGCATTTACGCACTAACTTTGAAATTTTATACAAGAAACATTTTAAAGCGCACCTTTGTCTACCAAAAGTAGAATTAAAATGTATCCGTTCGTTTTTGCAAAAAAACTGCTTACACTCCACTATGTCTTTTTGACTGATATTACAGTTTCTTGTTATTGAATGTTTTATGGTACATATTAACCTGCATTTTGTTTTTTCAAATCTGTTTTCAGGTTTACGCGACCAGAGCATCTAGGAAGTAGTGCCAAAATCAAATGCAGTGGTTGCCATAGTTATCAAGAATCTACTAAACAGCTTACTATGAAGAAACTGCCTATTGTGGCCTGTTTTCATCTCAAAGTATGTAGCATAGTCCTAATGTAATAAAAACATTAAAGGGTATTGGTGAGTTCTTGTACTCATTCAGTTGTTACACCCTCAAAGCAGACCTAAACTCAAAACTTTTATTGTGCATAAAAGCGTAGACATCCCTTTTATTTAAAGTAAAAAAATGATTTTTTTCTTTAACTGCTCCTTCTGCACATGCCTGAAATTAGGGCATGCGCAGAAGAATCGGCCAAAGAGCTTTCCGGGATGCGTGACGTAGATATCCAGGAAGGCTTTGCACTCTATTCTGATCGCTGCGGCAATCAAGACAGAAATCTGTCGCACATCCTGGAAGGCTCTTTGGCTGCTCCTTCTGCGTGTGCCCTAATTTCAGGCATGCGCAGAAGGAGCCCTTTCTTTAATGAAAGAAAAAATTGCAGATCTCACGCATGCGCAGTGAGATCGGTAAGCTTTTTCCCATCTACGTCACCTGTTTTCACACCTACGCAGTGTGAGTTTGAGGGATGTAGAGAGAAGAACCCGTAAAAATAGAGAAGATGTGGTTGGCGCCTGGCGCTTCCTCTGTGCCGGGCTGAAGACTGATACCAGGATGACGCGGAAAGATAAGTGTAGTAAATGTAGTTAACGGTAGATCTTCAGGATAGCTGAGCAAAGGGCAGATCAGCAAGCAATCTATGCACAGATCTGCTCTTTTACTAGTTCTTCTGGGTGTTCTCTGCTCCAAGCAATCCCAGGGCACACCTGGCTGTTTCTAGCGGTCAGAATGTGAACCTGTAAGAGATAATAGTGTAGTTTTGTTGCTATGCAGAAGAGACTCGAAGACCAGTCATCATCTGCCCAACACTATTAGATGCTTGTCCGTTTTAAAACAAATAATTAAAATACATGAAATGCATACTGCAAGCATGTATATGTAAACTACAATTTATGTACAATCCTATTGCATGTTTTTTTTGAAAATAGGATGCTAAGGAAGTTTTATTACATATCTGATTAATAAAAAGTAGTAGCAGGTTATTACGGGTACATATGATTAGAGTTTTAATTGTGGATTGTAATAGGTGCTTTTTTTTTTGTTTTGTTTTTAAAACTACTTTATTTCCTGTTTGGTTTTAGCGGTTTGAACATTCAGCTAAGTTAAGGAGGAAGATCACAACTTATGTGTCATTCCCTCTGGAGTTAGACATGACACCATTTATGGCCTCAAGGTAAGAATCCAGTTTCAGTATAAGATACCATCCAATTACACAGGTCAACAAAAAATTATTTTTGATAATATTCAGAAACATTCAAAACCTCATCAGTTTTTCAAGCAGATTTCAGATCTGTTTTCAGTTTTTCTCTAGTCTAGCATGTACAGTTCCTGAGTTATGAGTACTATTATAGTTACCATTGTACGTGCATGTATTTTGTACTTAAACGTAAGCATCATTGAAGTGAATGTTAATACGTCTTCAGTGTGAAGTAAGATAAAGCACACTGTGGTATAGATCTACTGAACAGTGTCAGTCAGGTACCATTGTTTCTTCAGAAATGCTTAGAGTATGATTTTCTTGTGTAATTTGTCTGGATTGTCGCGGTACAGCATCCAGCAGTAGTCAGCCATCATACTTTCATTCCAGAAACCTTGGTAGCGGTGCTCCGTTAACTGAATGTCCTGGTGAAAACGTTTTCCTTCTTCGTATAAGTTTTCCTTCTTGATAAGTTATGATTTAGTTTTCTGTAGTGAGTTACAGTTACCCCCTTTGCAAGCAAGTGCTTCTGTTTAGGCCTTGAAGCAAGAAGATCTGCTTTGTCTTTGGAGAGATTTAGATCACGAACGAGATCATTCAGCTCTGGCTGTGTAAAGGTCTCTGGTTCTGAATCTTCATCGGCCAAGTAGTCAGGATCAGATTATTTGGAGTTGTATCTGGCTGCAACTCCAGCGCATTCCTCATCACCTTCTACAGAAGCAAGTCCATCATGTGGCGGTACCAGAACTGGCAATGAATCATCATCATGACGTACAGGCCTAATTGCAGAATCGAGGCTGGGATATACAATTTTGTGCTTAGTTTTACTTGAGAATCCACTTTTGTTCACACAGCAAAAATAGCAGTCATTTAGATGGTCTCGCGGTTCTCTCCACACCATCGGGATTGCAAATGGCATTGCTGCTTTACGCCGATTTAGCCAGTCACACAGTGTGTTGGAACAACTGGTACAGATGACATGTGGAGCCCAAAACCTATCCTGGTCACCAAGGGGACAGACGAAATATAGTTTGTATATTTTTTTAAGTTCTGTAGTAATTTGGTGACCATGTGCTTTCGTCTTGAATGACCCACACACGTAACAGAAACTGGATCATTAAGGAAATTTCTAGGCATGACGACAAATTAAATCAATCACAGTTAGCGCGGTCTCTACCCTTAAAAAAAGAAAACTGTCATTAAATATGTCGTAATATGTTAAGGCTATTTATAATAAATTTCACACAATATATATTTAGCTGCATCACAAAAACTAGAGGAGCTAGAGAAAAACTGAACACAGTTTTAAAATCCGCATCAAAAATACTACAAAGCCCACAAAAATATATCTGCTGAAAATGACATGTTGACCTGTGTTATCAACTTTACAAATAGGGGCTTGCATTGGAAGTGTTTATTGCAGCAGTTGCCAACCTTTTAGACCTTATAGACCACCAAATTCATCATTTTAAATCCTGCAGACCATTTATATGAATTAAAAAAAAAAAAAAAAAAAAAAAAAAAGATTTGTAAAATAATGATTTTCCTGATGGTGCTGACAAGGACTGTGCAGCCTCTGATTCATTGATCAGCTCACGGTTGGGTAAAGTATTACTATTGTTACGGTTATCATTAGTTACATTATCTTTGGTATTACTAATACTAAAAAACTACTATTACTAATATTACTACTATTGAAAAAAAATGCTAAATATTTGTTTGCTTTTCTCACTCATTATGGGTTTATTTCATTCCGATCTAAGAGCAAACAAGAAATGATAGTTATCAAAGTCAAACTATTTGATGCTAATAAATATAACAGTTAAAAAAAATACACAGTTAAGGTCATACTTACGTGAAAGAGCATCTGAGAAATAAAAAATAAACTAAAACAATCGGGTGAGAATCGGTATTGGCGGAGCGGGGTAAATGTTGTTAATGGTGCAAATACTGAAGCATGTGGCTTAGCAACAGTTGCCTCATACGACTTAAGACTACACTGACGTCACGCTGTACCTCCCTTGTTTTTCCGTCTCTAGTACATTTCATGAATTTAGCTCTATATAAAGGTGAAAATTGTCATTCAAAATTTAGAAATGTATTAGATTTTTTATTATTAATAAAATATAAAAATTGCAAATGTTCAAAATTTTCTTATGGACCACCGGTTGGTGACCGCGGTCTCATAACAGTTTGAGAATTTCACTTGATAAGCAAGATTGACATTTTCCACATACTGCGTCTGTAGATAAGTCTGTGCCTGTTCAGAACAGTAGAAATGTTGAACAAAAAAAAAGTGAGATAGAAATATGCCAAATTCCGAATTTTTAAAACTTATACAAAGTATCACTCGCCAGTCTTGAGCCCACAGTCTTAAACATACGAGGCAAAAGGTTCATAATATTTCACAACAACTTAATGTAGATTCTTGGTATTTAAAAAGTGCAATACTTTCCCCAAACACTGCCTGCAATAAGTAACACTAACCAGACTTTGAGACTATATGCTTGAGGAAAGAGAACAGGAAGGGGAGGCCCATGCATGGCACAGGTCAGTGGGAGGGGGCAGACTGGGAATTAGGGCTCAGGATATACCTTCTGCTTGAATTTTTTATAATATATTGTACAAAACACTCAATGTTCCAGCCTGGTTTCCCACACTTTTGTAGATGTATGAGTAGAGTTGTGCACAAATATGAATACCTCAGAAAAAATTATTTTCCCCTTTACTGTTTTGATAATTCTAAATTTTATTTATTTTTACTTTTTTAAGAAAAGCTTACTATCCAACATCAGAATATTTCATACATATAATGATGAAAAAACATATTTCAAACAAATGAACAAATAAACATTTTATAAAAGCTTACAATTTTACGAATTTTGATTTTGTGTTCCAGCAAAGAGAGCAGAATGAATGGTCAGTATCAGCAGCCACAAGACAGCCTAAACAATGACAATAAGTAAGTATGAATGCACACAAATCTGCGTTTCAGAATTTAACTGGCCTCCACTGTTATTTTAAGTAAATAAAAACAAAGGATTAATTTTTCACCTCTTATGTTAAATATCTTTAGTGCACATCTACTATCTAATACTAATAATATCAATGAAAAAAACACAAAACATAAAAGTATTTCCTCATTAGGGTCTCTAAAAAATTTTCCCTGGTCAATTTGCTCTAGATTTGTTCAGAATTTGTGTTTATGTACATAGCATAGATGGGCAGCACGGTGGTTCAGTTGTTAGCACTCTGGCCTTTGCAGCGCTGGGACCCAGGTTCGAATCTCGTCCAGGACATTATTTGCATGGACTTTGCAGGTTCTCCCCGGGTTTGTGTGGGTTTCCTCCCACATTCCAAAAAAAAACATGCAGTTAGGGTTATAGGCTTCGCCCTAAAATTGACCTTGGTAATGACATATGACTATGGTAGGGACATTAGATTGTGAACTCGTTTGAGGGACAGCTAGTGACATGACTATGGACTTTGTACAGCCCTGTGTAATATGTCAGCACTATACAAATACTGTATATTACTAATAGCATTTTCTATTGTGGCAGCTGTGTGCTTTTTAGATTGGCCACTAGGTGGCAGAAAAAGCCATTGTTTTAATGTGGATTGAAATGAGAAGTGTGGAGGGATTCGGCCATCTGTCAAATTGACAGGGGAATATGTTATAAAAAGCTCTAAAAGCCTTTTATACCGTGTTTCCCCGATGATAAGGCAGGGCCATCAAATAAGACAGCCCCCCCTTTTTAGGTAAAAATGAAAAACCCCCCCCCCCCCCGCAAATAAGCCACCCACCGATTACTTAATAGAATCGCGTGGTGCGGTGGGTGACTCCGTGTGTGGTTCCTCCGTGCGTCCTCTTCATGAAGAGGAAGTGACAGGACTGAAGTGACTCCGCCCACGCAAACACACGTGACTCCGCCCACGCAAACACAGGCAGCTTCCCTCATCCCTCCCTAAACTGTGTACTGTAGTCTTCTTCATGGGTAAATAAGGCATCCCCCTGAAAATAAGCCCTAGAGCATATTTTGGCCTTCAAAAATAAATAAGACAGTGTCTTATCATCGGGGAAACAGGGTATATATCAACAGTTCCAAAACTGATATAGTGACATTTGAACCAGTAGCTTGTGGTGGTTAAAGAATACTGCTTAATACTTACAGAAGTTTAAAAAAAATGCTGCCATTAATTTGTTTTAGAGAGAATAGGATAGCCAGGGGAGCTCTTATATAAGCATAATGTGATTGCCAAGTCTATTTACATATTTCCAGACCGTTCATAGCATTGACAGATCTCAACTAGTGTCATACAAAGTACATGTTAATCAAAACTGTGGTGGCAAAGTATTTACAAATTCCATTTTTTTTAAATAAAATTGTCTCTGTATTTACAACACGTTTCGTCTTCTGGCTTTCTCGGGATATTTGAGACTTAAACTTTATTAACATAAAGAGGATATACAATCCGTATATAATTTGCATAGTAATACCAACAAAAACAGAATAGCCTGATCTTTAAAGAATAAATACATTGGAATTACAAAACATTTTAAATGCAACAATAGGTGATAATGCATATAAGAAAATTATTGGATATACTTGTTCTCAGTGTATTGGTATTATAAATAATAAAATAGATTAACTTGTATAGATACCGGCTATCGGTATGATAAGAGAAATTATTTTCCTGAGTAGGGTTAGTACAATGTTGAACTGTAGCCAGATAGTGACTTATTTCCTGTGTAATAGTTGAAAGCTGTTATTTGTGAAAGGTAGTGGTTCCAGGGGTTGTTTTTAATCACATATTAACAAAGGGAGAGCTGATTTTACTTACTGTAAGATTATAGATGAGCAGACCTTATTAAGGAATTCCTAATATATATACGGATTCTAAGATGTGGTATGGTCCGGTTTCTGAGCAATATACCTATAAATGTAGTTATTTGAAACCTGGGTTATAATAAAGATATTCGCCCACTGATATGTATACACATGTATGAATATACTTTGTAGATCTATAGAAAATTAATGTATGTAATATGGTTCATTATGTATCTAAATGATCCCATAAGTTACTTACATTGTTGTTGTCCATAAAAAGAAGGAAAACAAGGTCTCTGTGTCTTGAGTTTTTAATGAACTGTGATATAGAAAGGTCTGTAGAGACGGTTAATTTCACACCCTTGTCCCAGGTTTTAAATCTAAAATAAGATAGGAAAACTTATTCTAAGTTCAAAGGGGAATATAATGTGGATATACTGCCCTTAACCTCCCAGGCAGTTCATTTCTGTCCGGATTTATATATCTAAAACCGGCACATTGTCTCAAACCCATATAGGATATTCATTCATAGTTAACAAAACATACCAGATATACCAGAATACCAGACATGCCATATTCATTAAAAGAAATTGTGCAGCTACCTGCAAAGCACCACAATAATAGATGAGCACACTTCATGCCCCTTCATACGCTTCAGTATTGCTCTTGATGACTGAATGGAGCAGATAGAGTAGGTAAAGCAAAGTGGATCTAGCACATTCAGTTAAAGAAATGCTTATCTCAACCCAGATTTTTTTTAAGCTTGGTGGGAAGAAATTGTAGATAGGTGGCAGCCCCTGTACAAAGTTTGACACTTTCAAAATAGAGTGTGCATTATTTCTACATGGTACAACTGCTGTAATTTATGCAGTAAGTGTCGGTGGATATAGATAAGAACCACCCCCCCTTTTTAAAATATTCATTTTGTTGCTTTGCAGCCCGAAATGCACACTATATTTTTCAGATGTAAATACTCCTCCATACAACTTATACCATTTCAGTGACAAACTGTTTAGAAAAATTAAAAAAAAAAAAAGTCAAGTGTCTGTTTAATTTTGATGAGTTAAACATTAAAACGGCTATTCCCGGAGCTTTCAAGTACTCAGTAATGCAACTATAAGCAAACAATTGTCTATGGGTGGCAAAGTACTGTCAAAAGACCAGCGATAAGGTTATGAACAGGCGAAGGAGATACATACCAAAAAAATAATTCAAAGTCTTTATTAATCCCTAGGAGTACAATTAGGTTTATAAGCATTTGAAAGTGCTTGATACTACTAAGAACCTCACCAGATCAGGCTGTCCCTCTAAAATGGATGGAAGAGTGAGTAGGGAAATGGTCAGAGACTGCCAAAAGGCCTGTGGGAACTTTCAAGCAATTACAAGATTTTCTAGCAAAGAGTGGTCATTGTGTTCGTGTGACCGTGTTTGTGTAGGACAGTTGCAAAAAAAAAAGCTTGCATTAAATCCTGATTGAGCTTTGTTAAAACACACCTTGAAGATTTTAGGTCTAGTGGAAAAAGTCTAGATGATTTTTTGATTAAATGGGACCAAAATCAAACTATTTGGTCTCATTGATAAATTGTACATTTTCCAGAAAGCCAGTACAGCTCACTATTCAAAGAACCCTATACCTACAGTAAGCATGAAGGTGGTAGCATCCTCCTTTGGGGGTTTATCTGCAGCAGGGCCTGGGACACATCTCAAAATGGCAGAAAGTTGGTCACACAATAGCTGAAAGAGGAAGAAAATTACATATGTTTCTGTGTGACCTAGTTAGAGCTCAGATTTACATCCTGATAAAAATCTGAAGTGACTTGAAGATTGCAGTCCACCAACAGGCAATCCAATTCGAAAGAGCCTGAAAGAAGAGTGGGTAGATGGACACAGTTTGCAGAGAAGTATCACAACACTGAATACTTTAATTAAAGCAAAAGGTGGTTTCACAAAGTATTGGCACAAATAGGTGATCATTTATCTAATCCATCTCGAGTTTTTTTTTCTATGTTGCTTCTATATCTTTCACTTGGTTATTATAAGTTGCAGTGAATGTGAGTGTTCAAGAATGAAAATGTGAATATTTTTTAAGTGGCTTTTCAATGTCCAAAGTATGTGGCCATATATTACTAGTTTAGGGCCTTTTTAATCCAATCATTCACTTTGTTTAGCAGAAATGTGAATTTTGGTAACCATTAGCACGTTGTTGCTAAATAATGTTACCTGCCGCTCTAGTGCACCTGTACGGGGAATGGACCTGAATGCACATGCATTACTTTTGTAACTCAGAGGTGTGAAGGGGCACATTGGTTTACATTTTATTCTTTGATTCAACATTGGTTTACATTTTAATTTCTGATTACCTTTTTTTTGTTTGTTTCAGGTATTTGCTTTTTTATCACAAGCAGTTTCTGGAGTACGAGTAACTCCATTGGCATTTGTCTGAAATGTGAATAAATATATAAACAAAAAAAAAAATCAAGACTTCTTCAATGACACACAGACCTACCTGAAAATTTCAGACTAAGCTTGCGTTCAACCGAAGCAATGCTGGTGTCACACCTGCTCGTACTGACTCTTGAACTGGTGGATAAGCTGTTAAGTCGCAGCAAACACAGCAGGAGCTCTGAACAGGAAAGGGGCAGAGGGATATTTAAAATCTGGTACTAAACATCTCTCATTGTGCTTCTGGGATTATGTGGGGGAAGGCTGGGGGTGGGGAGGGGGGAGAATACATCTCCAGATACCATCATAACATCCTCTCCATTGGGTGCTTGAGTTGCATCTGACCAAACATATGGCAATTATCAAGGAAAGCCAAGCCCGTAACTTGATGCACATTAGATTGATTCAGAATGACAACCAGGTTGGTATCTGCAAATCAATCCTGAAAAGACAAGTATTTTGCAAGTATCTCTATTTGTGATTTTAGTTATGAAATAAATACAGTATGAAACTACCACGTTATCTGTCTTTGTCAGCCAGGATTATGAAATCCTGGAATGTGGATGCAGTTACTGGGGACTTCTGTGTTTCCTATGTATGTTCTTATCTGGACTGCTCCTGAAATCTCAGGTGTTTATTTTTTTCCATGAATGTTTTACTTTGTTCTTGAACTGTAGTTTTTGTCTTTCTTTTCATGAAATTTATTTCAGTAATGCAGTCACAAGTAAAAAGAAAAAAACAAGTTACCCTGTTTTATTATGACTTCTCTTTGGTCTGTATACACTTTAATGAAACTGCTGAAATGGAAAATTAGGTTTCCAGGTTTTATCTTATTACTATGCTATATCATGTGGGTATTGTCATGTGTATTATCACTTTGAATATTTTTAGGTTATTAAGCATGACTGTAATTGCATGTCGCAATTTTACCTTTTAAAATCAATTGGCTTTCGTTGAAGTAAAGGCACCAATACAAAAGGCAATTATATTTTTTGTAACGGAGAAATTCGGAGGAAACCATTTGTGAAACAGGTAGAGGCTGCCACTGTCAACCTCATTCTAAAACAGTCCAATTGTTTGACTAAGCCTTTTGTTTTAGTACACTTGGTTGATTTAGTAAATTAATACAGGCTGTTGGCGTCCCCTTTTCATTGGATATTTTACTTGGTTGAATGTGAACTGAGGAATGTGTGGGGAAGAAAATAATAATAATTTAACTGAATGAAATGGAATGAGTAAAGTATCTCATTTAAAGGGGGTAGCTCATGTTAAAGCAGACCTAAATTTGCAAAAGCAACTTGCTTTTATGTGTATTAAAGCCCTTGCCTCTAATATTCTGGCAGTGTCTTTATTTAGATAGGTGCTTTGTGCCCTAAATGGTTTAAAAAGCCGCCCAGACCTCCAGATCATTCAGTCCTGGGGCAGCTGCTAGTACTCATGGGGATTTGTGTTCAGGAGCTTTACAGTTCAGGGAATAGTTTACATTTTTTTTATGTTATTGACACATCATCAATGGCCTTTTCAGCAAAGAGGCTCTAGGTGCTTATATAGATCTCATACTAAAGCTACGTACACATGACAGATTTTTTATCGCCCGATAATCGGCATCGGCCAAATATCGGGCGAAAATCTGACGTGCGTACAGTCGGTGTCGTCCATCGTCCGAACGACCGACCTGCTGGATCCACGAACGATGGACGACGACCGATCCTAATGAAAGGGAAGGGGGAGAGCACGCAGCAGGGTGCCGCTCCGTCGCTCTCCTCCTCCCCTCTCCATAGAGCATGAACGGTGTTGTATGTACAGCACCGTTCATGCATCGTGCAGTCCCTTGTTGTTGGAAAGGATTGTGAAAGATCCTTTCCAACGACAAAAAATTACAAGTGTGTACGCAGCTTAAGGCTACCAAGACCCACAGAGCAGCACCGCTGTGCTCTCTCCCCTTCACTTTCATTACAGTCTTTCCTCCTCTGTGGATCCACCAGGACGATCGTTCAGACAACAAGCACTGTACACACGCCAGATTCTCGTCCGATATCAGCCCTGAGCCGAAAATTGGACAAGAATGTGACGTGTTTACGTAGCCTAAGCCTAATTTTAGAGTTTGTCTGCTTTAGGTGAACAGCCTATATTGCTTTACTAAGTCAACCCCAGTAATTTAAACCGAGAAACGGACAAGCGAGGCAGAGAGACTCCTGTGTACTTGTTCCAGGTAAATGGGCCTGATTTATCAAAGCTCTCCAAGGCTAGAGAGGATATACTTTAATCAGTAAAGTTGGGTGATCCAACAAACCTGGGGAAAAAAACTGTAATTCGCTATTAGAAAATGTTTCAATCTTGGACCTTAACTGGCGAAAGTTATCCTCTCCAGCCTTTAGGAGCTTTATTAAATCGGGCCCAATGACTCAAATAGAGCATAACAACCAGTGCATATTCTATGTAGCAATAGAACTGCACATAAACGTTAAACAATACAGGGGATGACAAACAGATGATTAAAAGCACTTTTTACACAAAAAGTATATTGCTGGGATTTTTAACATGTTTTAAAATCTTGGTTCTTTGTAGTTAAATTTAACCTTTCCTAACATGTCAAAATGACTAAGGGTTTGTATTTGACTGCCAGTCTTAAGTGATAACTTTCCTTTTGGTACAAATTGTCCTTTATTATAGCCCCCAGGTTAAAAATCCCCTTAGTCATTGATCCGGTGATCTTCACTGTCTGGCCCTGCCAAAAACAAGACAGCCTTGCTTCAGGAAAAGCAATAGATTCTCCAGCCTTGGCAGTGTGACCCTATTGATTCCAATGGAATGTTCTAATGATGGTTGCATTTTAGAATTATAGGATTGTGACCAGGATGATTTTTGAGTGAGGCAGTGCTGTGACAGGTTTCCTCGCTATAAAGATTGCTGGATCAAGAATGAAGGTGTTAATCAGACCAGGTAGGTTTGTTTATTTACTTCTCCTATTCATTTTACAGTCCCAGCCCTTCTGTTGAGAACATTTGGTGAAGAGAAACAATCGAGTACTAGTGTTTGGTAGAAGACCCAATGCTGTTACATGCAGTATTGTAAGAGTCTTCAAGCCATTATCAGCTCGGATTAGAACAACTTTGAGTTTACTTAAGGCTGTCTGCTATGAATGGAGCAACAGCTCATGAACGAAGGCAAATGGGTGCAGCGAAGGAGGATATCAAAGTGAATCTAAACCTGTGATACTCGCCTATCCCTGTTCCATCACAGGGCACTGCCATCTTGATTGGCAAAGCCAGGGTGACGCATGAAGGTGCACAGGCATGCAGGTGTTCATTCATTTTAGGCATGAACAAGGGAAGCCAGGGCCTGAGATTATTAAACTACTATAAATTAATAGTAGGAAGGAAACAAAGATTGACTTTCCATGTAGTGATTGCCACTGAGATATGTTCTGGCAGGTAGGAACAGTTATTGCAGAAGGGACATTGCCCGTCCCTTTCTGCATTAACCACCACCCCCTCTTAATCACCAATGTTCAAATTGGGCCTTTAGTTACATTTTAAACCTTTTTCATTGGAGGGAAGCACATTTGTTGCTGGCACTAAGTGCAGGCACCTAGAAAAACTTGTTTGATGATTTATCGGACAAGGCCACCTTCTTTCGCTGCTAAATTTGACATTACATTCTCATTAAAGGAAGTCTTGGTAATAAGGTTCAGCATGGGAATTCTGAGCTATGACTGGTAGCACCATGAATGCATGGTGTGCTATTCCTTTTAAGAAAGTGAATATTAAGCTGTTCAAAAAAAGTTTTTTTTTTCTTTTCAAACAACATTTATGTATGAAATGAAAAATGTTTGAAGCTTTTGCTCTTCACTGAATAATCTATATAACCACTGTTTCTGAGAACTTCTGCACATCGGTATTGCATGTAGTCAACCAACATCTGGCACCAGTAAACTGGTCTTCCAGTCTACGATGCTTGGACTTCCTTCCACAATTCTTCTGCATTTCTCACCACACAAGTTTTCTATTGGATTAGGATCTAGTGATTGATCTGACCACTCCATAACATCAACTTTGTTGGTCTGGAACCAAGACGTTGCTCATTTACTGGTGTGCTTGAGGTCGTTGTCTTGTTAAAACACTCAATTCAAGAGCATTTCCTTTTTAACAAGGCAACATGAAGTATTTTAATGAATTTAAACTGATCCATGGCCCCTGGTATGTGATACATAAGCCCAACATCATAAGATCAGAAATCCCCATATAATGATGCTTTCGCCATCATGCTTCACTGTCTTCACAGTGTACTGTGGTTTGACTTCAGTGGTTGGGGGTCATCTGACAAACTGTCTGCGGCCCCTAGACCCAAAAAGAACAATCTTGCTTTAATCAGTCTACAAATGTTGCACCATTTCAATGTGGTATTTGGCAAACTTTAATCTCTTCACTACATTTCTTTACATATATATGTATCACAAGCTGCTATCCAAAAGGTCTGTGCTGGGTGCCTCTTTTTGCATGTGCTGTCATTCAATGTCCATTCAAGTCAAAATCCTGTCCATGTACAGGGAACCAATATAATTTATTATAAAGCAATAATTTGTACAATACATGCAGTCATTTCCACCATCAGTATTCCAAGCTAGTGTGCTCAATATTTCTAATCAAAGGGATTTATAATAATCTATTTATTGATATTGAATAGTTTGAGCATTTATGGTCTGTGTTATTGCTCACACAGCGACAACTGTGCATGAGTTTTCAGGCATAAAATATTGTAATCCATGTCTTATTAACTTGTATTCATATAGTGCTGGCATATTACGCAGCCTTTTACAAAGGCCATAGTCGTTCCACAAAGGGCCTCACAATCTAATGTCCCTACCTCAATCATATGTCATTACCACACGCTAAGGCACCGGTGATTGGTGGCTCTGGCTGGTGCACCCCCGAGCCCCACTGGAGGGACATACCGGACAGAGCCGTGGACCATGTCCCCCGTACAAATCCCTGGCTCAGGGAAGTGGACAGGCTGTATTCCTAGATTTGTATTTACTCAATGCAACTTCTAACATCTAGGTTTAATATATAATAGTAATCACTCCTCACCTAAAAAAAAAAAAAAGTAAGCTCAATCAAATGTAACTAATAAACTTCTCCATTGTGCATCAAGCTACATGGCTTCCAACTGTGATCAATTGTAATCATTTTGATTAGTTCAGCATTAAAACAAAAAAAAACACCTATTCCTTGATCATTCCAGTGCTTAGTGGTGCAACTTAAAGATATCAACTATGGATGACAAGGCACTGTTGAAAGACCTTGGGGATAAAGAGGACTGGTCCAAATCAAGAGATGTATTAAAAAAAAAAACTGCAAAGGCTTTATCAATCCCTAGGAGTACAGTGAGAACGAAATTCCACTATGACCAAGATACAACCAATTTTATTTGGATTACTTTATGCTTTAATTCTGTACTAAAAACTCCTGTAATAAGTGTGCTGAAGAAGAAATATTGTGAAAAAAATGCTTGGAACAAGTGGGATGTGCATAAGTATTTGTAAATAAAAATGTTAAAAAGGTGGTCATCTAATATAAGCTGCCATTGCTGAACTTTCATTTGGGAATGCTAGTTACCCAGCTATTATGCTGATGCCGTGGTTTTAGTGTTGTCTCTGTCCCTTACCATGACTACCTAAAGAAATACAAGATTATAACTTTGTTACAGAATGTATATTCATTGTGAGAATCAAAAACAGTTTTTTAACCTTAAATTTATTTTTAGTATGTTTTGCATCCTGTATTACAGTATATAGTTTCAATAGGGAAATTTTTGTTTGTAAACCTTTTGTCTACATCTAGTCTCACCTAGTGATCTTGCTGTTTGCTTCTTTAATTGTCCTTGTTTGCAGACCAGAGATAGGCCCAATGACTAACTGAAAGGGCGTATCATAACGAAAACTGTGCCATAAGTTAGGAGGCAGCATTTTAAGTTTAAAATTTGAGGTGTTGATAATGGCAGGATTTCCAGATAAGAAATAGGTTCACAAATTAAATTTTGTTTAAGGTAAATAACTGATAATCCATTTTTCAGTTTATGCCTTAGGTAGGTTTACATGTTTTACATACATCTTAAGACTTAAGTTAGGTTTAGGTCGATTTTACATATATCTCAAATCAGCCATAAAACTCACCTTTTTAAAAGGAGGCAAGAACTGACAGCCCCTGTACTTTATACAGTAAGGGCCATAAATATTTGGACAGAGAAAAGTTTTTTCTAATTTCGGTTCGGTACATTACCACAATTAAATTTAAATGAAACAACTCAGATGCAGTTGAAGTGCAGAATTTCAGCTTTAATTCAGTGGGTTGAACAAAAAGATTGCACAAAAATGTGAAGAACTAAAGCCTTTTATTAACACAATCACTTCATTTCAGCGCTCAAAAGTAATTGGACAATTTATTTAAAGGCTATTTAATGAGCTGGTGTGGGCAATTCCTTCGTTATGTCATTATCAATTAAGCAGATAAAAGTTTTTAATTTGTCCAATTACTTTTGACCCCCTGAAATGAAGTGATTGTGTAATAAAGGGTTTAGTTCCTCACATTTTTATGTAATCTTTTTGTTCAACCCACTGAATTAAAGCTGAAAGTCCGCAGTTCAACTGCATCTGAGTTGTTTCATTCAAAAATAAATTGTGGTAATGTATAGAACCAGAATTAGAAAAACGTTCTCTGTCCAAATATTTATGGACCTAACTGTATCTACAGTATGTGACTTTAACATGGGACTGACATATGATTGCATATAATGAGGTGATGTAGACATACAAAAGGAAAATCTTCCCACATGTGTATGTTGTAACATAGAGGTAAAAAAGGTCATTGACCACAGACATATTTTTTCTGTTTGAACCTTACCTCTTAGGATAGTAAGACAATTCATATGCAATAAATCTGCCAGTTGCCTTGGTCTCTGGTCCCATCAGAATAGTTATGTGCAGGTTAAAGAACTGATAACACAGATAAGAGACATGCCTCCCCCATGATATACTCACACACATGTCTGCATAGTCTGTGCTGGATTATTTAATGCTAAAAAAATTCCATTCCATTAACCAAGAGCGTGTCACCTGTCTAGTTTATATAGCTTTTTAACCTTCAAGCCTGTTGTATAAGTTTAGATCAGCAGACAAAGGTAAATTACCGCAATGGCATTTCATTAGTTTCCTCTTCTGGGTCAGAACAGTTGTGGAACATATATACAAAGGAGGAAAAAAAAGAAGTATAATTTCTGGTCCAAAATCCACCCAAGAAATTGTAAAAAAAAAAAAAGATATTCATTTAAAATGTACTTCTGAGTAAAAGTTACTTGGTTTCTTTTTAACATTGGTAGGGGGGGGAGTCTCCTGTGTTATGCACCAAGGAGAAGTAGATACAAATCTCAGGTACATGTTTTATTTAAACACCTTTTCAAATTTAGGTGAAATTACAGAATAAAACACTTCAACATGTAAAATGTTTTGGGGAGTATTTTGTGTCAAAGAAATAGCATGCTTCCTATATTTTTTTTTTTTTTTTTTTTTTGGGGGGGGGGGGGGTTAAATTGACCTGAGTATATGAGATTGTATAATCTCTTGTCTAGTGTCCACTCATCTCTGGGCAATGCTACTAGGCATGTATTACTGTGCCTATCTGCCTGAACCCCTGAAAACAAATTTGAGAGAGCACTTGTCCAGGAAAGTCCAGCCTGTGCAGTCTGGCAGGGACTATATACCATCTTCAGTGGTCTCGTAACAAAGATCTTGGACAAAGCACTTTCCATCTCCTGCCTTTTATGGTCTTCCCAAGAAATACCTAGACTGGCTTCCTGTTAGAATATTTGGCAAGAAGGGCCAAATAAGGCTAAATATAAAGCTGCTACCCTGCCCTTAGAACTGTCTTGAGATCTGCATGTGTCTTCACATGAGTGGATTGAAAATGAGGGGTCGCTGATTAAAGGTTGGCCTTTGTAAAGGAATGGATCTAAATGTAACAGAAAGTAGTATATTATGAACGCTGCAGTCAGACTTATCTATCCCTCCCACCGCTCCTCTTCTGCTGCCTCTCTTTGTAGTTCTCTTCATTGGCTTCCATTTCACCAAATTCATCTCCTGTGCTTTGCCTTTAAATCCCTCCACAGTTCTTGTACCAGTTACCTTTCTGATCTGATGGAAAAATACTCCCCTAGCCACTCTCTCCGCTCCTCCAATGACCTACTAATGACTTCCTCACTCATAACCTCATCACATGAACGGCTCCAAGACTTTTCTAGAGCTGCCCCGACTCTCTAGAATGGTCTTCCTCGTCCTATTCGGCTTGCTCCTACTTTCTGCTCATTTAAAAGAGCCCTTAAAACCCATCTTTTCAAACTTGCCTACCCATCTTCTTCTGTCTACTTATTACTTCCCACTACTACATATCTTCCATTGTAATGTGTGTTACTTCCCCACATAATAGATTGTAAGCTCTTCGGGGTAGGGTCCTCTCCTCCTCCTGTGTCACTCTCTGTGTCTGTCTGTCATTTGCAACCCCTATTCAATGTACAGCGTTGGGTAATATGTTGGCGCTATATAAATCCTGTTTATTAATAATAATAATAATAATAATAATAACAATAACCTCTATTTAATGTACAGCACTGCGTAATATGTTGGCACTATATAACTCCCTTTAATAATGAAGTAGTAGTAAATCAGTGGAAGATGATCATTTTCTCATGATTGTACAATGAGTCCCATACACATGCAAGGTTATATCATCCTGGACTGGGCAGTCAAGATGGCCTATAATGCCAAACCAGTGTTTGTCAACTCCCATGAAGGAGCTTGCAGAGGTAAACGAAAGCTCCTTACTAGTGTAAAGTCTCATAGAAAATGGGAGGAATCTCTCCTGTAAGAGAAAGAAGCAAAACATATAGGTATCTCAAGACGAAAACCTTTACCATTCTGTCCAAAGCTAGGAAGAAAAAACTAAGCTGAAGTTTACTTAGGACCCCTTCCTGGGGCATAGAGTTGGTCTTCAAATAACTAAAGTAAAAATCATAAAGTAGCTCACATAATAAACTCTTATGTGACATGCTAATGGCTGTACCTGGGGTTGCAGCATGACGCAGCCCCCATATCTCTTCTCTTCCTGAACCTGTACACAGCCAGAAGCAGCGGAAGTCTTCCTTCTCTCCGTCTTTGTGTTCCCTCAAGGCTCCATGGCAGATTCCAGGTCTACCCCCTACCAACCAACCTTGGGCAATCAGTAGAGCACAGAAAGAGTACATGGAAACAACAATGCCATATATACGTACAGCAAACTATAGGAAAATGTCTAGCGGTAAATCAAATGACTGTATAGTATATTATGGACAAAGTGACAGTCACCAGACTTGTGTGCTCAAGAATGAGATATTTACATTAGCCAGCATTTACATCATCTACCTGGGGATTAAAATAGTTTATATTTCTTTCAAAATTCAAATTCCATCCTGCAATTGTGGGATTTATAAAATATCAAAGCCTGACTTTGCTCTGAGCATGCACAATATCAGATGCTGGGTCATTAGGAGGCCTTCCATACAAGAAAGCATCAGTGCTCACTAAACTCATGGAAAAGATAATATAAAATAAATTACAACAATTTTCCCTTTGGTACATGACCCTACATAACAGTGCCTGATTTTTATCAATAGTTTATTTATTAGCCCCACAGATGGAACAAATATCAAGATTCTGTACTATTTTTCTGGCATGTCCAGTGCTAAGCACACTCATTTTGGAGTTTTGGTAAAATGTAAGTTTACATTAACAAAGGCAATCAAATAAATAGCCACAAGAAGATTACTCTGATTAAACAGAGGACACTGCATTTCTTTTAGGCCTAATTATTCCAAGTTTTATTAAAAATCACCTGTTCTCACCCCTCCCCCTTCCCACCCCAATCCTATAGGAGGAATGTTTGAGAGTGAAGAACCACCCAATTATTTATTGGCACCATTATCTGCAACATTTCCCATTGTCCTACAGCCAAAGAAAGTTGAAGAGGACTTGTAACATCATTAGATCAGACCGATTGCTAGGACAAAGGTTAGCTATACAAAGTTTTCTTAAACCATTTGGAGACATTACAAAGGGGAACATTTCTGAATATTGGTATTGAATACAGACTGCATGTGAAGCCAAATATGTTTTAAATTTTTTTTGATAAAGCAATCAATGTATGAATAGCTGTAGAATTTGCTCTGTTTGGGGTGCCTTATTTTCATAGGACCTATAGATATTATAAAAGGGAAATGTTTATAGATTAGGATATAAAATACATTTTTCTTACAATAAAAAGTAAAGGGTATATAGGAAAGGACTGAAGAAGAAAGGGGTCTAGCTCTATACCTAGCACATGGTTAATCTCACACATTCCACATTATATAAACCAGGGATTTAAATCACATTCATCTGCAAGTCCAGAGCAAATTATATCATTGATCCATCATTGGTGAAGTTGTGTCTTCTAATTATGGAATAGAGGGTTCACATAATTTTCAAATATCTTGTCCCAGGCTTGAGATTGTTCTAGACCCCTTCTCCCTCCAGGAAGCAATAGTAATCAGGTTTGGGAAGGAAATACCAGCAGGTGGTCCAACTAGTCAATGTGTAATGATCCTCCGGCATACACTCATGGAAGATCATTGTCTTTGCTCAGCAATTCCTTTATGGTTATTTTAGGGTCTGCATCTGTCTCCACAGATAATGAGTTTTATAGTTTGCTTTCTATGAAAATTATCCTTATATACAAGTCATATTCATATCAACTTTTTTATAATACTTATACAAACTGCAAGAGTATAAAATTTGTCTGTGTCTTTTAGTCCATGTGATCTGCACTCAGTATTGTAAAGTATGCAATGGTTTATGCTAAGTGAGATGAAACAAACTAAAAGTAATGTACAGTAAATATCTTCAGGGATTAAAGCAAAGTTCAACCTGTTGTAAAACTAAGGCATACACACTATTGAACTTTATCCTGAACACATTACATAAGGGAAAGTAACACGGAGCCAATACATTTCCAATACTTGGAAAGCAGCTGCAATCGGCTCCACAAGACGTTCATGCAGAAGTGTAAGTATTCAGCAATATAGGACCTCTTTGTGCCACTTCTCCTTTTTTACTACTTCTGGATATATTGTTGCTGGTTTTTAATTCAAATATAACTCCATATAATGCATGATTTATTTGTACATTAAGTATATTTAATTTTAAGGTTTTACCTATTTTGTCTACCTAATTTTTATTACGTCAAATGTAACAAGAAATAAAATGTCAAATGTAACAAGAAATGACTAAAAAGCAGACCTTGCACTCCGAGGGGTCTATTTAAAGCAGTGAATCTGATATTCACTGTAACGTTCCCTGATGGAGAATCAGTTACTGCTATTGACAAACCTGGAAGATTCACAGAATTTATCAGCATTGTAATGCAGATTGACCACATCATAAAAAACCCCATAAGAATGGTTTTCAACATCAATAAATGTATAGAGATGGTTAGATATACAAGAGCCAATCTTAGCTTGTAGGGATGTATGTTTATGCTGACCTATGGGCTGAATGCATAGTCCAGTTTAGCTCGTGGCACATATTTTGTTGATATATATTTTTTTAATTTTCAAAAAATGGTATTTTCTGGGACCCAGTATGTGAGATATATGGTGCATGAGGTTGATAATACTGCTATTCTACAAAAGAATCTTTGCAGCCTGGTGAATAATGGAAATGATTTTGACTACAGGGACTCCTGAATAAGAGATGCCCAGGAATTGGTCTTTTATTTTTTAGGGATTCCGGGAGCTTCTGCCCTACAATCCTCAGCTATGTAGTGTAAAAAAAGTAAATGAAATGTAAAAAATTAATATACTTTTTCTGTTTTTTAACAAATGATGGAGAATAATAGCAATGTGGCTCAGAGGTTAACACTCTGACCTTTGCAGCGGCTAGGTCCCATGTTTGAATCCCAGGTCAGCATGACCCTGGTGTTGTAATTCTGCTAAAAAAAAATTCAGTTTGTGTGATACATATTCTTTTGTTAGACTGGTCTGCTAAAAATTCTATTTTACTATCTACATACTCCCTGAGACTAGACAGGGGATTTGATTTGTAGATTTCTTTTTTTTTTTTTCCTGGTCACATATTAATAATAAAAAGTTTACAATAGTCCCTGGAACAGGAAGCAAATGATTCAATGGGGGTAACTATTTGAGTTAAAATTACCTAAAAAGGAAAATTCCAATTTTTTTTTTTGTAGGGATTTCCCCTAACGTGCTGGATAATGGGTGCATGGATAAATATCTGTATGCAAAAGTGAAGCACTGTGGATGCTCCCTGCAGGTTTGGAGCTGCATTTCTGCAGGTGGAGTTGGTGATTTGGTTAATATGGATGGTGCCCAGTTTTAGTAGGTTCTTGTAGCTCATTTAATACTTTCTGGTTGGAATGTGATAAACCAGAGCAAGAACAGGGAGTTGCACACCAGATGGGATTCCACTAAACTGTTATCTCAACGTCCGACAATTTGGGATTACCACTAGAGACAATTTGGGATTACCCACAGGAACAGTGGGACTGTCAAATTCTCCAAGATGATTGGAATGCTTTACAGCGTGTTTTTTTTTTTTTTTTTTTTCTAAAACTTTGCATAGTAAGTACTGTAAAATAGTGAAAGAGTGGGCAACTGGAAAATCTCCCCCTACCTTGCAAAAGGATTTCGGTATTGCCACTTAACACATTTTCTTTCCAGCTTAGTAAGTATCAATTTTCCATCCCTTAAAGGCATATTGTTCTAATATGCAAAAATACTTTGATGCAGTGTCTAATGCAATCATGTTTTGAAAGCAAGTTAGGACTAATTAAGAGTGATATAGAAATAAAACTTGACCGAGGGTGTAATCTTTCCTTACAACGTTTTAGAAAATAAAACTATGAAAGTTAGAATAAAAGTTTTATTACCCTGAAATCGGGTAATGTGCAAAGAGATTAATTCAAGCCGTTTGCACTGGCATGTAAATTTTCTCACGCTAGTTATATTTGTATGCAGTACATTTTTAATTCCTGCGTCCTATTTATGTGTTGTATCGATCTAAGTGTGACAATTTATTTCATGGCTGAACACATTTCTATTTTCCATTTAAGGCATTTGTACAATCTTCCAAACATGGTGAATCTTACAATTACCCCTGAAACGGGTTTGGCTGACGAGCATGTGCAAATAACGGCTTCAGGACTCCAACCCAACCAACTGGCCACCATTCGCTTGACACTTCATGATGAAAAGGAAAACGTCTTCCAGTCACGAGCATTTTACAAAGCTGATGGAGAAGGGCAAATCAACCTGGATAACAATCCAGCTCTTGGAGGAACCTACCAAGGAGTCTATCCCATGGGTCTGTTATGGTCATTAAAGCCTCTAAAACCATTTCAGCGGCCTGTTAAAAGGGATGTAAAAGCTGGCCCATTTCTGTACACGGTGGACCTTTTTGATTTTGTATCAATGGGATTAGGTCCTGAGCCACAGCCCACTTGCAGTGCTACTTTTAATAGATGGCACATAGCTGCTGATGTACAAAGGACCCAAATCCGTGAAGGCAGAGCTCGGGGTACAATTTTTTCCCCTGCAGGTAAGTTGACATTCTTAAAGTGGTAAAATAAAGTTACAAACTACTTATGTTAATTATCATATTACATCATTTTTTTTTTAGATGCGCTTCTAAGTGATGAATAAAGTTATTGGGAATGTGTTGGCACTGAATTGGTACACTTACAAATAAATATTTACATGAAAATGATATAATTATCTAATTTAATATATACAATACATGTGACATAGGCATGATCAATGCCTCCGTACTGATAGGGGGTGGCAAGGTAATTTTTCTGAAGCATCATGGCAACATATGATGGGTTGTAGCTCTGCCCCTGCAACTTCATAGAACTGGTTGACTATACATTTTTTCGCACTCCATGCTAATGTATTTTGTCCGTTACTGTGCTCACCAAATAGACTGAATTGCTGCCAAAAGACTGTAAAGCTGCGTACACAGGTCCAATGGTTCTCGCCCGATAATCAGCTCATGTCAGACGAGAATCTGGATTGTGTACAGCGCCAGTCGTCCATCGTCCGAATGACCGTCCTGGCGGATCCATGGACGACTAACGATCCTAATGCAACAGGAGGGAGAGAGCGCGCAGCAGGGTGCCGCTCCGTCGCTCTCCCCCCTCCCTTCTCTATAGAGCAGAATGGTGCTATATGTACAACACTCGTTCATGCATCGTGCAATATTAGTCAATAGAAAGGATCGTGAATTAGACTATTATTGCACGTGTGTATGCGGCTTTACAAAAGAGGCAAATCCATTCCAGTTTAGCACCTCCTAGGTTAAGCCTTCTTATGAAGCCTTAAGGAACAGGCGTAATCGGACACAAGAAACATCAAAACAAGTGATATGTATTGTAAAATAATTTGGCTTTCAAACATGCTTCTCCTGAAAAAGCGAGTCCTCCTGGGAAACGCGCTGTGACTTTTCAA
The DNA here is from genome assembly GCF_032062135.1 of Pyxicephalus adspersus. Lineage (NCBI taxonomy): Eukaryota > Metazoa > Chordata > Amphibia > Anura > Pyxicephalidae > Pyxicephalus > Pyxicephalus adspersus. The sequence continues at coordinate 68,134,194 of NC_092864.1, read as the reverse complement.
CAAGTTTTTTTAATATATAATAATTCTAGTAAAATTTTTGTACTTTTAGGGTAATTAAAAATAGTATACCAAACTTTGAAGTTTTATACAAGAGGACACACAACTTTTTATTCTAGACTGTATCATTTAGGGAAATAGCCTTAGGATCCTTGCTTGTCTTTTATTTGTTTTAAAGAAGGGCACCCCACTCTGCTAGTCTTGAGGAATATGAAATGATCATCGCAATATAATTTACATGAACTTGAATTGTGGCAAGATTCCCCCAAAGACAAATAAGGATAACTGGTGGCACTTGGAACATGCAGCATACATTCTACAGCAGTCCCTGTAGTAAGATACACTTTCAACAGTGAAGCTGGGTGATCCAGCAAACCTGGGATGGTTTTTTTAAGCCATTTGCTATTGGCAAATTTTTTCAATCCTGGGCCAGATCTATTCCAGGTTTTCTGGATCGCCTAGCTTCACTGATAAAAGTGTATCTTCTCCAGGCCTAGTGAGCTTTAATAAATCAGGCCCATTGTGTTTAGCCATGGGAGAGTGCTTGAGGAGTTAATTCCCCAAAGAAGTTGATAAAAACTGCTCACTACAGTTTTAGTTATCGCTTCAGTATTGGTGTTGGAGCCTGACACTTTCAGATGCTCGAAGCCAACATATTCTATTTATGTATTTATTTATTTTTTTTCAAAGGAAATGTGCTCCTAATGTTACTTCAGCCTACCACCTTATTCAAGAAGATATACTTCCTTCCTATATAGTTATAGGAATATTTTTCATTATCGTGTTGCAGCTCTAGAGATCACCCACCCATTCAGAAATATGCAAAGAATATTTGTAATCTCTCAGAGTAAAATCTTTTGCCTCCTTGTTCATAAAGGCTCTTCTACAATCTTATACACCCAAAGATCCTTCAGTTACAGAAAATGTAGGGCTATAGAAAGTCTGATAGCAATATAGGTAGCATTCTGATATGTCCTGATAGAAGTGATTAGTAAGGCAGCAACATGGTCTGTGACAAATATTTTTATCACCTACTTTAGAATTGACCCAGCCTTTCATACAAATGTTGAGTTGGGCAAGTCGGTAATCTATGCTTTGGCTTCAACTGTTGTTAAATTGCCACTATTAGTTTGGTCTTGTTCTCAGCCACCCCTTATGCATGCAAGTTAATTCCCATTGTATGGCGCTACAATGCTCCAGAAAATAATAGAAATGTCCATATGCAAATTTCATTACTAAAGCTGAAATCCAGGCAGACATATGAAACGCAAATGAATGCATCATTGTATTCATAATAAACTATAAAGTAACTGACTAAGGCTACGTACACGTGTGCAATGGTTCTAGTCCGATAATTGGCTCTTGCGTGTGTAAACTGCCCATCTTCCGAACCACTGTCCTGGTGGATCTATGGACGACGAATCTTAATGGAAGTGAAGCGGAGAGAGCACAGTGGGGTGTCCTCCGTCATTCTCCTCCCTCCATAAAGCAGAACAGTGCTGTATGTACAACACTCGTTCATGCATCATGCGGTGGTCGGAAACGACAATGATTGCACGTGTGTACGTAGCCTTAGTATTAGCCTCTCTCAGTCCCATATATAGCACCACTCATACTGGGAGAGAGAGAAGCAGGACTGGGACTAAATGTGCTGGAATGTGAAGAGGTTGTGAGAGCAGAGCAAAGTGAGGGAAAACTTTTAACAGTCTGCTGGCGCTCCCTAACTACCCTGGGCCTGAGGTGGAGAAACTATAGTCCAATTACTGTAGTCCATACTGGTCAGTGGGGTCATCACCTGGCTTTTGGTGTGAAAGTACTGTGTAATAAAAGGACTAGAAGGACTAAATGCCTAATTATTTGACAGGTAAGAATATCTGGGGTGTCTGGGGATTGGCTCTAAAGACTACCTATAGCCAAACTAAACCTGGGTAAACATGGTTGGGCGTTTGTGCTTCTAAAAATGTTATTTACAAGTGTTAAAGCTCAAATCTACAAGTTGTAGACTTACTTACACATCCGATAACTTCTATTAATTGGTATTATGCATGTTATCACAGGAGAGAAGGCATATCTCGGTATTATTGATTTGTTTGGTGGAGGAGGTGGCCTTGCAGAATACCGAGCAAGTCTTCTTGCCAGCCGTGGCTTTGTGGTTTTTGCTCTGGCTTATTTTGGTTATGAGGATCTTCCACGTTCTTTCCAAAAACTACATTTAGAATATTTTGAAGAAGCTGCAGATCTGCTCCTGAAACATCCAAAGGTATTGTGAACTTCTTGTTGTCGTCTTGTTTAAGACTTCCTAAAGTGTAGCTGAAGCCAATATTTTTTTTTTCCATTTCAGACAGGGTCCATTTTTTTAAAAAAAAGTTTTCTAATTGGGGAGCATTTCCTTTACTCCCTATCCCAGTAACACAAAAGAAAGGAAATAAATCTTTTCATTAATTACATTAGACAGTTGTGATCAGAACTATAGGTCTAATAGTGACTGCTAGAGAAGGTTAATTGGATGCAAAAATAAAAAAAAAATACTTTTCTATGTGAATAGAATGCAAATGGAAGTGACTTGACAATATGATAATCATACAATGTAACTACAAAAATTGATTGGCCTATTTTAGGTCAACTTTTTTTACATCTCATTGACCATCTCTACTGACTGCTTTTCTGTATTTAGAAATCAATTAAATTGATCTGTTAGCAGTCTATGAAATACTGAATTGGCCTATATCTATGTTTTTATTGTACTGTGGATGGTGAAATTGTACAATAGCACTGACTTTGCACTAGGACTGTCATCTTGTATCAATCAAAATCTATGAAAAAATATGATTGTACGTATGATGGTATACTTCAAAGCTCAAACTTTTCTTCTCTGGTACGTATCGCTTACTGCATAAAAACGTACCACCTACCATTTGTTTTACTTGATTGAAAAAATAGTTTAATCATTTTTTTTTTTACAGGTTGCTGGACCCAAACTTGGAGTTCTGGGTGTCTCAAAAGGTGCCGAGATTGCCCTCTTGCTGGCTTCCTACTTACCCCAAATTGGCGCTACTGTCAGCATTAATGGAACTGGTAATGTATTTGGGAGCACAATTTACCATAAAGGTAAGGTTCTCATTAAAGGAACCCCCTACACACAAGAGAAGATGGCAATCACTAAAGAAGGATTTATGAGTACTGCTGGACTATATGATCCACGACCTAGCTCACTGATCCCAGTACAAAGAGCTACAGGAAACATACTTTTCTTAACTGGCGCTGCTGATCAATATTACAACAGTCACAGCTTTGCTCATTTCCTTTACTTTCACATGATAAGACATGATAATACCAAAAACAGGATGAAAACTTACCCAGGAGCTGGGCATCTGATTGAACCCCCAGGATTTCCTTTTTCCTATGCCGCTCATCTTCGCGGACAAAATTTGCCTCTGCTATATGGCGGAGAACTAATTCCTCACTGCCAAGCAGAAGATTCAATTTGGAAAGAAATTCAAGTTTTCTTTCGAAAGTTCTTGCTGCCATCTAGCAATTTGTGACTTTAAGGCCTGGAAAATGTGTGCACTCTTCAGATATTAAAATGGTGAGAGCTGCTTTTTTTTTTTTTCCAAAATATTTCTAACATTGCACGGTCATTGAATTAGAGCTGTCACTGGTTAAATACTTTGGGCAGGTACAGATGAGCAGACTTGCTGTCTATTTTGAACTCCCATTAACCAATCCAAAATGCTAAACGTGTACAATATTATTAAATTATGTAAGCTGTAATGCCACTTTGCACATTTCTGTGTTTGTATTATAGTTAGGTTTAGGACTATGTACATAGCATCCCATCTGCACACTAGTTAACATTAATAATCACACCCTCAAGCCATTAAGTAAGAATAATAAAGTGATAATATACACATTACAGCTCAGTCATTTAGTTCTACTAATATGTATGATTGCTTCACAACCAACTGATAACGGTGCAGATAGGTAGGTAATGATGGGTTAAAAGTACATTTTACTTTCTACTACTTTATTTTATGTGAAGTAAAAAATCCGCTCATGTGTTCCAGCTCTAACAATGGGCAACCATTCTTGATTGGTTCATTAATATGTGATCATAAACCCATCAGTCAATTGTCATTGTATTAAGGAGAAACATTTAGTTTTAGGATAGAGGCAACGAGGTTACAATGACCTCTAGCTCCTTTGCCCACGTTTATACCCAGTCCTTCTCTAGGTTTGCACATGCCCACAGGAGTTTATGAATTCCCAGCAGCCAGTTATGCTGAGCTGCATGCACAGCTCGGTGTACATTCTACAGAAAGTTGCCAACAGTAAGTTTGTTTTATTGCAGAAGATAGCATAGCATGTCCCTTCTACATACCCTACCTGCTCCCAGAGTTTGTATTTTAGGTTAAGGTTCCCCCTCTCCTCTCGAAAAAGCAGAACGGTGATGTATATACAATGCTCGTTCATGAATCGTGTATTTGTTAGTCATTGAAAAGAATCATGAAAGAACCCTTCCAACAATTATTGCATGTGTGTGCCCAGCCTTAGTCCTACATGTTCTCCCTAGGATTCAGCAAGCTTTCAGTGATCCTAAGGAGCTGATAATAATGATGCCATTTAAAGCCACAACCAGCTCACTTTTAAAGAATGTTGTTGCTTTTAGTTTTGTAATGACAATATGCAACCTTGACTATTTAATAGTGAACTGTAAAAGAATATTATGGTGGAATTTAAACTACTAATGTACCCAGTAACCTAATAGCATAGTAAATAAAAATGTATAAAATAACATTATAGGATGGTATTGTGGAAAACAAGTTGTAATAAACTGTAATTGTGAAATAAAAATTGTAAAAATCAGTTTGTCTTGTCACTACTAAGCCACCCATACAATTAAAAAAATTAAAGGGAAATATAACTTCTTATTACAAGATATCCATGTACAAAGGAGGCTATGGAGGGATAATGAGGGATTAGGAACTCTGTTTTATCAACAGAGAAATTTATGAAAAAAACTCACTAGAATCTTTCGATTTGTGATAATATTGTTTAAATCTATTTCCCCTTTTTCCGAATTCAAGCACATTTCTTTTTGCAGTGCATAAACATCTGCTGTATATGAGAATACTTGGCATTGCATATGACATAGCAACTTGTAAAAATTTTTAGAACTTGTTTTCCCTTATTTTTATTGTATCTCACAATAATAAATTTTAACAGACACTGTCTGAAATCTGTTTCTGAAGCAAAGAATAACCAAGGGCCAAATACAGCTATAACTTTGTGTTGCAATTAAAGCCTTGCAAGGAGAGGGAAACTCCACTGGAAAGTTAGTTTGACATTTGAGTTCAGCTTCTTTATGCACTATAATATTGCATGTAACATTTCTGGCAGCACGATGTCCGGTAAGGTACGTTGGTGGGCATTTTATATTGCTTGTGTTGTGGTATGTGCATGTTACAGTAACACTGTAGTACAACTAGGCCCTAGCACCTAATCCTGGTGTGCAATGAGGCTGATTTACTAAATGTATTGGATCATGTTCACTCAAATAGTAACAGTGTTCATATTGAATGTCTAATGCAGCATTTGTTTCTCAACCAGGGATCTGTAGTACTCTAGGGTTACTTTGATGACAGTAGCAACTGACCTCATACATCAGAACTTCTCATTGCTCAAAGATTTTCTTTTGATGATCTGAAAGGCTGACATTCCTCCCGCTGACCAACACCACACTAATATACGCTAAACTGTGGATATAGTATTTATAAATGGGGTTCCACAAAGACGAGATATTGATTGTTATTTTTAAATCAATTATGTTAAGATAAATTCAGTGAGAGAAATAATTACTATCACATGACGGCTAAGGATTCTTATCGGGTACAATGTTACCCTATTTTATATATTAATAGCTTCACAGAAATGTCATATTTTTAGCTGCAGCAGAAACTTTGTATACTGTAACAGCCACACAAAATACCTGTTTATTTGGCCATTAATTAGCCATTTGTAGTTGCTATGAAATCCTTTACATGCCCTGAGTTAGCTTATACAGGTATTACAGGTTGCAGCCTGGACCAGGATCTGGCAAAAGAAGGAACCCCACAAGATAAAAATTGCTGGTGTCCATGCAGCTGTGGCATAAGAGATTGAGTTGGTGTGTGCAAGCATCGGCTAGGCTTTTCTAGGCAATTTCTATATATGTGAGTGTGGTGCAGTGACAGAATCTATGCACGCTAAGTACTTTAGTTCAAATCTTGACACAGTCTTGTTGAAATAAGGATAGGTGGAAGGTGTGCACTACTTGGAACTGTGCATTACAAAGTATGGTATAGCAAGAAGTAATTGTATTCAACTAGACTTTTACCATCTTTTATTCAAGTGCTTTCTTCAGTTCACATAATTATCAAAAACACAATCCAGCTGCTCAGTTATGGTATGATTTTTTTTTTAAACTTTTGTAAACTGCCTAATATCTTAATATTGGGACATATTGGTGTCGAAACAATTTATGGCTCTATACTCTTATGAAAGTGATTAAAAATTCTACATATATTGTAATTGGGATGAGAAGGACAAGCAAGGTTGAAGATCTAATTCATTGCAAACTATATCAGATACGTAAGGGGATTCATTGTTCCACAGTGTATACATTACAAGTATGTTGCTGGAAGTTCACCAAAGATATCTTTAGTGAACTACAAAGAAAACTGAGAACATTTAATCCCATTCTTTGGATTTGTAGTTTGCACCAGGCCAACAAAGTCATGTATGTGTTTGAATTTGATCACCCTAGCACAAACCGATTGCCCTAAAACACTGAATCACTGCTTATGCTGCGCAATGTGCAAAAATTACCTGCAGAATTGACACTTTTACCTGCATTAGGAGCATATGCTTTGTATGCATTCCTAATTAGAAAGGTATTGAAGAAGTGTATTTCACTATCTGGAAAAATTATTTGAGTGGTTAGGGAAGCCATAAAATAAGTTTGGTGCTGAGAGGATTCTGGACCCATCAACAATGGACGATACAAAAAATAAACTAGGTATGTGTCAACATCTGCTATGCATACTTGCTAATTATTAGCAAAAGTTTTATAACTGTCAAGACATGGCTGCCCACACCACTACACACTTTTTTAGCATGTTTAACACCTGGTAATAGACCATGTGGAATAAAGAATACTATTTAGCCTTCTTTCACTGTGATCCCGGCCATTTATGGGAACTATGGTATGTTGTGTTAAATGTCCAAATTTTATATTCCAATTAGTCCGTGTCCTCCAATATCCAAAAAAAATCTAATATTAAACAAATATATAATGCCGACATATTACAGAGCACTGTATAAGAAATAGGGATAGAACTGTCTGTAAAACCTTTGTTCATTTTACTGTCACTGGAAAGGATCACTAATCATTACTGTGTACGATTAGGGTCCTATTCAAATTAAACATAAAACCGTACACAGCGGTGTGGAGGGCCATGCTGCATCGGCCATTTTACAACGAATGGCACAGCCACCAATTCATAAAATTGTACAATCCCATTGTTGCATAGAATGGTGCAGACATATCATACATTACTCTCTCTGCTCACATCTAGAAAAGATTGACCTTTATCTATTTATATTTGCCTATAACTTTCAAAGAAAAGCCAATATTGATGAAATTGTTAAAATGTACATAAAATTGGCAAAAAGGCATTTCTTTATAGGACAATTCAGAAATAACAGATTTAATTGTGATCACGCACATTTGTCAAGTAATATAATTCCGAGAGCAAAAAATTATTTTTATTTGCATTTGCCTATTGTGCTTTAAAAGGAAGGATTACATATTTTTTGGAAATGATCTCATTACACACCACTGGGTTACTTTACTTTTATTTCTTAATTTTACAACAAGTCAGTAAAAGATTGCAGAACACCTTGAGAGCATTACAGCTCTGCTTTTTTTTTGTCTTGCAAGTGTAATTCCTCTTCAGTTACATAATGCGCAGGCCTTGAATGTGGGATTCCAGAGTCTAAAAAATTAAAAGTTCAAATGCTCAGTAATACATAAGAATCTCGTTACAAGTTCAGAATGGACTTTTTATCTGATAGCTAGCCATTTGCTGACCGCAGCTCAGATCTTCCCAATTTATGAAGTAATACTATATAGTATATTATATATAAAGTCATCCAATAGTCAAACTTCTCCCTGACCTGATTTGGCAGGTTAGAATATGAGAGAATGGGATTCTTGGATACAATGAGCTAAACAGCTAAACTATCCACTCTGACTATATACAGTATGTTTACTACATTGAAAAAATAATCTTGCTCACATTTCCAATGTCAATGCTGCAATGTATTCCCAGCAAAGTTTATTCTATTTGCTGATTGGGGAGCTCTGGTGCATTTTTAATTGGTGTGTGCCAGACCTCTGTAAAGAAATCATGGCTTTATCACAGAGAGCAAAGTTTCTACCTGCTTACACATGACGGTCATTTCTACTTAGGCTGGGGCTGCTTATTAAAGGGAACAAACTGTATGACTTTAAACATACTTTGATATACCTGGAAAGTATTTGGATGATAAACTTTAAAAGTCTAAAACAGACTTAAAGAAACAGCTAATGACTTTTAGGAAAACCATTCCAGGTTTGCTGGATCACGCAGATTCACTGATGAAAGTGTATCCTCACCAGCCTTGGAGAGCTTTAATAAATTTAATCTTTAATACTTTGTATGTCTGACATGAAACAAGTGTGCAGATCAGGAGTTCTGATGGCTTGCTTGCATTTTTTTTTTAGAAAAAGGTCAACAATACCTCTGTATTCCTGTCAGTATAGGTTTTCCTTGACAATAAATAAATGCATTTTATAGTAATCTACATGTCATCTAAAAAACAAAAAAAAAAACATATAAATATTGAAAGTAAAAAAACTCACCTTGAAGTCCCAGATAGTCATTGCACCATCGATACCGGTAGTACAAAACTTGCGACAATCAGATTTGTCTCCCTCATAAATAGACACTTGGCTGTAAGACAGGGAAAATGATTGAAGAGAAATTAATTGGTGTCCCTGCAGTGGCAAATGAAATACATAAAGTCTAAACATATACCGGTATTCATTAGCTTTTATATCGCTTTTAATGCTGTCCTAAGATGATCAGAAATCTTCAGATAGATTTATGAGGAAATAAATTAAGCAAGATTATTTTAACTCAACATGGGAAATGTTAAGCAACAGCAAACGTGGAAAAAAAAAAAATATTTAACACTTACAAAGAATATTAAAAAATAAAAATACGCAATTCAACTTATATTTACTGTTTTAGCTATTCTTTTATCACTTTATATATGTGAACTGCTTGAGGCAAAGATTTATCTATTTTTCAAAGTTTTAGGCGTGATGGTTGCTTTTTCAGTAAATATTCAAACAGGACACACAGCTAAAATAGTTGGATCTGGGTTTATGGCAACTTTATGACAATAATTATATAAAAGTAAATTGTGGTATTCAGGAAAAAAAAGGGGGATAGATGTATGATTTTTAGAGTGCTTTGCTAGGCCATGGAATTATAGCCAGCGTATTTATCTAAACTAATAACTTGTATATATCAAATAAACATTCTACAAAAAAAAAAAAAAAGGAAGAAAGAGGGGAGGTACAATTCCCTAAGGGAATGGAGTAAATGCCATTTCCTGGATGGCACAATCCTACAAAAAGATTTAAGCAGTTGCTACGCTTCCCCTGGCCTTTCCGCAATAAAGAATTGTCTGGTTGCAATTTTGTTTAAGATTTAGTTTAAAGTGAAAATAATGTTTAGGCAGACGTTACAAAAACATTTGGAAAAAAAATGGTTTTAGGTGGCATAATTAGTAATAAAGTTAAATCTCTATCTCCTATTTACAGTGAATAATTTCTACTTACGTGATGCTGTTCTGATGCAGAGTTTCCAGTGTGGTCTTGCGGTCCTCAGTAGTTGCTCTCTTATCCATGTTTCTAAAGCGCTCCATAGCGGATATGTTACGCTGAGTGCTTTGCTTTGGAATGTCCAGTTTAGACACAAATGTCAGGGAGCCATGATCATCCAATGAGAACAGCATAGGACAACAGTCATGCCCCTAGAGAAGATAATTTGGTTACATAAATACATAACACATAAAACAAATAACTTACCACAGTCAGGATATTTTGGTACTTAAAGAACTTAAACAGTCCACAGTTCAGTGGGACTTCAACATAAGGTGTAAACTGTGCCAAAAGACTGCATTTGGAGAGGATAAATAATAAAGCAGAGCTAAACCCCGATACAACACTCTGTATCAAACTATATTTATCATAACTTTTCCCGTCCTTTTGCATCTCAGTGCACATCATTGCTCGGGACCAGAATGCTGCCTGAATAATATATGTCAGTACATCTGCTAGTGTTCTCTACCAGGGACCTCTATAATAGAATCATCATTTTTAATGTGTTCATAAATAAAAAAAGATCTTTTTGTTCTGCTTTGTAAAATCCAACTGCAACTCTGCAGTGACACTCCAGGGAAATGATTTAGGAATTAACTTACAGCTGCTATCACGCTGTTCTCAGACACAAAGGTGAGACTCAGGAGAGGCAAGAATTCAGTCTTCAGCTGTGAAATGCTGCAAAAGGGAAAATACGTAGGTGTTTATTGTAAATTTGTAGGTGAATTCAGAATGAACATTGAAATTTAAAACAACAATTACATTTTAAGTATCCACATCTACAAAATGTAAGTATATCTGGATGTGTTATAGGTTTAGGATTACAAGTCATAAAATGGATTTTTTTTTCTAGGACAAGTACATATTCTGTAAATACAGAAACATTCCTGTTGATCTTGCTGGAAGAACCTGTATGAAAGGATAACCAAGTATTATATTATTAATAGCTGCAGATCTAAAACTATTGAAAACCACTTTTGAAATGATATTATGTAAAACACATATTTTTAAAGAATGGGATTACATATTTAATTGAATTGAACTGTATCACCTAAATAAATGTTCCAACTGCAAAGAAGACTGTACTGTATCTACACTTTCAGCTACCTACACTGCTGAATGCTGCTATAATGAGGAGGAATCACAAATTCTGTTCTGCAAGAAACACAGAAATTTGATACATTAGGGAAGCATGCAGCAATGCAAGCAGCAGAACGAAGTGTATTCAATCTTCTGCTGGAATGGGGCCTTTCAAATGAACAAAGTCCAAGGTGAAAGTAACATCTTTTGTAAATTAATATCATAGTGGTATTTTCAAGCATTAACAACAAAATGTATGTAAAATATTAAATACCTCATATTTTTAGATGCATCAACCACAGACAAAATACTGTCATGACTGACCCAGGCCAAACGGTTTCCACTACCAGAAAAGCTTACACTGTGAACCCAGCCACCACTTCCAGGACCTCCAAACTCGGACATCAGTTGCCCAAAAGGCATTTTTGATCCCCAAGGAGTGCTAGCTGGCTTCTCATCAACTTCCTTAATATATGCCGAGAACACTCTGCAAGAAAATATGAGATAAAAGATTTGCAATGTCAAATTCCAAGTGCAATGACAAACATTTAGGGTATTTTGTTAAAATTATTTTTATGGGTCCCCTACCCTAAGACCACTGAAAATATAGAAAAGGTATAAAAGAATATTCAGTATTCAAAAGAAATATTACTGATTCTTTTGATTACTTTTAACAAGCCTGCCCAACCTAAATCTGACTTCAGCCTACATTGCAAAAGTTTTTGACCATTAAACAAATTACACAGGGATTTCAGGCAAACTTTAACTTGCTCTAACCCGTTTTTCTTTCCTTGCAAAACAAAAAATACACACCTAAATCTGCCAATCCAGGACCCTTGCTAGTGCCATCTCCAGGTGTGTAGGATCACCGATTCAGCACTGCAGATGTACCTGTGCTGGCCAGTCTCCTACTTGTACTGTCTTAGCATCATGCCGACAGCCAATAAGAAGTGTCCATGTCACAAAAACAGATATTTAAGCTAGAGTCTTAAACACTAGATCAACATCAAATCCCCTCCATAGTAACTCAATACAAAAAAATACTACACCTGGTCTTGAAATCACAAGATCCAGCAGCCAAAAGAACATTATTTGGATGCCAATCCAGGCTTAGCACAGTGGAACAGTGGACAGTGGACATTGCAAGTGTCCATGTCACAAAAACAGATATTTAAGCTAGAGTCTTAAACACTAGATCAACATCAAATCCCCTCCATAGTAACTCAATACAAAAAAATACTACACCTGGTCTTGAAATCACAAGATCCAGCAGCCAAAAGAACATTATTTGGATGCCAATCCAGGCTTAGCACAGTGGAACGAATTGGTTTCTTGATGTGTTTGCTCACCCACCTAAAGAAGAAAAAACATATTTAAAAAAATCTTGAATGTTGAAGATCTAACATCTCAGCAGACTGCAAACAGAACTTTTTGGTAAAAAACTTTACAGTGCCCATAGCTACAAAAAATGTTCAGCCTAACGAGCTGTAAATTACAGGGATCAATGGAGGCAATCTAATGCTTTCACTGATCCCAGTAATTTACAGCTCGTTAGGCTGCAAATTTTTTAAATTTATAACAGCACATGCAGTGCTATATACATTTTTTAATTCCAGTAAAAAAAAAAACAAATAAATGTGAAGTCCTAAGTTAAAATAATCACTATTTGTGTATTTTTTATCATGGTTTTTAAAAAGAAAAACAGCTATCCATAATGAATTTATGACTTATGTCCACCTAGTATTGTACACTAAGAAGCAATGAAAGATTCTCACCAGTCATTTTCTGACTCAAAGTAACACACAGATATAAGTCGTGCTCCACTTCCCACTGCAAACTTGTTTTCCAAAGGTGACCACTTGACAAAGGTAGCTGCTCGATTTATACGCAAGATAACCAACGTAGGCTTCCACACGCCATCTTTCTGGCTCCACACATAGGCATTGCGATCAGCTCCACAGGTCACAATACGATCACTTTTAGGAGCCCAGTCTATGCCTAAAATTTAGTGAAAAAATTGATGAATTTGATTTTAAAGGCTGTGTTTTTGGAAAAGACATTTAAAATCTGATATGAAACAAAGTATGAACTAAAAAAGTAGAAAGGACAGGAGATTGGAGACTACATTTCCTATCATTCTTTAATACAATGGAAACCATGAGCTTATGTTGGGACGCAGAAATTGTAGATCACAGAAAGTAAGGCTGCATACACATGTCCAATAATTGTCATTGGAAACTAACGATCCGCGACAGATCTTTCAATATTTGTTAACAAAAAAAGTGCACGACTGGTCAGCGACGCAGACGAACGGGGAATCTCGGTAGAAACGAACGACCGTCCTGGTGGATCTGATTGGGCGACGATCGTTTGTAATTTATTTATGTGTTTGGTTGTTCAGTGATCGTGGATTGTTCTGTGATACACGTTCTCCTGTATGTGTCACTTCCTGCATCGTTCGAAGGATCATTCACAAACGATTGTTCAAATGATCGTATCTAGCGTGTGTACAGTATTGGTGTATTATATTTGAACGATCATATCGTTACAGCATGTACAGAATTGTGCACAATATGATTGTTCAAAATATTTGAGAATAATCGTTGATCGTTAGTTTTCAAACGATAATTATTGCACGTGTGTACCTAGCCTAAGTGGTAAGCATTTGTCTGACCTTATTCTGCAAAGCTACAGCTAACCATAGTTACACACTGTGAAGCTGGGTGATTCAGCAAACCTGGAATTGATCTGGTCCAGGATTCAAAACATTTGCTAGCAAATAGCAATTGACTTTGAGGAAGTCCATTCCAGGTTTGCTGGATCACCCAGCTTCACTGATGAAAGTGTATTCTCTCCAGCCTTGAAGAGCTTTAATGAATCAGGCCCATAGTGTGCAACAGGGCCCCCATCCTATAGGGATGATTTCAATTTCTACTTCCTTCTTACAAAGCCAAGTGGTAAAATAAAGCAACATTATGCAACTTTAAAGCACAGCCAGTAGTATTCTGATGACTTATTTTCTGAATCTTTCTATAAAATTCCAACAGCGGAGTTCTACAATAACTGACAACACAATAATTAGACTTATTCTAAGATTCCCATGATGAAGAACCTTCTGGAAAAAAATTGACACAATATGTTCCTAAAGAATGAGACAATAGGGTGACATGATAAGACTAAACCCAGCTAACTCGCCTGGCCGCATTCCATGCCAGACGCTGCAGTCCTCTCCTACCTTTTCCTCATTCAGGAAGGATCAGGCAGGTAAGATTCATTATTGCAGAAAGTACATCGCCTTTACCTGTGCAATAATGACATGCCTGATCACGCAAACTATGGAACTGTAGTTTAGGTATGAAAGCCAAAGGTATCCAGAAATGTAGCATTTTAGGAGGTAATGCCATCATATTTTTTTCACTACTGGTCTTTTAATTGGCATACCAGGGATTTTACATTATTATTTGTATCATACATAACTTATTTTCTTTATGTTTTACCTGTAATCTGTCCATTGTGCTCCTTCAGCTCATGAACCTTTACCCACTGGTTCCCATTTTGCTTGTAGATGTGTACCTCATGGTTATTGGGGCTTATTGCAATTTCTGTAAAACAGAAAATATCAGAACATTACTTTTTTCAAAACCATATCGACGATAAATCATTTCAAACAGGACACTATCCAATGTATTGCAATTTCTTTTTGATTGTTTAAAACAAAACTGGCAGCTTTGAACATGGAGGTGTTTAGAATGGAGGGCTTCTGAATCCATTTCACAAAGCTAGCCTATATAACTTCTACATTACAACCAGGAGCCAGCCATACAGTGGGAGATTAACTAAGGTTGGTTACAATCCTAAATAAGTCCACCTTCCTGCAACAAATACCATTCCTTCACTCCCTCATCTCTTCATTCAGCCAGCACTTCCATACTTTCTGTGTAAGCTACAACCTGAGTGATCAAGAGCTTTTTGAAAAATGCTGATTTCAATTATCTTTTAAACTTTCTGGAATGGTCTTCCCCCTCCTATTCGGCTTGCTCCTACTTTCAGCTCATTTAAAAGAGCACTCAAATCCATCTTTTCAAACTTCCCTACCTGGCTTCCTCTGTCTTTTGAAACCGTCACTTCTTCCCACCATTCCATATCTCCCCTCCTATTGTGTGTTACTTCCCCCACCTCCTAGATTGTAAGCTTCTCTGGTTCTCTCCTCCTCCTGTGTCACTGTCTGTACCTCTGTCATTTACAACCGATTTAATGTACAGCGCTGTGTAATATGTTGGCGTTATATCAATCATGTTTAATAATATTAAAGTCAGTCAGAGGCTTACGAGTGCGGTCTTTATTCCAAGCGTGGCAACTGATGGGTTCAAGTAAGAACTGGTATAAAGACATTCTGATTTGGTTTCTCCTTAATGAGTTCTACAACCTTTAAAAGAAAAAAACAATTTTAGAATAAATGTACCAAATTATGAAGAAGCAGTCACAACAAAATGCTAAAGTGATAATAAATATAGCACACTGAAAAAAAATGAGATTCCAAATTTTTATTCTCTAAAGCACAAATTGTATACAGGAATAGACATATAAAACAACATTAGGAATTATACAGTCACACATAGTCTCTGCTGAACACAGTATTAGCTGTAAAGGTGATGGGCTATTAGGAGACTCTGCTGCTTTTTCCCCAAACAGGCAGAAGAACAGATTCACATCAGGTGAAAAGAAGTTATAAAATCTCCATAACAATATGACATCTTTCTGCAAATTCAAAAGCATCATTTCAGTGTATGTAATATACCACCTGAAGCCTTGCAGATACTTCATACAGCCGATAAGTGACATATTGCGAGGTTCAAGATCGGATCTGTTAAGCACCCCAGCTTTGTACTGGCCCAGACCTATTAACGAAAGCTGGAGATCTTTGGAAACATAAATTTTCTGGATCTAATTGTAAACGAATTGTAAAACAACAGGAGGAATGGATCTTTAAAAAGGAACTATACTCGAAACACAAAAAAAAAAAAAAAAAAAAAAAAAAACACACTTACCTTTAACCCGGCAGGGCAGACCGATCCGTTCGGGGGTGTCCAGCATCGGGTCCCACGTCTTCATACAACAGTCCAGGAGCAGGCGCTCCGGGCGTCGCCATCTTCGTCTTCTCTTCCGGGTTCATCATCCTACGTCACCAGACCCAGCTGCGAGATCGGGTGTTGTAGGATGAAAAACAATTTTACGATCTCAATAAGCATGCGTGAGATCGGCAAATTTTTCTCTTTGAGGCTCCATATGTGCATGCCCGAGATGCTCGTTCATGCGTAGAAGGAGCGCCCAAGAGCCTCCCAGGATGCCTGACATAGGAATACCGGCCGGCGTTAACATTTCCCCAATCGGGGTAAGGGGACATTCCCTCTCCTCAGGATGCATTGCGGAGGAAAGGGATTTCCCCGGTAACTGATCGAGTGCAGAGAATGCCAGCCGGAGGGAGAGGGAACACGTGAAGGACGACGGAGGACTCCAGCGGATCAGGTAAGTCGCGATTTACTATTGTTTCCTATAGGTTTAGCTACCCCGAGTGTGACTTCGGGCTACAGCGTCCAGCTTCTTTGTCACACTCAGGGTTACCGCTAAAGAGGAACCAAACTGAAAACTGCCAAAAACAATAAAAAGAAATACACTTACCTTCAATCCCGCAGGGCAGTCCACCTGGGAGTGTCTTGCATCTTCAACTCTTCTTCATCCTACGTCGCAAGATCAGATGACGTAGGATGGAAAAAAACTGCGCATACATGAGATCTGCAAATGTTTTTCTTTGCGCGAAAAGGCTCCTTGTGCGCATGTCCACCCTTTAGCTTTAGTCTAGATCCCTGCGTCGATCAAGACGGAATGGAGGGCAGAGCCTCCTGGGATACTTACATCCCTGGCTGCTCCTTCTGCGCATGCCTTGGCATCTCAGGCATGCGCAGAAGGGGCATTTTCCCCCACAAATCAGATGCCGATCTCACGCGTGCGCAGTGAGATCAGTTTGCTTTTTTCCCCATCACAGCGGCCTTGTCACCCGCTCTCACACCTACGCAATGCCAGATCGGGTGCTGTAGCAAGAAGATGGCGGCGCCCGGTGCTTCCTCCGCGCCAGGACGAAGGGGAACCCCAGGACGACGTAGGACCGGATTGCAGGAAAGACCAGCGCCATTGAGGGATCAGCGGGATTAAAGGTAAATGTGTTTTTTTTATTTTTATTTTAGTTCTGCTTTAATGATACCCCGCTGGAGAAATCCTCATCATAGGCCAAGGCAGCTCCTATACCACAGACATGACTACATACAGGAAGTAAAAAGAAGAGAACCTGTCAGCCCTGTAATCACTACAAGAACATAAGATTATATACCAATACATGGTAATACAGACACATTCCAGGTATACACCCCTATCCCTCCCCGGCCTGATGGCTGTCACACCGCTGCTGACATGTCACTCACACTCTGTGTTTATGCCGATATTCACCACTGTCATTCACTCACCCGGGAATGGAGTGTAAAGATTCGCGGACTCTGGTCAGTCAACGCGAATCTACCGATACAATGGAGTCTGCAACAGGAAGCAAAAAATGCTAGTACGCCTGCGCAGTGCGCGGCCCGGGCACCTCCCGAACCTGGAGGAGCTGAGCGCATGCGCGGCCCGGGAAAGCCATGACGTGTTTTAGGGAAGGCGTGTCAGTGTATTAGTATGTAGGTGACCTGTCAGTAACGTGAGCTCATTTCACATCCCGATTTGTATCACGTTAATAAACGTTTTATTAATGACAGCTGTGTGTATGAGCGCCCAATGTCTTAATTGGAACATTAATTACGTGGCGGCCGCGCCCACACTGTGGTATAAGACCGGCAGGCAGGGAACATGGGAGATCAGGGGGTGCCGAGAACGACTGGTAGGTGGCAGGGAGCGGCGGGGAGTCCCCGCCTCAGGCCGCTAGGTGGCAGGGAGCTGTGGGGGTATCCCCGCCTCAGGCCGGTAGGTGGCAGGGAGCTGTGGGGGT
>NC_092864.1:68040011-68114759 GCF_032062135.1 Pyxicephalus adspersus | reverse complement strand
TAGGTGGCAGGGAGCTGCGGGGTATCCCCGTCTCAGGCCGGTAGGTGGCAGGGAGCTGTGAGGTAATTCTTTAATTGGCGGGAATGGTTATAAACATAAAACTGTATGTATAATCTGCACTCCTCATCCCTAAGGGGGGGAGCCTGAGAGAAATGTGTAATGATTAAGCTGCAATATATTTATGGTTTTCTTTATCAGAATGTCTTGTGCTAGAGGTGCAACATTCACCATAAACACCTATTACCTGTATATACCCTGACTGTCATCTGAGGTAACTGGCATTTGTGTGCTGGTGGACTGAGTGGCCCCTGTGGGGGAATATTTGGACCCCCGAGTCATTCCCATACTACAAGTATTAGGGAAAGTTATTACTGCTCAAAGTCACATGTAATAAAGGTAACTGGCCTGAAAGTTTATTATTTTTGATTGGTGGTGGCAATGCTGTTTATGCCCCAGCCTCCTGACAATACCCCAGGTTGTAAATGCTTGTGTGTCTTCTATTTAAATGTGATTTAGAATGTTGTTACAGCGGCTTGTGAACACTTTAAAATAAACAAAAAAAAAAACCTCAGGGGTGTATGGGTAAGAAGAGGGGGCAGGGTGCTATCCATGGTGAGTGCACATGTGCATCATTGGTATGTATATGCCCCATTTCTGCCTCACCCCTGGGGGCAGCCTGTGACCACTTCTTGGGTGCCTGACAGCAGTGAATGTTGTAGTAGTATACTGCTGGTGTTTATTAGGAGGTGCCTGGCAGTGGTGAATGTTCTGGTATTTATTAGGAGGTGCCTGACAGCAGTGAATGTTGTAGGATCCTGTTGCTGTCTGGAGGTGCCTGACATTGGTGAATGTTGTAGTAGGATCCTGTTGGTGTTTAATTGGAGGTGCCTGACGGTGAATGTTGTAGTAGTATACTGCTGCTGTTTGGAGGTGCCTGACGGTGGTGAATGTTGTAGTAGGATCCTGCTGGTGTTTATTAGGAGGTGCCCGACAGCAGTGAATGTTGTAGTAGGATCCTCAAATGCATTGAACAAAAAAAAGAAGTCGAAATACTAATGGTAGCTCTCTTCTCATATATCTACTTTGGATACAATGCTGGGTGAGATGCAAGCTGAATTGGGTTATCTGGAAAATTGCTCCAGGATGCTAAAACTTTTGGGCCCTCCCAAAATATTTTTAATAAATCTGGAGGGGGTGTACTGAATGTTTAATGAGAACCTTATTACCAGGCGGTTATTTAAAAGGCGTTGTGTTCATAGCTTTATTTCACAATTCTCACAGCCAATTGCCTTCCGAATGATATGAGACCTTGCTACCATCATTGTTTTAGGAAATTACCAAATCCTCAACTGCACGAACCTCCAACATGGCTTGCCCACTTGGCTTTTTACTTTGCATGTTTAAACCAGTCGGGATATCCATTACTATTCATCTCTACTGGGACCTCTGGGTTACTATTCCTCAAACTTGTCTAACTAGTATCTTCTACTTTGCAGTCTTGTTCTATTTTGCAGTTCCCTGCTCCATAAACATGTATTGACTACATATTGTCTCCGCTTTAGCATGCCGCTTAGTGCAAATTATTTTGAAATTTTTTAATGTCAATTACACATACCATAAGAACTGTGTCGTTTATTCTTCCCGTCTCCATTGGAATACTCTACAAGGTTTTCCATAAGCCTGGTTAGTTTTTTAAACTAATTTAAACTCACTTGGCCTCACTTGAAAACCGTAGCAGAATTTCCTGGTTACTCAGGCTTTTGTGACTTCAGATTTGTGATTTTGTGAACATTGAATGACTTTGTTGTGACCTTTTGGTTTGTGCCCATGACTGGGCGAGTTGTGAACTAATGCTCACAGTAATTGGCACCCTGAAATTGATGGCGGGGAAGAAATTTTAGCTCAAATTGAAAATTTACATATATACCCTCTTTCCCCCCCCTAAAGGATTGAATAGACTGGCAATGTATCTCTATTAATATAAAATGGATGTCTGCAAGCTAAACACTTATTTTGTAGGGTGATCAAACTTTTGTTCTCTGGTTCCCCACTCATGTCTCATCTTTGCTTGCACTTTGTCTACCTTGTGGTGTCCATGACCCTATGGGATTTCAAATTGGCGAAGGAGAGTTTTATTTCAATGTCTGTTGATGACTAAATGAGATTTAAGTAATTAACCACCATGTGTGGATGAAGGTTGTCAATTGGGGAGCTTCTCCAAACAAGAGGCCACTTCTTTATCACTCAGTCAGTGCATAAGGCTGAAATTAAGAAAACCTTCATCCAATTTATTTCCCACATTAAATGCACCAGTAATTGTTTCCTGATATTCTGCCAACCCATCTTTATTCTCCAACAAAACAAGTGAAACCCTCACCTCAATCTTTGCTTGTGCGTTGGAGGTCTCTCTGGTGGGCCAGACAAAGTTGTCATGTTTGTGGTGAAAGGGGAAGATGCAGGGAAAGCCTTAGCCAGTTTAAGGCAGTTTTTATTCAATTACTATAATGTAGTGGGGTACCTGGGGGTGTCCCTTAGTCCAAACATGGTTCCAGGCATTTTTATTAACACAGGATTTATATAGCACCAACATATTATGCAGTGCTGTACATTAAATAGAGGTTGCAAACGACACAGGAGGAGACGACTCTGCCCTGAAGAGCTTACAATCTAGGATTCAGAAGGCACTTTTGTTATGACCACAAGCTTGCATTGGCAAGTCATAGCTGATGCCACTGAACACCTAGCCAGATATGTGTAGAACAATCTGTCATCTGATGCCACTTTACTCTACAAAGGCAGCAAACTACACAGTCTGCCTGTACCCTGTATTCTTCTGATTATATGTTGCTGCTAACTGGCCTGTGGTCATTTAGACCTTATTCTTATTTTAGTTGGTATGCTTTTATCTCCAATACTTTTGCTGCCTCTTCCCTACCCATTTTATGTTAATTAGAAATTGTGGGGAAGGGGCTATACAATTGGATACCCCCTCCAGTTGTCAGGCTAAATACACACTTAAGCTGCGTACACACGTGCAATTTTTGTCGTTGGAAAGGATCTTTCACGATCCTTTCCAACGACAAGGGAGTGCACGATGCATGAACGATGCTGTACATACAGCACCCTTCTGCTCTATGGAGAGGGGGAGAGCGGCACCCTGCTGCGCGCTCTCCCCCTTCCCTTTCATTAGGATCGGTTGTCATCCATCGTCCGTGGATCCGGCAGGTCGGTCGTTCGGACGATGGACGACACCGACTGTACACACGGCAGATTTTCTCCTGATATTTGGCCGATGCCGATAAAAATCTGCCGTGTGTACGTAGCTTAATATGTGCCACCCCCAACATCCATTTTCTTAAACTTGTGTAACATTGTGTTTTTGTATTTTTTTTATTTTTTTTTTTTCCCTTTAGATTGGCGTGCAGTAAGTAAAGTTCTCAAAGATGCCGACTGTAAATGAAGCCGATGACCGTATGAAAAAGTTTAAGAATAAAGGCAAAGACACTGCAGTGAGTTCACATGCTAAAAACAATTTCACAATTGTAGGTTCTCCTTGTTTTGGTCACTTTAAATCTAATGGTATTTGGTAGATGACTTCTTATAATGAAGATTTTGGCAGCTCTCTAAAATGCTTCCTTAGAACAGATGAAGGTAAGAATTCTTATTGCAGGGGAGACATAGCCTGTCCCTTGCTGCAATAAGACCTCATCCACCATTTTAAAGAACAACTTTAGTTCCGCTTTAAGGTCTTAGCTGCAATGTTCTTGGGTTTGGATACATTTGAATGTGTATAGTGTGTTCTTAGCCCTATTTAATTGTAAGAACATTTCTACACTAATATCAGGTATTGACATAACCTGTTTATACAAAGGGTCAGTCAACCTAAGACTTCTGGATAAGCTGACCACACAATGACTAGTTCTAAAATTCTAAGCAAGCTTGTTGGTCTTGCCTAATTCTGGTGTGTGGCGCACAGAGCACATGTTGAGAACGGGCAGAAATCCAATCATATAAAGAAAATTGGACCTATAGAACTCTGCGATAATTGTTGGCTTTTGTGATCATGGTAAATAGGATGGTGGCTGCAAGTCATATAGTTGTTCATGTGGACTTCTGAAGTCCAAATTTGGACAATTTTCTTTTTCAATTCATTGAAATTGTGAAGACTGGGAATTTAGGATATCTGATTTTGATTCCCTGCATGTAGGAAAGTCTTGTAAATCTAATATTTCACACCTGCACTTTTCTAGGAACTAAGGCGACGAAGAGTAGAGGTAAATGTGGAGCTCAGAAAGGCTAAGAAAGACGAGCAGATTCTAAAGAGGAGAAATGTGTCTTCATTTCCAGATGATGAACTTAACTCTCCTGAACAGCAGAAGGCTCAACAGGTACCACTATTTTCATAAAGATCAAAGGGCTCTATTTATAAATGATTCCAATGTTTATCTAAAATTCTGAATTTTCCTGCACTTCTTGTTTTGGTGCCTAATAAACAATTGCTTGTTCTGCCACCTAGTGGCCAATTAAGTGCACAGCTGTTACAACTGGAAATGCTGTATGTGTAAACTAATATGGATGTGTCTGGACAGGTAGAATAATTTGTAAGTACCCACCAAGTGGGTGTGGCAATAGAGAAAAATCTAGGGTTAAATCCGTTTTGGGTGCTTGAACCATTTTTATTTGATTACACTTCTGTAGTTTTTACATGTAGACAGGAAGAGCCCCATTTGTCAAACACGATAATTCATCCTTATACAAGTGTTCACAATTTGCTGTGTTTTAGAGTGGTTTCCAAATGCATAACTAAATATACAGTTATAGTAAAAGTTTTTTTGTTCATGAAATATTTCAATTTTTAAGCTGAGGAGCAATAAAACCAGTTTATCCGCTCTAACTGACAACTCACTACAGCTAAGTGAGTCAATCATTTCTTCAGCTTGAATGTTATTTAAAGGTCATGTGTAGGTGTCGCATCAGATTGAAGGAAAACTTACCGGTAAGTGCACACTTAGTGTAAGTGAATGGCTTATGAGCAGTTTCACTGAAGAATCAGCATTTTTTTTTGTCCCTTCCAGACTTCACCACAACTTTTCTACACAGTGAAGCAAATCTAAAAAGTGACTTTTTTTGGCAGCTAGGACTGCTTTTTAAAGCATTAGGAAGGCAAACAGTGCACTCTATGCATTGTTAAACTGGCTGTAATAGAAAGTGCACTATTATGGCATCCAGATCCAAAAATACAACTGACAAAGCTTGTAAAATAACATATTCAGTAACAAAAATTTGATGCTATTTCTATTTCCAGATTGGTTTTCTTAGAAACATTTCCAGCCCTTTTGCAGTAGAATGATTTCAGTCAAAACTGTGCAAATTAGTCAAGCACTAGAACTTTAGAGCCCAGACTTTGGTCCTTGACTATACATGTAATGCAATTTTTTTTTTTTCCTCTTTAGGGTCCTCCATTATCCCTTGATGAAATAATAGAAGGTATTCATTCTGGAGATTCAGATCTTGAGCTGAAATGTACACAGGCTACCAGGTAGGTGTCAAGGTTTATGAATGATGCCAAACAGTAAAGGCAAAAATTATATACAGTTTTAACACAAAATTGGCAGACTGTTAACCATCTTATCACTGTGCCTTCAAAATATTCAAGATAGGTTAGTCAATTCAACCCTATTTTTTTCCAAATTGTTTTATTATGAAAACATGAAGATTCATACAAAAAATAAAACAATCATACAATATGGGTCAAAGTTATACAACCAAAAATGTAGCAATAATAAAACCATAAACAGGATTGTGTAAAACCATTTGGTACCTGAGGAGTATTAATTTTTGTTTTCATTCAACCCTATTTTTGACCTCCTAACTGCACAGCATAACATGTCTAAAATGGGGTTTTTCTGTACCCATATTCAAGAGGTTTGATAACATCTTGCCTTATAGGAAGACAAGTTCATGAGATTTAGTCAAACTGTAATAAACCAGACATATTTTTGGATCTTCCTTATATCAAAAAGTTAGTATAATAAAAACTCCATGAAATGTAAGTTTTATATCTGACTTCATAATTCTACTTTGCAGGAAAATGTTGTCACGTGAGAGGAATCCTCCCTTAAATGATATCATTGAGGCTGGACTAATACCAAAGCTGGTGGATTTCCTAACTTACCATGATAATAGCATGTTGCAGTTTGAAGCAGCATGGGCCCTCACGAATATTGCATCAGGCACCTCAGACCAGACCAAAGCTGTGGTAGAGGCAAATGCTATTCCATCCTTTATAGCTCTGATCTCCTCCCCACATGCACAAATAAGTGAGCAGGCTGTTTGGGCACTGGGGAACATTGCTGGTAAGTTTCATGCCTCTCCTTCACAAAACAAATTGCATTTATACTGATTAAATAATTGCTCTGAATGTATAGAAGTATAACTAAAATTAAAACCAGCCAATCCAGCTTTACTGTCGTGTCCCCACAAAAACGGGCAACAAAAGGTAGTGACAAGGAAGCTCAGGGCAGGAAATAAATGTAAGTATGATTCCATTGTAGTAACTGGCTAACAGTTCACTGACATTGTAAAGAACCTCTGCCACCTAGTAGTAAGAGGACTGCTGTGCTTCTGACGCTTCAGTTTTTTAAAAATGTAAAACAATACACTAGTTTGAACAGTACCATTATGGACCGCATCCAATTCCTGGGTATGTATAGGTATGCAACTTTCCACCCTAAATAAGTCAAGGCTATTTGTAATCTCCAAAAGATAGCACTATAGAAATTCAGGAAGATATCTAAAATGCTGCTAATTGGCACATGAAACTTTATAAATAAATCAAGTAAAATGCGGTTGCCAGATGTATATAGTAAACTGTGAGGAGGGTATTGTAGGAAGTGGTAAGCTACAGACTAAATACAGTAATTTGAAGAGCCCCCAGCAAATTGGCGATGAGACTAAATTCAACACATTACCAGGGTTTGGCATGTATCTGGATTGATGTGCATGCACAATGCAGTTTGGCCATGAGGTTTGGAACTTAATCTTTCTGTAAGACTATTGATTCCCTTAACCATAGAAACCAACATTTTCATTAAGGATTTTATTTTTTTTTTAATTTCTAATTGGCAATTTCTTTCCAGGTGATGGTCCAGTCTACAGAGACATACTAATCAGCTGCAATGTGGTTCCACCACTTTTATCTTTGGTGACGCCACAGACACCGGTATGTACTTTTGTTTGTATCTAGTTTGTCAATATTTTCTCACCCTTGGTTTAATATACTAAACACAAATTGTGCCCTTCATATTTGTATTTAGCCAATCCTATTGGCAGCTAAAACTACTTTCGCTTTACCATGCTGCAAAATTGTTAAACTTGCTCTCAAGCATTCCCTCACTGCCTAAAATGGCAAGGATTTGCCTAGTTGCTGCTGTCTTAACTAGTAGTTGGAAGAAACAACTTTATAAACTTAAAAAAAAAAAAAAAAAAAAAAAAGCATTATCGCCTATAACATGAGCAAAAGAACTAGATGTGTAATTCCCAACAGCTTTCCATTTAAAGAGAATTGGCAGACTGTTATTACTTTTGTTTACATTTTGGTGACTTGGCATGAGGTAAGCAACCATTTCAGTTTCTCTTGGTGAACCCATTGCAGCTACAATAGAACCTGATGCTCTTTACCAGTATCATGGGATGATGGTTACTTAAAGCACTTTCATGTGAAATGCATCAGTGTCTAAAACTTTCAATATTCTCTTTAACTGCTTGAATCTAAATACTATGAAGATTCCACTTCTCAGTGGAATGTCTACAGATTTTGGCCTAAAACACTCTACAGAAACCTAACATTAGGTGTATAAATAAATGTAATGTTTATCATAGTAAAGATGAATGTTGTACTTGCTAATGATTGTTAAATACATTTTCTCCCCTGTAAGTTATTGGCACAAGTTTTAAGACCCTCATTTGTGATCAAGACAATCTGTTCTTGCCTGTGCCATGTTTGGCGTCATAAGTACTAATGGGTGTTAAGGCCTTTCTTTAATATGTCAGTTAATGCATAATTTTTTTAAATTAATTTTTTGGTTCTCCCCCTCTCTCCTTAGATTGGTTTTCTTAGAAACATTACATGGACCCTGTCTAACCTTTGTCGCAACAAAAACCCATACCCACCCATTAAAGCAGTCAAACAAATGTTGCCAGTGCTAACACAGCTTCTCTACCATGACGACAAAGACATCCTTTCTGATGCATGTTGGGCAATGTCTTACCTCACAGATGGTTCCAATGACAGGATTGATGTTGTTGTGTCGGCAGGTGTTGTGGACAAGATAGTACAGCTAATGCAGAGTCAAGAACTTAACATATTGGTAAGAAATCTTTAGTAGCACAACTGCTGCACTTGTGCTAGAAGTAGTGGTAAACAAAACCCTGTAGAAATGATCCATATAGGGAACTCTTCCTAATTTATTCTGTTAAAAATCATACAAGAGAGCACTCTGGGTCTGAATCTGGAAGAAAAAGTTCCTTCTCCAGATAAGGAAGGGATACGTCTGTGAAAATGTGGATTCAGCTCCTGCATGAAGTGGCTTCAGCAAGTTCTATAGATAGCTTGAAGAAAAATGCTGGATGCTTTTCTAGAAGCACAGAATATAACAGTGGTTTTAAAGTAAAGCTAACAAACTGTTGATCCAGGGAACATCTGACTGCCTTACATTATCAGGAAGGAATTTTTTTTTTTTTTTTCCCCCTGTTGGAGCAAATGGTACCAGGTGGTTTTTTTTTTTTTTTCTCCTCTGGACCAACTGTCCCTAAAGCTGCGTACACACTTCCAATTTTTATCGTTCAAAATGAACGACGAACGATCAATTGGGCAAAAATCGTTCGTAAAAAAAGTAACCGACGAACGATGAAAGTCGTTGGAAATGAACGACCGGACCGGCGGATCGGATTGGACGACGATCGTTGACCATCGTTCGTGTGTACGATCGTTCATTGATCGTCCATGGTCTGAGCATGCGTGATGAACGAACGTTCCTGTGGTGCACGTCACTTCCTGTATCGTTCAAACGATCGCATCTATTGTGTGTACAATATCTACGAACGATCGTGTCGTTATCTGTATGTACAGGATCGGTGCTATACGATCATTCGCAGATATCGTGCAGGATCGTTCGTCGTTCGTTTACCAACGATAATTGGAAGTGTGTACGTAGTTTAAGATTTTAAATCTGGGATGTTTATTTCCCTAGTGGTTGAACTTGATAGACACATGTATCTAACTTTTTTTTTTTTCTCCCACCTCTTCAGACACCAGCCCTACGTAGCATTGGAAATATAGTAACTGGAACTGACAAGCAGACCCAAGTTGCCATTGATGCAGGAATCCTGTCTGTCCTGCCCCAACTTCTTAGGCATCCTAAGCCTAGTGTCCAGAGGGAGGCAGCATGGGCTCTTAGCAATATTGCTGCAGGGCCAGCTCCACAGATTCAGCAACTTATAACTTGTGGCCTTCTTCCTCCACTTATTGATATTCTGAACAAGGTAAATCTTTTTAGAAAGTTCATACATGGTGGTTGTGTTTTTGGGTACAGTGTTTGTTTTCTTCTCCCTCCTTTAGGGTGATTTTAAAGCTCAGAAAGAAGCAGTTTGGGCCGTGACAAACTACACAAGTGGAGGTACTGTAGAGCAAGTTGTACAGCTGGTACATTGTGGAGTGCTGGAACCCCTGCTTAACCTCCTAACTGTCAAGGACAGCAAGACTATACTAGTTATCCTAGATGCCATTTCCAATATATTTCTGGTAAGCCTTTATTGATTTGCATATGAAGAAATGTACAATGTCTTTTGCATATGGACATCTGATAGGAGTTATGAAATATGACCTTCTGTAATGGCACTTGTCAGGTGACATGTGTAATGCTCAATACTTTATTGGGGTCACAACAGAGGCCAGAGAACATGTGTACAAAGATCTAGTTGGGGTAATGTGTATGTACTTCTGGTATGTTCAGGTATGCTTTGTAAGTGTTAAATTCATATCCAGCCCAGGGTTTTGTTCCATAGTCTTGCCTCAACTTTCTTGTTACCCTAGTTGTGCACAGCCCAAATAAGAGGGGCAGCTTAGTTAAGACTAGTGTACTCAGTGATTTAAAGGCTGGTTGAAGTCTAAGGTTTCCCTAAGGACCAGTACATAATTCTTATATAGTTCATTGCTTTGTAAATCTGTTTACAGTTCTCCATTGTTATAGGAACATTTTCAAGTCTAGGTAGTTGTGACAACACTCACTTGGGCATTTTCTTAATTGGCTCCCTTTTTTGTTTGTGCACTGGAAAAAGTGGACTAACACCCACTTTATCCATGTTGGGTATTTTACCTTTATTAGCACAATGATACAAACACAATCTAACAGATTTTAAAGCTAGCTTCCAATTAATACTTGCTGGTTAATGGCCTCAAGTATAAACATTCTTCCTTTATGTCTAAGCAGGAGGGGATCCATCTTTTTGCATAGGGAGCAGGACAGAAGTCTGATGAGGTATTGTGTTTACTGCACACAGTAGTGCTGTAGTATATTGATGATACAATACTTACATTTTGTCATTTTGTACCCATGCACTTGGATGCCTTTAACCTGTATCTTAAGCTCATTTAAGAGGTTTTACTTAGGTGTGTGGGGTAATTGTTCTCACTGCAGGTTTTGTAGATGGCTCATTTGTGCTTTCTCTGCAGCTGCATGTTGTGCATTATTGGAGTTTTTCAGATTTTACTGGACTATAAATGTCTCGCATAAGTAGTCACTTGGAATTATGATGATTGCTATGAGTGTTTCTGCAGCAGCCTTTAAGTGGTAATTGAGAATCTTGGGAATGTATAGTGTCAGGCTTACATTTTTAGTGTGCACACTGTATTTCATTAACCTTAACCTTTTTCATGGTTGCGTCTTAGAATATAAATTTCACTCATTAGATGACCCTTGGTATATGAAAGGTAACACAATTTCCTCCTTATTTTGGTAGGTTGCAGGGTAACCACTTGTATGATCTTTTAATGCTACTTGAGAAATATGTAATCTGTCTTGCTGTAATTCAATTTTTCAATAGTCTTACTGACAACAGGATTTCCCTCATAGGTCCTGCTGTATGCATTTTCAAACATCCTACAGTTCTAGTTTATTATGTAGATGCCTTTCCTCTTATAGGACTTAAGATTGCAAATACAGAATTTTTATGGACATGAGCTTTGGGGTTTCTTTTCTTTTTCTATTTAGGCTGCAGAGAAGCTTGGCGAGCTGGATAAATTAAGTTTAGTTGTGGAAGAATTGGGAGGCTTGGAGAAAATTGAGGCTCTGCAGACACATGACAATCATATGGTTTACCATGCAGCTTTGGCTCTCATAGAAAAATACTTCTCAGGCGAGGTATGTTATGTTAGTAAATATGTAGACCATAGGAACAGTTGAATAAAACATGAAAATTGGTTTTCTATAGTTTCTAATAAGTCTGTCTATTACCCTCTGGCATCAGCAAAGGATTTTTCCCCCAGGGAAGCAACACTCAAACTTTTTTTTCTGTAAAGCAGATATCCTCAATATTTGCATTAACATGCAGTTGACCAGCTGTAACGAATAGTAGTGGCTGGTGAGCGTAACTTGGATAGTATCATAAAAGATCAGTTAAAGTAAACATTACAGCCAGACAGATCATTTATGTGAATGATGTCCCTTCTGTATTACTTGATCAGATTACATAAAGCCCACGCATGGGAGATCATTCATTCCTGGCAGCCCCGGGGGATGCTGGGATACCTGGCAGACACCTGAGGAAGATAAGAAAATAGGCAAGTATGTCTGTTGCAGAGTCAGTCCCATCTGCAATAGAAGACTGGCCTGCTCAAACTTTCAAAGCCGAACAGAGCTGTTTTCACAAAATCTGACCGTTTCCAGACCTTGCCCACTCTACCAAGCTCGACATGTATAAACTGTCAATGTAGAGTTCTTTGTACTCTACATTTCTCATCTACAAGGCTTTGTATAAATTTTGTATATTTGAGTAGATGGTGGATAACTTGAATCCAATCAATGTATACTGCCAATATTGTTTCCTCTATATTGGCTGTATATGAAAATCTGTTGCAAATTTGTCAAAGATGGGTCATGTAATTCTTAGTGCTCAAAGTATTGACATCTTTCATACACCAGATTGTGTGAGTTGGTTATTTTAACAAAATCTAGTATATTTTATGAATACAAATGTGTAGCAGCTGTAATCTGAAACTACACTGAATAGTACATGGTCAAAGGGAAACATAAGCAACTTTGGGGCCAATATTTAAAGCTTTTTTTTTTTCTATGCAGGACTTGCAGCATTTTCCCCAGGTTTTAACCCTCTACACACAGAAAAATACCTGATGTGCCAGAAATGGCATGCATTTACCTTATAAAAAAACAATTTGACTCCTATTTCAAAAAATGTTTCTCTTCATGTCTAATGTTACAAAAAAATTCCTCCCTTCTCACTAAACAACTTATAACTGTTGGGATTTAATTAACAATTATTTGTTGGGACTGCGGTTGATAAGCAATGTGTAAAATTTGTGATGTACTTGAATTCTTGAGTTATTTCTAAAATGAATTGGCAGTATAACATGTTGTCTAATTATTCTCTTTTAACCCTCCTGAGTTATCTTAAACTGTCAATTAAGTGGAACAGTGAAAAAAAAATCTGATCAGAAAATACATCTAATGTAGCATTCTAACAAACTTGTATATCTGTATGCTAGGATGCAGAGGAGATGGCTGTCCTGGAACCAGAGGCTTCTAAAGAAAGATATGCATTTCAAGCACCAAATATCCCCAAGGAGGCTTTCAATTTCTAATGACAAAATGCCTGGTGAAAAGTTAAGTAGAAAAAAAGCTGGGAATAAATAACGCACAATAAAGCATTATTTGTAAAATGTTTCTGGTCAATTTTCTTATTTACAATGCCAGTTGTATGAAGGTACATGTGTGGCTTTATATTGGCGGGTGTTGTACCAAATGTCTTTTGGGTGGCTAAATTTACCACTTGTCACAGTATAGCTATGTTCCAGAAAGGCAAAGAACAATAGCCCTGCAAAAGTCCTACTCACTGTTATGTTGCTTTTGAACTTCAGTCTTTGAGAAGTGTCACAATTTAAATGGTGTGTGTGTGTGTTCATGGTTGGTCTCCTACTGTGTGGCTTGTCCTTGGTTCTGGTTTACTGTTTAAAACCCATCTGTGCACATTGCTTTTGTCCTTGTTGACATCACTTGGTAACCTGACAAGGTTTAAGTAGAGCAACAAGCTTGCCAATCTCCTAGAACATGTTACTGTGTACAAGTAGTCTAAAAGCTATATGCCTGTCAATTTTTCTTAGTTTTTTTTTTTTTTTTTTTTTTTTTTTTTTTCCCCTTCTGAAATCAAAAGAATTGTACGTATAGATTAGAGGATGTATCTGCTGTTCTGGACAGAAGTCCTTGGTTTACAGGCCTAGTTGAGTAAGGCTACGTACACACTTGCAATGCTTCTTGTCTGTTAATCGGCTCAGGACTGTATCGGCGGCTCCTAGGACGACTAACGATCGTAATAGAAGTAAGGGGGAAGTGCACAGTGGGGTGCAGCTCTGTTCTCTCCCCTCTTCATAGAGCAGAATGGCACTGTATGTACAGCACTCATCATTCATGCATCGTGCAGTCCGTAGGTGTTGGAAAGGATCGTGAAAGATGCTTTCCAACGACAATTATTGCACATGTGTACCCAGCGTAAATCCTCTATCTGCCAGTGGAATCCTTGATTATGAAATCCTGAAGTCGAAGTAGTCTGTTCTGAGTCTTTGTGAAATTAAGCTATATCTGGACTCTTAGAGGTTTGAATGGGAAAAAAAAAAAAATGAAATACTTGCATTTGACTTCATGGGCAACTGGTCTGATAAGTCGGTCAGATGTTTAGAAGGACCATAACATGTCCTGAAGCTGTGGACCAGCCTGTTTAGTCACAGCTTTGGCCGAGCTTGATCAGAGAGATAACCACCCTAATATCGCTGCAAGGGGTTATCGCCTTGTCCGATTTACAGATGGTGATGCCTTCCATTTCTTCACTAATTCCTCAGGGAATTGGGTTTAAGTAAAGCAATTGTGGTTTAACAAATTGCATTTGTTCATTTACAGATGATTGGCAATAACATTCTTAGCAAAGCTTCCTATTACCTTACTAGCCATTTATCATACTCTGTCCAAATGGGTATCCCCTATGAGGCAGTGCAGTGTGTATCCAAATCTATGCTTCCACTATGAGCATTGTGAGTCATTAAAGGTCTCCTGAAGCTTATTAGTTAGGCAAGATGAATACTTATTATGTATATAGACAAACTAAACTATTCTGTTCCTCAAATCATCAAAAAAATTAAAATACACAAAAACAAGACTAGTTAAACAATCGCCTTTGTGTTTGTACAACTGTGTTAACATATTGGTGTCCAAATTATGCATTTTAATAAACAGGATTTATATAGCGCCAACATATTACGCAGCGCTGTACATTAAATAGGGGTTGCAAATGACAGACTAATACAGACAGTGATACAGGAGGGGAGGACCCTGGCCCGAAGAGCTTATAATCTAGTAGGTGGGGGGAATTCCCACACAATAGGATGGGATATGTAAGTGATGGCTTCAAAAGGCAGAAGATGTGTAGGCAAGTTTGAAATAATAGGTTTGAGTGCTCTTTTAAATGAGCAGAAAGTAGGAGCAAGCGGACGAGGAAGACCATTCCAGAGCGTCAGGGCAGCTCTAGAGAAGTCTTGTATCCGTGTGTGTAATGAGGTTGAGTGAGGAAGACATTCGGAGGTCATTGGAGTGAAGAGAGCAGCTGGGGGAGTTTTTTTATATACCAAGTCAGAAATGTAAATGGGACAATAACTGTGTAGTTATTTGATAGCAAAGCGCAGGATCTTGAATTTGTAGTTCTCTTCATTGGCTTCCATTTCACAAGAGAATCAGCGATGGAGGGAAGGATGGATGAGTCTGGCTGCAGCATTCATAATAGATTGTAGAGGAGAGAGTCGGGTTAGTGGAATACCAGAGAGGAGGATGTTACAGTAGTCCAGACGGGAGATAAGAGCATGTACAAGGAGTTTGATGGTCTGGGGACAGGTAGGGGCAGATTTTGGAGATGTTGTGTAGGTGAAAGTGACCGGACCTGGAAATGTTCTGAATGAGGGGGCCGAGTCAAAGGTGACACAAAGACAACGTGCCTGGGGGGGGTTTGGTCCAAATAACAGTGTAAACACTTGCTATATTAAAAGCTCAGTGATGGGTTTGCTGCAAAATTTTATTTACAATATTTTTAGAGGTATACATCTAACCAAAAAAGAGGGAAAGCTGAGAAGAGGGACTGTATTTTAAAGAAAAGGGGACAAGCCAAGGACAATTGTGGTGTTTGCTTATACTGGCAATAGCAGTGATGGTTTAAGTTGTCACATAGTTGTAATGTAGCCTCTAGAAAATATAAAGGAAATGCAAAGGAGAATATCTAAACTTGTCATTTGTCAGGAAAATAGAGCATAAGGTTCTTCTCTTGAATATCCATTTCTGGCAAAACCTCCTACAGGACTGAATAAATTTACATACAAACTAAATTGTCCAGGACAGGAAGTCATATTGTTAAAACTAAACCTATTGGGCAGTTAAGCAACTGTTTTGTCTTAAAAGAGAATTTAACCTACATAAAAAGTACTGTTGAAAGCACCCCTGCCAATTTAATGGTTTGTCACAAAACTTGTACCTTTAACTTTGTTGGACGTCTTGGTCTGCATGTGGAATCCATACAAATATGTAATTGTTTATAATATAGTTATCAGAATACAATATTTTAAACAGTTGGCATGTCTGTACTGACTAGGAATTGGCAATATTCCTCATGTTCTAAGCAGCAAAGAGAACATTTTGTATAATGTTGTTGTATTGTCTGAACCAAGGGCAATACAAACACCTACCAGCACTTGGAACAAGCATATTCATGTGTTTTGTAAGAAAAATTGGAAGTGAAGGCTCTAAGAAAATGCTGTACACGCTTATGTTCATCTGTCTTGATAGAAATAGGTCTTCCTAGTCTTCAAAATGTTGTATGTAGTTAAAAAATGTTTTTTCTTAGTACTAAATACATTCTTACAAATAAGTTATCTTTATTACAGTGGGAGTTGCGGAATATTTATGAACTTTGTGTTAACGGGGTGTCTTAGCCTGAGTTTTTCAGATGTGATCTCGGACTAGGCCACTTTGCACAGGGGTTCCTTCAATTTAAACATAATTACTTAAAGCTCTCCAGAAGGTAATTACCCAAAAGACCTGAGCACTGTTCCTACTACTCAGTCATTTTCTTTTAAATAGGTTTAGTTTTTAAATATGGTAAACACATTAGAAATGGATTAACATAACCTTTGCCTAGATAAGCAGGAACACAATATTACTTAGTATAAACACTTGAAGTACCCATCTGAAATATACTACATATTGACAATGGTCTAGCAGGGGTCTATAATGTATATAGAGGACCAAAAAAAGGTCACATGACCAGTATGACACAGTTCCAAACTGCCTCCCAAGTGGAATGAGTCTCACGCAGAGGTACTGGACAGATGGGAGGCCCATAAAGTACACATGCAAAAGCAAGTACTGGTGTATGCTTTCTAGGCGAAATTAATCAAATGGACAAAAACCTAAGGATAAGCAAATTACCAGAATATCAGAATTTTAAATATTAAAATGGGAGTTGTACTAGGCCCAATTAAGAAATAAACACAAGAAAATCAGAGTGGCTGTAAACCAATAGGAATGTGAAGCAGCTAGATGAAGGAGAAAAGGGAACAGCAAGGGGATCAGAGCTAACCAATGAGGTCAGGACACCAACTTCACAAAAAAAAGTCGAGGGAGCTAGGCACATTGACAGAGTTAATAATAATAAGTCAAAACACCTTGGTAATGCTGGATCCAGAGAGACTACATTTAATGGAAAAGTTCCCCATCATGTAATGTAGTTACCTAAAAATGTTAACATTACAAATTCATAACTTACTTTATGTGTTTGTTATTTAATATCATTGAAATAATAGAGACAGGTATTCTAAAAAATAAAGAGAAAAAGGTGAGAAACATATTGTTTTAATTTCAGGGGGGAGATATGTAATGCTGTTATATAAATGGAGTATAGTTTATCCAAGGGTCCCAAATTTTCAGAAATTGGTCATATTTATTTTGTATGAAAAGTTAGGTTCTCATTTATCCTAATATAAATTTTCTTAAGTACAGTCTCAAAAGAGGAACTATACTCAAAACTTAACAAAAACAAACACACTTTAAACCCGCAGGGCAGTCCTATCAATCTGGGGGTGTTCGGCATCCCTCCTGAAGCCAGCGC
Organism: Pyxicephalus adspersus; assembly: GCF_032062135.1. Classification (NCBI taxonomy): domain Eukaryota; kingdom Metazoa; phylum Chordata; class Amphibia; order Anura; family Pyxicephalidae; genus Pyxicephalus; species Pyxicephalus adspersus. The sequence continues at coordinate 68,097,326 of NC_092864.1, read as the reverse complement.
TCCAGGCGCCTTCATCTTCTCTTCCGGATTCTTCATCCTGCGTCACCTGACGTAGACGCGAGATCCGGTGACGTAAGATGAAAAAACAATTTGCCAATCTCGCTGTGCATGCGTGAGATCTTTAAATTTTTCTCTTTGAGCAAAAAGGCTCCTTCACATGCCCAAGATGCTTGGACAAGCGCAGGAGGAGTGCACAAGAACCTCCCAGGAGGGTTTGCTCTCCCATTCATTCTGAACCACCTAGGTGGCTGAGAATTAGGGGGCGGTGTTGCACCTAAAAAAAAAAAAAAAATACACAGTATTTTTACCTTATGTAAAAGGGTTCTCTACCTTTTTATGTAAAGTGAAAAATCTTAGTTTAGGTACGCTTTAAGGTGTTTTCCAAGAGCTTGCAGTGGTTATTTTAGTAGCACAAAAAATAAAATCAATCAGTTTTTGATGTTTGGAATTGGTTTGTTTAAAAATGTTTCAAGAGGGTTTTGTTCAGAATTTACTTTCAATATAGTATGAATAAGGTTGTATATTTTGATCCTTAGTTTCTTTACTTTGGAACAAGTCCATCAAATGTGAGTCATGGTACCTTCAGTGCAGTTTCTGAAACACTTGGAAGAATAGTCAGAGGCAAATTTAGCCATACGAGATGGTGTAAGCTACCACAGATATAGGACTTTGTTGAGAGATATATGGACACATATGGCTGAATCTTCACTCAATATATCTACATTGGAAAATTCATACAAAGTGTTGTCAATAAATGTGTTCAAATCTTTTTCCCATTTAAGCATATAAGAGTGTTTCTTTATATAAGTTTTAGCAGCAAGTAACAAAGTGATGAGTGCAGGAGTTATTCCTAAAGTGTTAGTTTTATTAGAGAAGATTTACCTTTTATGATCGATTAAATAAATAGTTACTATATTCTCATTGACAAAGTACTGCATAAGTTTGTCTTTAGCTACTGTAGAGTTTCTCTACCACCATGTTTTCTCTAGGGTTTGTTTTGTGGCTGTGAATACAAAATAAATATGCTTTGACTGGAATCCAGAGCAATTGTGTGTCCAAAGAAGACAAGGATCTTTACAAATGCTCTCATCTGAAAGTGTAAACCCCTAATCCAGAAATTCCCACATATGTGGAACCAATACAATCTCAGGGAAGAAAACATTAATTCGAGAACTGAGTTTTAAATGTGCCAATCTGGAAGGGTACAAGATACCAATATGAGAAATTTGTAAATGGCCTAAATAAAAAGCACATTAATGGCTCCGTCAACCAATACATCCTGTGAGCCCACTGTGAATTCTCCAAGGTCGGTCAATATCTGAATCCAAGTGAGCCACATATGAATGTGTATATATTGGGTCCACCTCAAGCAAGGAAGCTGTGTGTGTGTGTGTGTGTGTGTATATATTTATATTTATATATATATTTTGCGTCCACCTCAATCGAAGAGCCGTATAATATTCACAAGGCTCCTTTACTGAGTGGATGTTTACCACAACTGCCTTCAAATCAAGTGAAACGCCAGGGGAACTCGGCAGAACCCAAAGTATGCTAAATGAGATGCCTCAACTTAAGATCTTGAAATGGTTCCAATTCGCAAATATAATGTGGTTTTTAGAGGGTGGGAAATGTGTCCTTCTTCGAGATTCACCACGGGTAGCATTGGGAGTCTTCAAAGCCAGGGATTATGCACTAATGTCGCAAGAGGAGTATAAGTGGACAGCATCTTCCCTGAGCATTTTATGTCAATCCACATCTGCAAGGAGTGTGGAAGCTGGAATTTTTAGACTTTTTCATACTAGATTCTATTAGAAAATGTAATATCCTACGTTTACTGGAACCCTAAACAATTGCAAATTATATGTTAGACTGTGAGGTGTGTGTCAGAAATAAGGCACACCATGGTATTTCATGACAAATTGCCCAAATCGTAAGGATTCTTGGATGGTGTTTGTATGGTGGCAGACTGCTTTTATGTGTGCTGGATTACTCATGATCTGCTCCAGTCTTGGAGAGCTTTAATAAATCAGACCCATTGTGTCATTAAAATTTAAATTTTTATGAGTTAAAGTTGGTACATTTTTCCATCTCCAGTTGCCCAGTATTTGCTTAGAACGTCAAAACTCTGACTTTACAGCCTTGATTTGTATACCAATAGTGTATGCGTTTTATCCTGTTCTTTCATATTCTGCTTCTCTTGTGACCCCTTTTGAGATTCTACTTCTTTTGTGTTTAGCTATGAGTGTAATAAAATGTTTATATAAAATACCATATATAAATTGTTTAAGTGACATTAGTTTGCAAAATATAATAAATAATGGGAGAGCACTGACTATCAAAGCTTTTTTCTAGAGTTCATCCTAAAGACACAGGAGTCACTGTTACAATTTTTGGAAAACTTTGGTTAATTCATGCTTCCAGATGTTATTTCGTCTGAGTTTTAGGAGAGGAAGAAGCAGTGAAGCAGCAGGGGGAGGGAGAAAATGTTGGCTTATTTGTGGGTTTTTTTTTTTTTTTTTGCTTTAAGCACCTCCGCCCACACAAGGAAGTGGCTGCATTACTCGGAGAGGAAAAGAGAAGTTCTGTAAATGCTCACAGACTGATAATTCTCCATTTACAAACTATTCAACGTTCTCCATTAAACGGACAGCAGGCACAAAGCACACAGGTATGTGTTAATCTCAAAATGATAGAATTTGTCGTGTTGTAGACTGTATTCACTGCATTTTGCCAATTTTACAAAATTTTATATATAATGGATATATTGTGCAGAGCTGCTAAAGAGTTTGGGATTTCCTGTGCAGTAAACTAGCAGTTTGCCAATGCCAAATATTTCTAAAAATGTTTTCGTGAGCATCAACTGATATAACCCTAGGAAAATGAGACTTGCACACATGGTTAATGAAAGCACACAAAGTTATTTTCCTATACCGTAAACAAAAAATGTCACCAGCTTCTTCCTTTAACAGTTCTAAGCATATCATTCCAGAGTTCATAAAGATGTGGAAAACAGCACTTTCTAACCCTTTTGTGCACAGGAAGTACAGAGCATCACCAGCCGAGGTATCTGAATCATGTGACTGCCAGCCGCTTGCAGACTTTTCCCAAATTTTCTCTTGTCAATGTCTTTAGCAGGCAGACAACAATGCAAATTATAAAACTTTAGCTACTCATTGACATAACTTTCATTAAACTTGAGTGATCTTTCTGTAGACCATAATGATTTTTTGTGATTATTAAAACAATTTGTCGAAGAAGTTGCAATGCTGCCAAATCCTATAAGACTGCAGCTACCAGTTATAGGAAATATTCATGCATTTGCTTCCTCCCAGTTTTAGGCTGTGGCCTTTGAATTTAACCTGTCACAGACAGGCTCAATGTCCTCCCTGTACCTGAGTAAGATGCCAGTGGGAATCCAAATTAAAATTTACAACTGGTACCAGACTGCAAATATAACGCCACCTTCTCTCCATTGTGTTTTAAGGAATGAAATTCTAGGGGCACATTGGAACACATATGGTGGTCATGTCCAAAAGCACAGAGCTACTGGTCGGACATTTTTAAAATTATATCTGCGGTTTTGCAAAAGGATATACAAAGTTTGCCTGAGGGGGGCTCTGTTTAGTAAATGTGATCTAGTCCTACCCAAACAGAACCTGAAACTAATGAACCTTATTCTATTGGTGACCCGTACACCACTAGCCAAGTCATGCTCTGCTCTTTCTCTGTCCTAGCTTAAGACCTAAATATTATCAAAGCAGCCACTGGTTAGAGTAAGCAAAAACATTTGACACCTAGGCTCCTTCCCCATGCATGACAATTTAAGGCAGAGTGAACCCAATGTCCCTTTTTCATTAAAACCATGGAAATGAGCAGTGTTATATAAACCACTGTCAGATTTTCCAAAGAAATTCAGAAATTAATGGAAGAACACCGTGCTTTAGAAATTATTTTTTTATGGTTTTCTTAGTAAAATAACTGGCTTACTATAATATTTTGCATAGGCCTCCAGTGTGATATTTAAGGCCTGATTTTTTTAAAGCTCTCCAAAGCTAGAGCAGATACACTTTCAGTAAAGCTGGGTGATCCAGCAAGCCTGGAATGGATTTCCCAAAAGTAATTTGCTACTTGTTAGCAAATGTTTGCAATCCTAGACCAGTTTCATTCCAGGTTTGCCGGATCACCCAGCTTCACTGATGAAAGTGTATTCTCTTTAGCTTTTTAGAGCTTTAGTAAATCAGGCCAATAGTCTTTATTATAACTGCATCGTATTGCAACAGTTAGAGAAATGTGTGTGAATTCTAGTCCCACTGTGATGCATTTGTTTCAATATACACTACAAAGGATTATCCTAGTTCTGTTTTTATATCACTAAAGCAACTTCCCAGTTTTACACAGTACCTTCTATAGAAGGAAAGATGAACCACAACGGTTTGCTGTAGCAATGATTACAAAAGCTGTTTAGAAGAAGTGAAGTCTACATATTGCCAAATGTCAATATCACATTATCATACTGTAATCACCTAGCCCATGTTATCATGCTTTATACAAGGCCACCAAATTTATCCTGGTTTCATTCCAAGTAAAACAATGATTAAACAATACCAGTAAGTAAATGGAAAATACACTAAATATGATAATGTAACTTAACTCTATGCTATTGTTTTTCTTTGAGACTGTAACTAAACGATTTTCATATTCGCTATAAAAATTCCTAAAATGTCCAACACAACTAACCAGCCATCTGCTCCCAAAAAGGCCAGTTTTCTCTTTCCCAATTTAAACAGCTCCTAACCCAAACCAAATAATATTGTATGATTAAGTTTGTTGCCTTTGCACTGAGATATGCATGCATCCAGTACAGACATGTTTTTCTTGGCAAATAAAGTATACGTCACAGATAAGATCCAAACATAAAATGATGGCAGAATGCAAAATTTTATGAGATATAGGTTGGCTTTAATGGCAAGTTTTTGACCTTACTATCAGACACGGATACACACAAATATGAAGCTTATATGAATCATTTACTCAATATATAAAGTATAATGTTCGTGCTAAAATTGGTTACCTCAATAAATTTGAAATGCCTTATAAAATGAAAACACATTTTTAACCAATATTGTTACTGTGTCCTAGTGTATATCTATCCTCGATTTGTCTCGCTCAATAGTGTCCAACCTTTAAAGAAAATAGATACCATATTTGCATCCATACATCAAGCGGGGGGCCACAACAAAATCAACCATTTATTAAACAAATGATATAAAATTAGTGAAAGTCATACAAGACATGGGTATAGCTCCATCTTCAGGGACCCTTCCTTTGAATGGCATACTACTGGCAGAGCTTCTCCAACACTAGTCTGTATTTCCCACTTCTCCGGGTGGGACTACATTATTGTTGGCAAGCTGAGTGATTTCCCTGGCCCTGAAGTTTTCAGTAGTTTTGCTCAACCCTGTGGGCTTTACTGGGTGCTGGCATGCAAAGAGCATTTCAGCAAACTGCACCCCTCTGCATTGGTCACTGTCTCACTGGAACCTGTAGGCTGCATTCTACCAAACCTCTATGGTTCGATATCTGGTCATTGCTACAAGATTATGTATTTTGCTGTTTTGGAGGAAAATCAATCCACCTCACATTCATCTGTGTTTCCAATGAGTCAATAAAGATGATGCACATAGAAGACATTACAACTACTTGTACAACAACATCTGATACATATGCAAAGGTGTATAGTACATGGTTCCACTGGATTCTTATGTCAGTGGTGAAGACTCTTATATTTTGGTGACCTCCTTCACTTATTTGTCTTTCCACATTCTCTTACTGTTTTCTTACTTTTATGACACTTTCTTCCCACATTCCCTTGATATGAGTTCTCTTAGTTAATACAAATAGGAGTTATGAAGATCTAAGGGTGCTCCCATTTTTTTTTTTTCTGTATATAGTGATGAAAGGAAAAGTTCTGTCCTCATGTTATCCCCTACCTTTACTATGTCTCAATTAGCTTAAATAATCACAAAGATGATACTAGATATTTATTGACAGAAAAGAATTAACAAATATACAATTATGTAAGAGAATTTAAAGAATGCTTACAAATACAAAGTAAAGTGATATGTTACACAAAGAGTCCATGCTCTAATTCCTGTAACCTGGCTGCGCTCCAAAGGAAGAAGAGAGAGAGTGGGGTCTGTTGTCTTTTTATTATAACCAGGACCCTATATCACATTCAGCCATACCCATGTATCCACCGCCTTACTCCGGGGACCTCCCAACCCCACTTTCAGAAATCTACTGTTCATATGTGCCCAATGGTATTCTCCAGTAGATGTCACTGTCACACTGGGGGGCAACTTCCCTTACTCAGCTGACCAGCTAGTCCAGGCTTCTTTAGAGTTATCAGATAGCAGTGATATTAAACCCAGTGGGATGATTGCAGAAGTCTATCAAGTAGATTCTTTAAAAGACCACCCCTAAAAGTCACAGATATACCTTGATCTTCTTTCTCAAGGGGATGTTATCTTCCCTTCTGGTTCCTTGGGTCCAACCCAGTAAGTAAAGTATAACATACAAAAAACCTTTCTTCCAAAACCAATAATGGTATTCTACATACCTTAATCCTAAAGTGATGTCATAATAATTACAATTCTCCCTATATCATAGGACATCAGTAGAGCAGCCATATTGCATGGCTAGATCATATCCTGTTCAGAAGGAGAGCTGGGAATGGTTTTACTGTCATTTTATTTGTCATCAGCAGTCTTCCTGATTTCTTTGCACTGTAGTTGGAAGTTTATCATCTTCTCTCTGTTCTCCATCTTCTTCACATCTAAGCCCAGCTCACTTCCTGCCAGCTCAGCCTCCTGGAGATAATGAAATGAATTGGGTTTAACTCTTTAAGGTTCATATTTTAAAAACTGATTCTGTTTATAGAAGTAATGGTAATGTGACAAATCTGTAGGCACATAATGGGTAAATTTTGACTAGTTCAAAAAGTTATCCTTTTAGGTATATTTGTCTACATTAATAATCACAGAACAAATAAACAAGCACTTTAGTTGAACAAATTACAGTTTATAAATATTCTTTGTCATTTGTTAAAATACAAATGTAGAGTATGTTGTAACAATCATCACTATTAATGTTGCAAAGGTCACCCAAACACATACACTTTTTAATATTTCTTTTTCAAGAAAGTCTACTACATAAGGAGGGTTACCATCTAGGATATTAGGATAAGTTGGCTAAAAACAAACAATAGTTTATTTTCTGTTTTACTGTACAGGTTGTCCCGGGGTACATATGAGATAGGGACTGTAGGTTTGTTCTTACGTTTAATTTGTATGTAAGTTGGAACAGGTACAATATTTTAATAAAAGCAGTAAGGACAGATGTTTGTCTCAACATATTATTAGGTAGCATGGTGTCAGTTACTGTAAAAAAAATCCTCACTGAGAGTTAATCACAAACAAAGCAAAAAAAAAAATGTCTGGAGCCCAGACTTTTATTACTTCTGGATCAAGCTGTGCTTTGATATGCAAAAAGAAACAACTGCAGAGTTTGTCTTGGTCATTAAGGAGTTACAAGAGCTTGCAGAACAGCAACTTATTTCTTCTGCAAGTCATGCGAACCACCCCTCCCCCCATCAAGTCTCTGTCCTGCACACCAACCAGCAGGGAAGCCCTGTTTGTTTGTATCTAGGAGTCGTCCATATGTCAGATGTCCTTAACTCAGGAACTACCTGTGTATATATATATATATATATATATATATATATATATATGTGTGTGTGTATATATTCATATAAATATATATATATAATTAAAAAACAACATTTACTTATTCAACACTTAACAGAGGCAGGACAATGGGACACATTCTAAATTTAATACTTTTATATTAAGGTTGAGTAGGGGTAAAGAGCGAATATTTCAAAAAAAGGAAACATGAAGTATATTGAATTCACAAGTACAATTATTGGGCCTGATGTATTAAAGCTCTCCAACATTGGAAAAAATAGTCTTTCGTGGGTAAACTTGGGTAATCCAGCAGACATTGAATGGATCTGGTCTGGGATTAAAAACATTTGCTAGCAAATATCAAATGACTTTGAAGAAATTCATTCCAGGTTTGCTGGATCACCCGACTTCACTTATATTAGCCTACTTTCTCCAGTTTTGGAGAGCTTTATTAAATCAGGCCCAAAGAGTCCCAAAAGACATTTTAAGGATTATGATCTATACATAAATGTTTTTTTTTCTAAAAAACAAAACGTTTTGCTTGTCAAAAAGTTGATGTATTAGCTGACGAATAATAATTACCTTGTTATCCTTGTGTATGTTTGTTGTTTAGTAACAAAAGTTTAGTTATGCATTTCCTGTGCAGGATATATAACTTTTCACTGATCCTAAATGCCAGTTACTTTTGTGAAAGGGTTTGCCACTCAAAACTGTTGGTATCCATTTGTTGGATTTTATACTGGAGCTCAATTCTTTTTTTTTTTTCATTTTATCTATAAACATGAATCTTACCTGTTAGCATGGCTAACAGGGTACAAAAGTGGGAAATTCGACATATATTAACCAGCACCAAATTTTGTATATATTAATCATACTGGTAATTCAGGTGAGAAGTAACAAAACTTGCACAGGAACATGAATCAAAATCTAATTTTACATCCAACATTTCCCATGTCCTCCTGTTGGAGTGCCCAACAATAGTTAAATAAAATCAACATTTTATAAATAATCCACTTGAGATGGTGAATTCAGAGTGACCATTGGTGAGCCTTGGTGGGGGTTGACTTTAAAATGTCTCTAAAGGACAAATCTAGCAAATTTACTGAGAATTACTTCCCCCACCTCCTACATTGTAAACTGTTTGGGGCAGGGTCCTCTCCTCCCGTGTCGCGGTCTGTCATTTGCAACCTCCATTTAATGTTTAGCGCTGTATAATATGTTGGCACTATAGAAATCTTGTTTAATAATAATAAATAATTACAAACTTGTAATTATGTGAAAGAAGTATTATTTTCTGTATAATGGCTGTCAGGAGATGTATGTAAATGGTAACTAATGTACATACTGGCTTTTGGACAGTTTTCAAGATATGCAGTGGATGTTCTCTTATGGCTGTGGTTGTAACAACATATACATTAGTTATTATTTATACTTGCCTCCCACCTTCCTGTCACTGACTATTACAGATCATATATATTTACACATAAATAGCACTTGGTGATGCACTCTGTGGGCCTGTTTTAATAAAGCTCTCCAAGCCTGGAGAGAATACACTCATCAGTGAAGCTGGGTGATCCAGCAAACCTAAAATGAATTTCTTCAAAGTCATTTGCTAATTGCTAGCAAATGTCTCGAATCCTGGTCCAGATCCATTGCAGGTCTGCTGAATCACCCAGCTTCACTGATGAAAGTGTATCCATACATGTAGAGCTTTAATAAATCAGGCCCTGTATATTCACCCATCTCTAGGTAATTCCATACATACCGTACATTTTCATGGCAATTTGCACAGAACAAAAGAACAATTATTTTTTGTTGAATGAATCCATGTGATTTGCTTATAATTATTACTGTAATGTGCAATATACTGTATAAAGGCAAAACACATTTTTTTTCCTTTTAGCTACCTCTTTTCTTTTTTATTTTATATATAGAAATGGCATATCACAGTTTTCTCTTGGAACCAATCAGCTGTCATGCCTTTAATAAAGACGGGACTCGTAAGTATTTTAAATTTTTTTACAATTTATACAATAAGGTACATGTAATCACACTCACTAAAATATGACATGTTAAAGTCATTTTTAAAGTAACTTTCATATTTTTTATGTCAGTCTTTATTAAAAATAACTGGTGATCATAAATGAAGGTCCAGGCACCTCCTGTTAAGGAGTGATAATGTTCCCATCTCCTAATTTTGTCCATGCCTTGTTGTCTTGTTATGCAATTTCCATTTAAGATTACAAATAATAAATTCTTGCATTTTGAAGAAAGCTTTCATAGGTTATAAGATGTTACTTCTCCTTTATTATTACTATACTCAAAAGATTCCTTTATTGTAAGTGTAAATTTTAAGACATTAATAAACATTTCCTAAACAAATTGTAAGTAAATGGCTGGGTAGATATGCTCCTGCATTTTTTACTATAAAACTTTATATTTAGGAGATTAAGTAGAGGCGTTTACTGTAGCTGTTGTGTGAATTTTTAAAGGTTTCATGTGGTAATTTTTTAAGTCTATAATTAAATGTGTGAGTTAGAAATATACCTGTCTCAAAACTGAAAATTAAGCCATGAAAGACGTGCAGGAACAGAGTCTACCTTCAGGGCTTCTTTATTTCTTTTAGCCATAATGTTTTACCTATACAATAATAAATTAACCTTTTTTTTTTTCATTTCAAATTGTAATAAAATAAAAAAATATACACAAACCACCATACCCCTCTTTTATCTAGAGCTATTTTCTAAATGTATCCAATCTATGTTTTTGTTTTGGGCAACACAATCCATTAACCATTCATTATGCATTATTTGTTTATTATTTATTTATTTTACAGAAATAGCTTTTTGTCCAAATAGTCATGATGTTCATATTTACAAAAAAGAAGGAGAAAAATGGACCAAAACCCATGAGTTGAAGGAACACAATGGGCATGTTACAGGTAAATTGCTAGATAATTGTGACCCCAACATGCCCATACCAATATATTTCATCTTTAGTGGGCACAAAACACATTAATTATCCTTATTAAACATTACATGTAATGTAATGTTTACATGTACATTACACTAATAGTATAGAGCAACCCTACTAAACATTCAAGCAAAAAAAAAAAAAAAAAAACACAGTAAGTGAAAATAAATTAGCTGCAGGAATCATTAAAAAAAAAACATTGGTAGAAGATATTTGTCAGCACAAGATTTCCTATATGGAGCACTCATGTCATCTCTTTCCTTATCGTGGAGAATGCAGGCAAAGATATTTATTCTTTCAAAGCCTAATCTAAATTTAAATGAAATCTGATAAAGAAGATAGCAATGATGACCAGAATGTCTTCCCCAGACTTCTGCCATTAAGTAGCTTCACTGGGAACACTTTAAAAATAGTTACAAACTGTTTATGTGCTGCTATCATAGTAGTGGATTTATCAGCAAACATGGTGGTATCGGAGAATGGTGCAGGCCAAGCATTATGCAATTTGGAGGATGGCATCAAGCACTCCTTTATATGAAAGAAGTGGACGCATGCCAGAATGTCATAGTCTTGTAAAAATACCATTTTATCTTCCAAGCGTCTTATTCTGTGTCCCAACAAATGTAGCCCATGGGGGAGGATTTCGTTCTGCATCTCTTTTGATAGTAGAATGTCCAGTGGAATGGTTTTTAGGGCTTCCCCTATGGTTTTTGGCTTCCAGCAGAATTGTAGGCACTATCTTGACTGGGAGACTGGTCTGAGGCGGGAAAGAGACCTGAGAGTTGATATGGGCCCCTGACATCCTTTATGCTTTTCCATCCTGCTCCATACACCTACATGCATTGGTAAGGCAGTTGAGTAGGGGTCGATTCCTTAATGACACTTTAAACGGCTTCTTAGATGTGCTCACCCAGTGCTCTAAAATAGAAAAAAAAGGACCACACGCAGTAACACCCCCCAAAAATTTAATTGGAGTTGGCTTCTACATGTAATCCAGGGATGGCTGACCTCAGTGGTGTATCTTGCATATTCTCCTGTATATATTGCATACTTCTCCTGTATACATCAAAATGTATCTAATCAATAAAATCAATTAATGGGCAGAAAAGTAATGGAGATAGTAAAACGTTTTAATATCTGAATGTTGTTTATATAACTATTACAGTGAAAAACAATGGACAAAAAAAGACTTTAAAAGGCTTTAATAATGAGGCTTTTATGTGTTGTGTGAAGCATATGGATTTGATAATAGGAAGCCTACGGGAGAATAATAATATTAATACAATCCTATAGTCAGCAGTAAGTTGACAATACATAGGTAAAAATGGCAGTTCCTTTTATCATATGGAAACCACAGAGGAAGCGACTGATAAGACTTCCTCTGGCAGATCTCTGTTAACGCTGCCCATGAAGTTTCAGTAAGCTTTTTAATAGTTGTGGGTTCTATCGAAAAGAGTATAGAGAGCAATCCACCCACTATGGGTAAACCCAGGGTGCACCACCCCTAGGAGAGCCACTGCCTGATCTTGCAATCAAGAGGCAATAGGGTAAAATGGAGGGAGCGAGCTATTTTCGGTTTATCAGTAGGAAGCAGCAGTGATCAGAAGATGTTTTCTAACCCTCTGATTGCTCCCCATGTTCTATCATCAACATATGGCCAGTAACCTCAGGGACACAAATAGACTGTACACAATGTTTATAGCCCTAATAAATATGACTAAAGGCCCATAGAGACATCAAACTATTGTTGCTGGAAAAAAACACGTTTGTGATTGTCTCTAGTAAGAGATGAATGAACTAGCACTGTACACACAATGCTGTTCTGTTCAATTGAGAGGGGAGAAAGAGCAAGTGGCAGATGAAAGTCCTTCCCATTCAGTCTTATATCAGTCCGCCACATCGGGGAACTGCTGCGCATGTCAAATTTTAACCCAGGACAAGCACAACTATCCGGCAACTATCTGACATGTGTATGTGGCTTTATATTGATAAAGTTAAAATTAATTTTAATGGAAAATTAGGTTTCTTTCATAAACTAACAAATATTTCCCTTACAGCTGTATGCAAGTTTTTATAATAATCTTAATTTTTAAATTGATTTTAGGCATTGATTGGGCACCTGAGAGCAATCGAATTGTGACTTGCGGCACTGATAGAAATGCCTATGTTTGGACTTTGCGGAACAATGTGTGGAAACCAACTCTTGTCATACTAAGGATTAACCGCGCAGCGCGATGTGTAAAGTGGTCGCCCAAGGAAAACAAGTTTGCTGTGGGCAGTGGTTCAAGGCTCATCTCCATTTGTTATTTTGAACAGGAGAATGACTGGTGATTATAGACTTTCTTTTTCTTGTAACAGTATTTATCAGTAAATAGATGTTTGATAGTTAGATGCTTGTTTGTTTCTGGGCTTTAAATGCCCTTTATTTTTCACACATTAGTTCTGATTCTTCTTACTTCTAAACAGTGAGAAGTCTCTGTAATATTTAGAACATTAAGTAAAATAGACATCTAAAATGTAAACTAGCATTTACTCCTCACCAGCACTAGATGCCAACAACCACTGGCCATTGGATCCCTCCCACATATTATAGATAAATGAACAATATTTCAAGTATAGCCGTATAATATGCTATAAGCCACTTCTCACCAGCAGTGTTTGAGCCCACAAGTTAGGCAGCCAATGCACCTGATAAATGAGGTTTGCTGCCCATATGGAGTATTAATAGAGTCTCTCTTGCCTATGCCAGTATTACAGTGTCCATCCTTTGTCTTATCTACATTCAGGGCAGCCTCATCCGATGTCCAACGCAATGTCATAATTAATGCCTAACAGCCTAATGAAGCTCATGATGCAACCTCCTTTTCTGTCTTTCATCCGGCATGTGACAGAACCATGTGTCCAACACAACCTAATCACTTATTACATGTGATGAGATATACATTAGGAAGACACAATAAGTCCAGCAGCGAATATAATGCTTCTCTCTGAAATTCAGTAGAAAAATGCAATAGATTTGGAATATTATTAGCTAGTATTTATATAGTGCCAAAATATTAGGCAGCACTTGCTTAATAGTCATGTCCCTACCATAGTCCTGAGTCATTAACTTAGTCTAAGACAGTGGTTGCCAACCTTTTTGGACCCACGGACCACTAAATTTACCAGCTTCGGATTGCGCATGCGCGGTGGAGCTGGGTGTCACTTAAGGAAGAGAAAACTTCCACCATTGTGACATCATTATGCCAGAACCCGCCCACTGTCCAGGGACACTACCTGCCCACCGCCCTGAGCCTCCAACCCATATAGGGAAAATGGTCCGCGGCTTTGGCTGGTGTGTCCTTTCAGCAGGGTCCTTCTCCTGACCCTGCTTGGGGGCACGCCAGCCAGAGCTGTGGACCACCAAAATTTTCTCATGAACCACTGGTTGGCAACCACTGGTCTAAGGACAATTTTTGAGGGAAAGCCGATTAACCTAACTGCATGTTTTTTGGGATGTGGGAGGAAACCAGAGTACCCAGAGGAAACCCACGCAGACAAAAAGAGAACATGCAAACTCTTTGCAAATAGCATCCTGCCCAGGATTTGAACCTCTGACCTAGTGCTGCAAAGGCCAGAGTGCTAACCACTGGCTAACTGTGCAACACTATATTAGTGTTGTATATATTAGTGTTCATTGTAACTGACCCTGATTAAGGTAGGTCGAGACTGTAGCATTAGGTGGCCATATCAAGCATGGGCAATCAGCATGATTGTTTTTTTTGTGCGCTCCTGTGCATGTCCAATGACATATCAGTTGTCCAAGTAAATTTAGCAGATGCAGGATGTCAAATGTGGGATGAAAATGTATCAGATGGAGGATAATGTTCATTATACTATGAAATTATTATTCTATATATTAGCTCATATGTTGAATGAGAAGGTGTTTAAAAGTTAAGGCTGATATATCATTTAGTCAGAGGTGGGATGAAATCCTGTCAATCAAGTGAAAAGATGCATTAGGTTGCATTAGCAGCAGAATGAACTCATGTTGTGTTACCAGCAGACCTGGAAATGTTTCTCAAGGAAATGCAGGGTCGTACAAGGTCTCTTTAATCAAAGCAACGTTATAAAGAATGGGATTGTGTAAGGGGAAGGATGACTCAAGCATAGTGCGGCTGATTTTTTGCAAACGCAAATATATTTTGTTGAGTTTAAAATTAAGCATTGTTTCCTCAAACAAACACTGGACAAAAGCTACGTGGCTCTTGAATTAAAAATGTATTTATCAACCTTTGCTCTGAGTTGAAAGCAAATTTGATTGGTTGCTGTGCAATAACCTAAATCTAAGGAATATCTTGGTTTAGTATTACATAAAACATTACACTAGTTTTATCTGCTGGGAGTCACATAAATGCCACTCCAAACGTTTTCTGGCCATGCTGTTCTACAAAGAGGATTTATATGCAAATCCAAAGTTCATTGTAGAACATGCACCGTATGTAAAATAAAACAGAAAACAAAACCAATTCTATACTAAAGCTATATACACATGTTCATTTATTGTTGTTAGAAAGGATCTTTCACAATCCTTTCCAAAGACAAAAGCCTGAGCGAGTGCTGTGCATACAGCGTCATTCTGCTCTATGGAGAGGGGAGAACGACGGAGCGGTACCTTGCTTACGCTCTTTCCCCTTCAATTCTATTACAATCGTTCATTGTTCATGGGTCTGCCAGGATGGATCCGTGATCTACAAACGACCATCGCTGTACACACGCCATATTCTCATCCCATATCAGTCCTGAGGTGATTATCGGACGAGAATCATCTGACGTGTGTACAGAGCCTTAGTCTAGTTATTTTTTTAAAGGGCTATTCTTGGAAGTAAACTTGTTTACTCTCTATAACACTTTGTTGCAGAAAATGAAATCTTCCACATGTCATCTCTTTATCCATATGTATCCATATACTGTACATAGGGTGGTCCCAGGTAACCACAAGACCTATTAAAACCTTAAATTACCAGTACTGTTTCCCTCAGGGCTTACTAGTGCTGGTGATGTCTAACACACCACACCATCCACTCCCTACATTGATTAAACAGAAAATATTTTAAAAACAGAGCTTACCTGTTAAGGGGAAAGCTGCATGTGTAGACATTGAGGGAAAAGTAATACACTGAGGTCAAATCATTCTCTGATGCCTATGGATAGCTTACGTTACAGTTCAAAAACTATTTCTAACTATCCAAAAAAAAAAAAAATTCATGAAAAACAGTGTAACGCTTTTGGAACAGAAATCTAGACATCAGTGTAACACCCAGGTGAATGCATAAAAATTGTGTAGTATAACTTTAAGTCTCTCACAACTGATTGTCATCCAATTGATTGAAAACCCCAGACTGATTACACTTTCAAATAATAATAATTGTTATAGTAATATTAGTATTAACTGAACAAAAAAATGCTGCATGTTGCCTGTTTATCTGTGTATTGTAAAACATATTCAGAGCATTTAAAATAATAATTAAATACAAAATAATGTGGAAGTATGTTTGGTATAAATGTTTTGGTATAGGGAGTAAAAAACTTTCAAATATATTCAGGATTTGTTGAAAGAATGTTCTATAACCCTTAGGTGCCGTTTAATAGCCATTATGCCAACAAAATTCACCCTCATATCAACTTCCTGTATGAATGCAATCCATTTCAACAAAATTACAAAATTTTGCGTGATGTATGTATGGCATAGGCATGTATAGAAAATGATTTAAACATTGGGACACTTTAAAATAGTTTCTTGGTATAAAGTGAACCCAGGATAGCAGGAAAGCCTGGTTTTTGTAAGCTATTTTTTCACTGTGCTGTCAGCTAACACTGTTTTTCTGGTTGTGTTTGCCTTTTAAGCACAATACCTCTTTGTATATGTGATTGTTATAACAAACCACGGACAATTTTTGTTTGGAGTGTAGATTACTTGTTACATAACCTCATGCTTCTTTTCTTCTGTCTAGTTTGCTTTTTTTCTAACTTTACTTTGTACACACTGTATAGTAATTGAATAAACCATTTATTCAACAGGATCTTCTCATCCTATATTAAAGAAATGGAGGAACGTCCTGCACCTACCCCCTGGGGATCCAAGATGCCATTTGGTGAGCTAATGTTTGAATCGAGTAGCAGCTGTGGCTGGGTGCACAGTGTCTCCTTCTCTCACAGCGGCGACCACATGGCTTGGGTCAGCCATGACAGCACCATATGTATTGTGGATGCCACAAAGAAGATGAGGTAAGATGTACTTCATAATTCAGCAAGAACCTTTATGGCTTCATGCCTCCCATTTAGACAGGACCACTGAACGTTAATGATACAGACACAATAATGATTTGGAACAATTTTACTTTACTAGGGCCAAATTCTATTATTATCCCAGGGACTTCACAAAAAAGGACAAAGCAAGGCACCTAACTAATAGGAAAGGAGTTATGTACATTTTTCTTGTACAAACCATGATTTCTCTGAAAACCTCCAGAAACGTTATCTGTTTTTATGCTGATAGGCGTATGTATTCGGGAGCAGAAACATACAGCAGATCACTCCTCAGGCCAATCAGTCTGCAGAAGCAGAGGAGGGTATAAGAGGCTTGTTCTTTTGTGTTAACTGGTTTAAAGTGTTGGGAAGCACTTAGTGAACAGTTACCCTTTTTACCTGTGTCAAGGTAGGTCGTCTCAATGTAAATGTCTCTCCCTGACTCAGGAGGAACTTGCTGAACCATGTAACTACCTTGGGCGCCTATTGAGATCCAATGCAATGCAAGCAGTGTTGATAATGGGCTCCTTATAATGACATCTTTGGCTTGAAAAAGAAAGCGGATGTCTAAGAAGTTTTTCCATAGAAAGTGATTTTTTGTTACTGAAAAAAAATAACCCTTAGCCTAAATAAAAAGAATATCATGTACAGTACTCAATGGCATTGTTCCAGGACCACTTGTTACTGTTTATTCCCAATAAATGCAACAATGTTATTGGCAAATTTTGATTAAACTATCCTTGCATTCTATTAGAAAGGGGATCTTTTTATCAAGACTAAAGAAAGCTTGTCCTAAACGAATATTGGTTTCCCATAGCTAAATCCACTTTAAAAATATGCTAGTTCCCTAGCTGTCATACTGATCCATTGGCTCCAGTACATTAAATCACTAACCTGTAAATAATATGCCACTGGGGAGCTAATCTGTGTACTAATCTGCATTCTTGGTGCTTCAACGTGATGGAGTCAGAATCATGCAAGTAGGTAATGTTCATGTACACTCAACAATGGCAGCACCCATATTTGAAGGGTCTTTGAAAAAGGAATGATTTTGTAGACTTTTGTTTTATACTGATTATTTTTCCTTTTTATATAGTGATTCATGTATCAATGCTGGTTTGTAATTTTAGAATCTGCTATTAATAAATGAATCATTGATGCTTCCAGGGTTACAACTCTAACCACGGATACTTTGCCTCTCCTGTGTTTGACATTTATTACAGAAAACAGCTTAGTTGCTGCCGTAAGTAAAACATTTTTTATATATATATACGGTTATAAATCCTGTTAATGAGTGAAAGCAATGCATGACACATATTTATAAAGCTGAGAATTATTGGTTTGCAAAATATTCATCTTTGAAAACTCACTTGAATCATTCTTAATAATTATAAAGCATTTTCTGCAAGTGTGCTCCCTGGCCTTCCAAACTTCTGAACTCTGCTGCAGATCTTGGTTATATTTGTTGTATTTATAATGTTAAAGCTTTTATTTTGGGCAGTTGAAAATCGCACTGTTTGATGTTGTGGTAGATCAGCCCTGTTTCATTCTGCTCAGACTTAGGACTTGCACTGCTCTTACTGGTTCTGGTCCTCTACATCCTTTGTAGAATTACATTATACTGAAAAAAAAATGGTGTCAAATTGGATTAAATGGATAGCACTAGCAGGCAATTCTAGGCAGAATTATGTACCCAGATTTGTCTGACTTTTTTTTTTTTTTTTTTTACATATGCCAACACTACATAAGGTAGCTGACAGTATGAACTGTCAAACTATACTTTTTCCTTTTAAGCCTTGTATAGACGTCAGATAATTGTTATTGATTATTGTTATTTTATTTTTATTGGCCATTTTCAATGACAGATGAATAGATTGAATGACAGATTGAATAGATTTCCAATGACAGATTGTTCTTTTCAATGGAGGACTAGCAAGCAACACCCCGCCATGTTCTTCTCCATAGGAGTGCGTACAGGTCACTTCAATCTGATCCCTAGAACGATGTCAGGGGACCCTTCTAATGCTGCATGGAGCTTCCCTGAAGTGTACCCACTTCCTTATATTTGGGATCCACACATCCCACAATGAAAAGACAAATGGCCTAAACCACCTACACTGTCATTTGGGAATTTAAAGTAACTGCAATGAAGTGCTGGATCCCCAGGTTTATTGTCTCAGCACTGGAGTTGTCTAGGCCACTAAATGGCGCTCTAAATGTAGGAATTCTTTATATGGGTTTGACCCAATAAGACAACAAAATATGGGAGGGTTCTTTTTACAAGGCTTTACGAAGAGTCTGATAAACCAGTCTGGAATCTATTTACTGACCCATGCTATTACATCATGGTCCAAAATACTTTCACCTTCTTTATCATCCTCTATATACAGGCCTGATGAAGGAGGATTCATTTCCATTGGAATTTTGTGTCAAACCTGGGTAAATACTTCTATGGAGTGGTGCTTTTATTGTTTACCTTTGCGATGTGGGAGCATGGTGCATGGTTTTAGCATTGCAAGATTAACTTGATATAGTCTGTATTTGCATAGCTAATTTTGGAAAAGGCTCCAGGAAGCAATGGAGGGAGAAATCCTAAATCAAAAAGTTTGTACTGTTTCTCCCACAGTATTTTGTTTAGTAGTTTGAATCGGTGGTCGCCAACCTTTTTGGACCCACGGACCACTAAATTTACTGGCTCCGAACTGCACATGCGTGGGGAGCCATGTGTCACTTAAGGGGTAAAGCCGCATACACACGTGCAATTCTTGTCGTTGGAAAGGATCTTTCACGATCCTTTCCAATGATAAGAACCGCAAGATGCATGAACGGTGCTGTACATACAGCACCGTTCTGCTCTATAGAGAGGGGAGAGCGACGGAGCAGCACCCTGCTGCGTGCTCTTCCCCTTCCCTTGCATTAGGATCGCTCATCGTCCGTGGATCCCCCAGGACGGATCCACAGACGATGAACGACCTGGGCTGTACACACGCCAGATTCTCTGGCCGATGACGATTATCGGGAGAGAAAAATTTGACGTGTGTACATAGCTTAAGAAACCTTCTGTCACGCGCAGGGAGACAGGGCCACTAGGGGGCGCTACGGCTTGCACAGGAGTGGTGTGAGCCCGGAAAAGGACCAAGGCACAGAGTCCAAGCAGTAACCAGGTCTTCTCCAGAGCCTCTGATGGTGAGGATTTTGCGCTGCTGGTTACTGCCAGGTTGCGGTCCTTGGGCACACCAAGGTGGGCAGGATGAATCACAGTACCAAATCACAAAGCTGGAGAATAGTCGAGAAGGCAAGAGAGGTCAGGCCACAAGCCGGGGGTCAATTACCAGGGATCCAGGAGACAGACAGCAATGAAACAAGGGCCACTGCAGGCACAGGGAACACTGGAGACACTGGAAGCAACAGGAGGCACAGGAATATCCAGACAGACAGGAAAACTGAAACAGCACAGGGAAATTGGCTGGGAACCAACAGACTGGACAACCAGGGGTTAACACAGGAGCTGGACACAGAGGGTCCACATGACTAGGGACTCGGCCCCAGTGGAGACATGAACAGTGAGTGCTGTGTCTGAGCTAGCTAAATAGCCAGGGATGATTAGGGGACGATTTTGTGATTGGCCACCAGATTGAGCGAAACTGATAAAGCTTGGAAACAAAGATTCCTGCGCTTTAGCAATAAAGAGAGATGCCTGCAATTTAGCAAGGAAGAGGTAAGTGTGACACTTCCCCCATAGTGACGTCATGATGCCAGAACCTGCCCACTCCCCCATCGCAGGTCTGAGCCTGCGAGTGTGGGCGGGTTGTGTCTCGTTGTGGCCACTTCTGAGCCTGCGTTCTGCACGGGGGACATGGTGCGCGGCTCTGGCCAGTGAACCCGCCCCCCCAAGTGGGGTCCTTCTTCCGGGCACACTGGCAGGACCACGGACCACCTAAATTTTCTTGTGGACTACCGGTTGCCAACCCCTGGTTTGAATGATTCAATAGGTTTTCTTTGTAAAAAGTTACAAACACAAATTGTAGCATTCGCTGTAAACTTGGGACACCCTGTAATGTTTATGTAGACACTATACAACATCTTCGACCTGTATGCCTGAGTCACACAAAACACAATCGTTTGTTCACAAAAGCCTACGCATGCAGTATTTTCATTGCTGTGTGTTTTTTGTTTATTATTCACTTTATTGCACAGGTCTGCTTATTTTACCACATGCACGTTATATTCACATATTTTTGCAGTATTTTGTATGTGAATCAAATTATAAAGATTATTGTACAGATTTTTTCTAAAAATATCACCACCTTCTGACAGAAATTAACACTTAAGCCTCTACTGAGCAATGGCGGTAAAGGAACCATTTGAGGTAATTATGAAATATCATCTCATGGGATAAAATGACAATTTGTAGATAAAGAGATTTATCCCAAACCTATGCAATATTTATCTTTTGGGATATAGATCCTCTTCCTATTGATCCAAAATGAACACAGGAACAGACAGTATGTACCACACTTTTTGGGACTGTCCTAGAATAAAACAATTTTGGCAGTCAGTATTGACATCACTTTCTACCTGGTCAATTATGTATCCCTATGCCTCAAATAGGCAACATTAGGAACACTCACTTTACATGGAGCGCAGATTACCAGGGGAGGCCACAATTTGTTATCTATATCTCTTTGGTGGCCAAAAAAAACCTTACATGAATGGCTGGATGTGAATCTGTCAGCCTTGGGGCTCTTTAAAGAGAAACTAGCTCATGTTTTTCGCATGGCATTGATTGACGCTTTATTGGATAAAAATGGTCAAGGTCCACAAATTCTTTAAGATATGGGAATTGTACATTGGTATCCAATTCTATTCCATGAAACAATGGGTAATTCGAACCTTTGAACACACATCATAGTATACTATCCCAATAAGTGATAATGATCCCCCAGTGCTCTTAGAGGTTAATACCGTTGCCAATACCTGTTTCCATTGCCTGTGTATAGTTAAAAAAAAAAAAATGTATTACTGTAAACACTTGTTATTTTGTTCTTGTTCTATATCGAATTTTGTATGGTTTTTTAATGCATATCCTCAAAAAAAAAACAAAAAAATTTTCTGTTGTGACCGAGCCTTTTAAAAATTATGCAATTATGCAATTATGATGAGTTTTCATAATAGTGAATAGTGTGGTTCCCTAGAAATGTTTGCATAGCTCCTGACCCAAATGGGAAGCATTTTAACCACCTTGAACTTGGGACTTTTAAGCACAGACTCTATTTGAAGGATTCTTATCGTTCACAGTCATATCACAGCCCATGAGCTAGTTACATTCTGCTCCTTACCTGTCACTGTAGTGTAATGACTCCATATGTAGAGTCTTTTCCTTTCTTATCACGGGGTGACAGTGGGTAATGGGCTCTGCAAAACAAAGTGTTCCAGAACCAGACAATACACCATAGCCAGGCACTGTTACCAGAAATTATAATCCAGGAACCCTTTCCCCTCCATCCAGGTAATGCAGTAACTTAAATAAAGTTAAATTATTGCTATGGTCAATGCACAGTATGATTTCTAAAATCATTATGCTTCCAAGAGGCTGCTTAAGCCAGTGTTCGCTGTGTTTCCAAAGCACTGTGGTTGTTTTTACAACCTAGAAAAATTATATAACTTTTTTAAAGGAAAAATAAAAAATGTATTGATGGTTGCTTTGACTTGATCTACCTACTTACTTTTTCTGAGCTAAAAAAAAAAGCTGTGAATACTTTATATTGGTTGAGAAAACTGGTGTATAAAAAAAACTTTCAGGTCTTCAAGGAATCTATAATATTATATCCACAAATCACAGTACATTAGCGTGGTGGTCAGTGGGAAGAATGCACATTGCATT
This sequence comes from Pyxicephalus adspersus, assembly GCF_032062135.1. NCBI lineage: Eukaryota > Metazoa > Chordata > Amphibia > Anura > Pyxicephalidae > Pyxicephalus > Pyxicephalus adspersus. Next base: position 68,074,436 of record NC_092864.1, on the reverse strand, counting down.
GCTGGCCAGTGGGAAAAATTCCACTCTCACAGATGGCAAAAAAAAAAAAAGATCATTGGTGTCAGTGGTAACTGATCTGAGAGGCTCAAGGAAGCCCCTGCAACAGAACCCTGGTTTAGAAACACTGGAATACACTGTAATTTATACTTTTTTTTAACAAAATAAGGTTTTCTTTGATAAAAAAAAAGTGCCTCTAACTGTACCGACAACCAAAAAAATCATAATTTATCTTTGTGTTCTGTATTTACATTTTAATGTAAACTAAATATTAATATAAAATATTAAACTAAATTAAATATATTAAACATTATGCTGGATAGAAATAACGGTTAATAAAATCTATTTCTTGCCAGGGTCATGACTGCTATCCAATGCTGTTTACATTTGATAAAGAACAAGGAAGTCTGAGCTTTGGGGGGAAGCTGGACATCCCTAAGCAGAGTTCACAGAAGGGGATGACTGCAAGAGAGAGATTCCAGAACTTGGACAAAAAAGCCAGCTCTGATACCAAGACTGAAACACTGGAAACTCTGCATAAAAATAGCATTAGGTAAGACGATAAGTAGACAAGAACACCAATACACTTACTTGTACTACTCGTTTCGTTAAATAATTTGGTCTGACAGAACTGAACCCATTCAGTGCTTAACCCAGAAATTTTTTTAAGCCGGGTGGGAAGAAATTGTAGGTGGGTGGAAGCCCATGAATTGTGACCCAACTCTTTAGTAACCACCCAAAAACAGCCAGGTGGTTGCTGAAAAGTGCCAGGTGGTGCACCCAGCTAAGATGGGCTGAGGAGAACACTGCCATTTACTGGTTGCCAGTAAAATGGAGAATCTATTTTAGGATCCGTCTGCTGTGTTTTGATGCTTTGATAACCTGGTACCTTGGAGAAATACTAAAACCACATTATTCTTCATACACCATCTGTTCTGAAATCAACGTCACTTCTTTAATCTTTACTAATGCTTCCTAACAAAACTAGTGTAGAGGAGTTTTACTAGAGAAGATAATTGGAGAATGCATGTCAGGAAAACTCCCTTTCCTTGTCTTTTCTCAAAAGATCACACACATTGTAACACTTTATCACTTTTATATGCTTCAAATGTGTTTCATCAAGGGGTGATAGTAGGAAAATCAAATAACTTAATTGTATTAAACATTAGAAAAACTAGCAACTATAAAAGGGAAAAGGAGTTTTCCTGACATGCGTTCTCCTGCCCTACACAAAGGAGATGGAGAATTTTTTTTTTTTTTGTTTGCAAACAAACTGCTTTTGGAAGTTAAATAACAGAAATATCCATATATTAAAACATGAATGTATATAATATAGGTACACTCATTTGCAGCATGTGATAGGTCAGTCCCTATTGCATATTCAACATTCTTTGTTGGAGTAGTGGAATAAGCAGGGCCTTAGGTGGCCGTCTCCAAAGATAAACCTGGGTAGTGATGGCAAAGTTGTGGGTGTCTTCCATGGGTTAAATGCAGGTAGATGTAGCCAGAGGCAGGGTGTTTAATCTGCTTTTGTATTAAACCTTGCCAGGTGGGGTGAAATCTTATTGAAATGATTCCTATTAGGTGTTGTGGTTCAGCCATTGTTATACTGTTGATGACTGGTCATAGGAATAAATAAATAAAATCATTCTTTTTGTACTTGTAGTCAAATCTCGGTGCTGAATGGAGGAAAAGCAAAATGCTCCAAGTTCTGCACCACTGGTATGGATGGAGGCATGTGCATTTGGGACATAAAGGTGAGCAATAATGAATCTCTCATCTACCTGCACATATAGTTTCAATGATGTTAATGCGTGATAATGTAATGGACGATAACGAGTGAAATCGCCAACAGCTGCACACTGCCACCTTGACCAGCAGTGCCATCTGCCTGCGCCCACATTGTTGCATATCAGTAGAATAGTAGTTTAGTAGAATAATGTGGCCTACAAGGGCAAAGAATGGGTTTAGTATAACTGTGCAACTGGATTCTTTTACATAGACCTGATTGTTCAGTGTCTACAATATCAATCTCATAACATTTGTAGGATGTGGTTGCATCTAAAGGAGACTTCCTATCTGTCATGATATGACTAAGACAATGTTCCTACTTTATCACTGGGACAGGAAATTCAAGCAAATTCTGAAATAACAAAATTTTAACACAAGTTCTAACTCACTCTATAGAAAGCTGACAGACTAAATGATTTTGGCTGGAATTGGCCTTAGTCAGCCATAATGATAAGCTAATAAAAATTTGTGAAGTTAGAAGCAAACACCGGCACTAGCCAGACTGTTAGGGCTTTGCCTGTTACAAACATGGTGTTGAAATTGCTGCAGTTCACAATTACCTCCTGGTGAATGTAGCATGAGCATTTCCAAAAGTCTTTAGTGGCTCCAAAAGCATCAAAAAATATCTGCAATGCCAATGAAAGCTTGTTCACCAGAAAGTGCTAAAACCAGAATTTGGAACTATAGGTCACTTTTCTTCCTTCAAATTTTTAATTTTATTGAATTGCTGACAAAGTTTGTTTTACCTTTTCAAACCCCCTAAAATAATAGAAGTATGTAGAAGAACATAGCTAAACTGCAATTACTAAAGCTGGCAAGTACGTACTTGTAATAAAAGAGGAATAGATTGCAGAGATGGAGACATAATCCTGCCCCTGTACAAAGCATTGGTCACACCACATCTGGAATATGCAGTCCAGGTTTGGGCACCAGTTCACAAAAAGGACATTGTGGAATTGGAGAGAGTGCAGAGAAGGCAACTAAACTAATAAAAGGAATAGAGGAGCTCAGCTATGAGGAGAGATTAGCTGAACTAAATCTATTCTCCCTTGAGAAGAGATGTATAAGGGGGGATATGATCACCCTGTATAAACATATAAATGGTCCATATAGAGAACTCTCTTCCCCATTATTCACTTTAAGATCATTACAAAGCACAAGGGGGCGCTCTTTGCGTCTGGAGGAAAAGTTTAAGCTCCGGATGAGGAAAGGATTCTTCACTGTGAAGTGGAATGTAGAATTGGCTCCTTCAGGAAGTAGTTTCAGCAACTACTATAGATTGCTTAAAGAAAAAGCTGGATGATTTCTAGAAGCACAGAATATAACTGGGGATTAAGGATTTAAAGTAAAGTAACAGACTGTTGATGCTGGGAACATCTGATTGCCCGTTGAAGAAAATTGCACCAGGGTTTTGTTTTTTTGCATTCCTCTGGATCAGCAGTTGCCAACTGGTGGTCCGCAGCTCTGGCTGGTTCGCCCCCAAGCGGGGTCAGGAGAAGAACCCTGGTTCCGCATACTATGTTCCCTATAGGGTCTCATCAAGACATCACCCTATGAGTGATACCTGGCTCCCCACGCGTGTGCAGTCCAGGGCTGGTAAATTTAGTGGTCAGTCTGAACAGAATGGTGACCATTGCTCTAGACCAACTATGTCCATAGGGTTTATATGCGCGATATGTTTTTTCCCTAGTGGTTGAACTTGATGAACTTTTATTGTTTTTCAACCTATGTAACATAACTAACTGTATTATTTCTCCTTTTAGAGTCTGGAATCCGCAATGAAAGGTTTGAAAATAAAGTGATCAATACAGGAAATAAAACGATGGATGAGGGATGATCCTTTGCCATTTCAAACTATCTCTATATGCAGCGCTTACCTTTGCCCAGTGTAATGCACACTGTATGTTTATTAGTCCATCAACCACTGAAGGATATTTGACAGTCTATTCTGGACTCCCAAAAAATATTATATATATGGCTACTGTAAAACAGGAAATCGATATTACCGCTTCTTACTCAGCAGCAGAGCAGAAAAAAAAGCTGGTTGCAGATGCAAACAGGGGTATATATAGATTATATTAAAAAAAAAAACACACAATAATAGCCTATTTTTGTTCTAACGGATAACCTAAATTGTGAAACAAATCTAAAATTTGGATGGACATCCTAAGAACAGGTCTGGGAGTGGTTAATGCACAAATAACATACCATATGTTGTCACAGAAATGCAAGAAATAATTAGTCTGCGAATATATACAAAGTGGGAGCAAATATCCTGATACCTTGCTATGGGAGACTGACTTGTGAATAAATGCAGTGATCAGGAAATGGAAATAACTCATAGCAACAAATCAGGAATATGTCATTACAGGAATTAAGAAAAAAGTGTATGTTATGTTGCAATGCAAAGCTTTTGCTTATAAAACCATATGCAATTTTTTTAACACTTTGTACTAAGCTTCTCTTGACAAAAGTTTACATGAGTGTAAACAGGAAATGTGTACATAAAACTGTTAAAAAGAATTGTGTTTTTGTTTTACATAACTCTATAGAGGAAGACCTTACCGAGAAATGCTTTTTTTTTTAAAAGCAATCTTGCCATAGGATATTTATCATATAAGGTATCTGATTTTCTCAGGGCCCTAACATTACTCCACAATGCCCTTTCATTTAAAGTGGACCTAATATTATTAATAAACAGGATTTTTAAAGCACCAACATATTATGCAGCGCTGTACATTTAAAAGGGGTTGCAAATGCAGACAGATACAGTGACACAAGAGGAGGACCCTGCCCCAAAGGGCTATCATCACATTTTTTATTTATATAAAAAGGATAGATAACCCTTTTTCCTGAAGTACATAAAAAAGGGTGGGTGGGGGTCCCAGAATGAATGGGAGCTCAGAGGAGCCTCATTGGAAACATACATCATATATCCCAAGAGGCTTTGGGGTGCTCCTTCTGCACATATGCCCTTCTAGCAATTGGAGGGAGGGCTCATCTCACCCTGCACGGTAAAGTAAGCAAAAGCAAAAAGAAGATGGTGACGCCAGCGGTTCCTCTTCACCAAGATGAAGGAAAGTCCAGGATGGCACAGAAATCTGCATATAGCATCAAAGCAATCCTGTCATACAATATATTTTTTTCCCTTCTTACAGGCATTTCACAAATCTATTAAAAGGAATGGGGCTTCACTTTCACATCAGACTTTTTAAGCACACAAAGCAAACAGCACTTTTGTAAAGCAAACTTCTGTGCTTTGTAATGGTCAGTGGTATGACCATGGAAGGGCCACAGTGATACTTTATAAAAGGTGCATCATAGAGCCTATGTCAACACTTCTCAAAGGACAAAATACATTTTTTTTTTCTTACATTCTAAAATATCTACACCTACCTGTTGGTGTGTAGTGAGCTTCCGCCATAATCAGGAAGATGCACAGCATATACTTACCCAGCAGCAATGACGGTTCAACATTAAAGGGCCCAAGGGCTACCTTCTTATCCACAGATTGAGTGGCAGGGAAAAAAATAAAAATTTATACAGTTTTTAATTTTAAAATATCAAGTTCAAGCATTTTCATCAGAAATATCTTCATTTTTCCTGTGTTGACACTGCCTCGAGCTAAAGATAAAGAACTACAAGTCCTGTGGGAATGCACACTAGTACCAACTACCGCACTCCTAGCATAACTTACATGGCACTCCCCTTAAAACTTTTGCCTTTGCACTAACTGCAAAACTGCCCATCACTTGCCTCTGTCATTTTAGCCCTACGTCTCTTATGTTCTTCTCAGCACATCTACTTTCTTGTAGAATAAAAAATTGGTGGCTCTGCATGCAGGTGGCCGGCTTGTCAACTGGAGCCTTGATTGTGTGATGGTGGTAAGCCAACTGACCCAAAACACTGCCACTGCTACAACCTGTGGACATAAAGTGGTGCTCCTACCTTACCTTTTCACAAGTACAAAGATGAGGGCTCAATAAAGACATAAATAACACAGTTTGCCCCAATGCCTTCTGGGTCACAAAATGTGCTGAATAATACACAGAAAGAACTCCACACAATATTAAACACCACACTGGGTACAAGTATTCAAATCAGAATACTCCTGGCTACAGCTTGCTCTTTAGTTATCTCAAGGCAAGGCAAAAATAAAACATAAAAAATAAAAAAAGATCAGACTTTATATTAATGCAGTCTTGCCCTAAAGTGAATGAAATTGTCATGGTGTCCCATTTTATCAAACAACACAAACGTTTGTGTGGTCAGTTAAGGGGATTGTAATAGCAGCAAATAAAGATTTATGCCTTACTGGACTGAAGTTATAGCCTGGTGATGGGTGGTGAGCAGAGCTCATTCTCAGACACTTGCAGACCTAAACGTTCCCCTTGAACAGCCATAATGTTCAGGGACACAATACAGCTCTCAACGTTCCTCAATAAAAGCCATTTTTCTTTTACACAAACTTTAAAAAAAAAAAAAATCGATTTGCCAGATGATTACTGCAGAATTATCATAAACTGGCCACAAGTCCACATGCACTGCAAACAAAATCAGCCAGTGTAGATCAAAGCCCGAAGCCAAAGCAGATTAGGGCACATGTCCACACGGTCTAGGTTTAAAATTCCAGATTTTAAGATTTTCACATCTAGGACAATCCATTTTCAAATCTCTCACAGCTTATCACTGAACTCTATGCCTGGGAAGAGAACAAATTAATGTATACTTACTGTTTGAATAAACATTTGATTTTGGAGCTTTACAGCATCAAAATATGAAGAGCATTTCCAGCAGTTTAAGATTGAAATAAGCAGATAGGCCTCTTGCTGGATGCATTTACTAAATAATTACAAATCAACACAGAAATAAGTTGCATGATAGTAAAAGACATCACATACCACTACACCCAAATGATATCTTTGTCATTCCTATTGAGTGATTGATCAGTTTGCAGTTTCCATGACAACATAAGACTTTTATTGTTTTTATTTTTCTTCTTCATGTGCACTTCAGAAGCAGTAGGGGAACAATTAAACGTTGTAGTTTTAAAATAATAAAAATGTTGAAGAGCTTGGCAGTCTGAATATCCCACTAGTGATGAGGGCTGATTGGCGAGAATCATTCCTCAAGTGTATTTAGCTGTTCCTCAAGTTCATCCAAATCTTCTCCAGTAAAAAGGTTTTCATCAACAGGTACGTCATTGATCAAATTGTCATCCTGATCCTCTTCTTCACTTTCGTCTTCAAGGTCACTATGCTCACCGTTCCTGATATCTCCTCCAGAAGCTTCACTTAGCTTTATATCTAAAAAGGGGAGATTCATCAAATTAAATATTTATAATATATATATATATATATATAAATAAAAAGAATTAAGAATCTGAGTTGCAGCACCTAGATGTCAATACTGTTAGTCCTTTCAGAGAGTTTTTTTTTTTTAGTTAGATTTAGTTACATTTACTAAGTTTTTACAAACCATTGAGAAGAGAATACAAGACCATTTTACATGCATACATTATACACAACTGTCATAGGGAAATAACAGTGCCAACAGAAAGCACCAAAAAATTTTTGATGAAAAATACACAAATTTATTTAGACCATTTAAGAGATATAATACATGGGGGAACCAGACTATCCAGAGGAGAAGTGTGCCAAAAAATAATAGAATGTAAAATCACTATACAGAGGGATATTTTAGAAGGAAGGTATCAAAGAGTCAACTTTCCCAGGCAACTTTCCCCATTACAGGGGAGTATGGGGTAACTTTCAAGTTACCTAAGCGTTTCATGTTAGGCCTTTCAAAAACATCAAACCTAAAACTTTGTGACTTCCTAGAGTTTATGAACATTTCAACCAACGCCAAAAACAACCCCCCCCCCCCCTTTTTCCCTTTATTTTTACCTGGTGATCCCGCACATTTGCTGCCCTTTAAGGAGAAGCATTGTCACCCTAGGCTGTTCTCTTGATTTCACATGCAAACACCTACTCCTCTCCAATATATAGAAGCCAATATTTTTTGAGGATTTCAATTATTTTTAACAGGAAGTTACAGCGCTATTCTGGAAATATTTTTAGGTACTTTCTGCACCAAGCTTTCTTAAATAAAAAACAGCCACCTTCCTGATTAGTAAGCTGTGATAAGATATATCTAAACCCAATAGCAAAATGTAACCTAAGTAAATAAAATATATAACCCACTATCCATTACGTTTCTATTACACTGTGCTCCATATTTTAATTTAGATAAGCTGTATTCTGGAAGTTTGTATCCTTTTATTAATAGACAACATCCTGCAAGACCTCAGCAGTCCTCAACGAGCCCAAGACAGTTGAACAATGTAAATATCTATAGCATTTTTGTTATGTGCATGTAATGGGAAAGGGCTTGTTTATGAGATTTGGACACAGAACACATAGAAATTCAGTGAAGTAACAGAACTGCTGAAAAACAAAAAGTTTACATTAACGTACCCTCTTTATCGGTTGTTGGGATGTAAGTGCTGAAACGCTCATTGCTGGCTACGGTTATTCCAGTTTCATCCACATCTTTCAGAACAAATCGACTGAGATCAATATCTTGAACATCTGATGTGTCCGACTTCAAAAGTTAGGGGAAAAAAAATTGTGAAAAAGATTTGCAGGCACAAGCTTCTTGGTTCACACAACTGAGGACTTTTGACTTACATTCGTGTGCTATAAACCAATTACGTATAGCTCAAGTTATTTACAAATAAAACAACTAAAATATTTCTAGAATTGTATGGCATTTAAGCACTTTTGGCACTAAATTACCTTCCAAGATAAAAATAACAATGAGTGGATCTACTATGCGCAAGCACTGGTAAGAACATTCCACACTGGGAGTTCTTCTGGGTGTAATGCTGCACAGAACTTTAGGACTCCATCTGAAAGTACAGGACCAGTGCAGCCCAGAGCAAGCAACAACTCAAGTGTTTGTAGATTCCATAGGCGTTATGTTTTTCCCTCCCCAAGGCAAAAATGGGGCAATGGAAGAGTAAACAGAGGTACATTTGAGGTAACGTGTAACCATGCCCTATGTGGGCAAAGTGCAGATTCACTTTAAAAGGCTAAAATAAATATTTCAAGCAATCATTTGAAAGTTTTCCTTGTAAACCCATTTCCTAGATTGTAAGCTCTTCAGGGCATGGTCCTCCTCCTGTGTCACGCTATATAAATCCTGTAAACTAATAACCCCCCCTACCTCCCTCATACAGCTATAACCTAAAGCAGCAAAGTTTTTAGTGAAGCTAGAATAGTCAAGTAAAGTAAGCAATAGCATTATGCACATTCCTAAACTTTTTTTTTCTAATGTCACTAGCTGTTGGAATCTATTTTGTTTTATCCAGGTTTCTGAAGTCCAAACATTTTTAAATCTGAAAAAACACACATACGACAAAAACAACTATGCACAATCAGTACAGTGTTCTTTGCCAGACAGAGTGCCTGGCAATATTCAGTTCTTGCCTGTAATCTCACAATTGCTCAAGTTTGGGCTTCCTGTAGAGCAGGGGTCACCAACCGGTGGTCCGCGGCTCTGGCCGGTGCAGGAAAAGGACCCTGCTGGGGGGGACGCAGCGACCAGAGCCACGGACCATGTCCCCCGTACAGATTCCAGGCTCAGGGAAGTGGGCAGGTTTTGTCTCTGTACACAACCCACCTAATCGCCTATCACAGCATCAAACGATGGCAGAGTAGGAAGGTTCTGGCATCATAACATCACTAAAGGGGACGTTTCTTCCCCCTTGAATGACACCCGGCTCACCGTGCATGCACGATCTGGAGCTGGTAAATATAGTGGTCCGCCGGTTTGAAAACGTTGGTGACCACTGCTGTAGAGTGCTGTCAGTGAGAGTCTGGGAATTGTGCCAGCACCTTCTTAAAGGATAGTCTATACTTTGAAAAGGGGAAGGACCCCGCTGGGGGGTAAGAATGGATTCCAGGCTCAGGAAGTGGGCGGGTTGTGTCTCACATAATTTTTTTTAGCGAATCAAGATTTTACATTACTACAATTGAATTCACCTTTTGGGACACGAGACAACTAGGGCATAAAGACAATAGAAAAAAAGTGGGACATGCCCAAGAGGGAGGGCATTAGAAATCTGAAACAATGTATAGGCGGGCAATAGAAGGATAACAAAATAGAGGTTACGGGATACCTATAACACAAAGACTAATGTGTGTGATGTCCAGACCAGTGCTGAAAAATTTTCAGAGATGTTCCACTACAAAAATTTGCCAATATTGTTTTTTGTTACAAAAACTGCAGGTAAGTTCTAACAGATTCTGCTCTTTTCACTAGACCTTAACTCATAAAACCGTGAATATTGAATTTTTACATAATGAGTAGAGATCCCATCCTTTGTGAGCAAAACAGATTAAAATGATTACCTCATCATCATCTTCCTCTATTGTGTAATGAGTGTCATCTGCTTCTTCATCATCATCATTTACAAGCTCTGGTCGGAACTCAAAAACTTCACGACCACTAATCTGTTGTGAGAGAAAAAAAAAAAGTAATAAAATACCTTATAAAAACACAAAATTACTTTTTTTAATCATGAATCGAGTAGAAAGGGTACCCCAAAGGATTTTCCAGATTTAAAATCAGCTTTTCTTCTTTCCATCTCTTCTTCGGCTTTCTGTATTCGTTCTTGCCTTTTCCGTTTTTTCCACGCAAGAAAAGCTTCTAAGGTGATCCTGGTAACATTTGGTCCAAGAGCTGCTCGCTAAATCGAGATCAAGAAGTATAAGTTGCTGTGTTGCATTGCTTATTAAATAATTAAACATTAAAGTCATATTTAAGGGAATAAAAGTCATTTTTACAAAATATCATGCATCTTCAAATATATTTTGTAACTGCATAGAATCTGGATCCCATACATAACACTTTTACTTTTGGAGACAAATAGCAACCACAGTCAAATGATGGACCACAATAGTGTTCAATTATTGCTAACTAGCTAAAAAACATTGAAACCCAGAAAGTTTTAGGGTTAACTGACCAATAAATCAGTATCCACAACAACTACTTTTTTCTGCCCTCAAAAAGATCTCAAGATATTGAAAATGTAAAGGTATTATATGGCTGTAAAGCTGAAAAAATGTACCTAAAAGTTACTATTGCATATCATTCCATAGTGTCAAGTGGAGAAAATTGCAATATAGTTTGAAGCAAGTCAATTCTGAAATGCCTTTGTGCTTCGTGAACTTCCAAAACCTCTATAGTGAGTAGAGGACATTGGACAAGAGGGCCTATTGTGTACACTTGGGATCCAGAGGTTCCCGGGGTTCCCCATTTATTTTTAGGAGTAAAATTTTCCTATAATTAACTCCCCTAGCGTTCTAATTCTGTCATTTTTTATGCAAAAAAGTGATCCTATTTTTTTTGTATAGAAAGGTTTGTTTATATTGTGGAAATGTTTGTTTATATTGTGGCCTGTAATTCTTAGGATTAACTCCCGGGTATGATAATATTTATTTATTATAATCATAAATAATATAATACATAATTATAAATAAAATTATAAAAAATAATTTTTATAACAATTCACATCTCACTGCAGATGCCAGCAGCAATAGCAAATTCTGGGAGCAGCAATAGCAAATTCTGGGGGTGACCACCCCCGGAATCTGCTATTGCTGCTGGCATCTGCAGTGAGATGTGAAGCACAATACAGAAGTCCTGCATTGTGCTTTGCATCTCTCTGCTGATGCGAGCAGCGGCGTGGACGGGTCCCGGGTGGTATTTAAAAGCAGATTACTCAGTAATCCAATCGCCACTGGATCGCGGGGCAAAGGTAAGGGGGGCTTCTAAAGTTACTCGGGATTACCGCTTTTTGCATGTAAAAGCCACCCCGAGTCACACTCGGGATTACCGCTAGGGGGGTTAATTTTGTCTAATATCAAGTTAACAAATACACATTATAAAAAATTGTAACAAACATGATAATACAATCCAACCTTTTTTTCCTATTTTTATGTGGGCAGTTTGTTTTTATTACCAAGAGTGTTTACCTTGTGTATAATCGTTTTTTCTTTATATTGATTAGTAAAGATATTTAGTATATCTATATAACACAAAGAAGAATGAACAAACGGGAAGGAAAAAGAAAAGATTTCAAATACCTCCTTCTCTATTAAATCTTCTAAGGAAATTTCTTCTTCTTTCTCTTCCTTCTTTTTATCTTTCTTTAGTACAAACCCTGGAGGTAAAGCATGGCGATACATGCAGGTGTCCCCGCCACCAGGGCATACCCAGAACCAGCCATATTTGTTGTTTTCTATAGCTTCAAGGAAGAACTTGCACACCTACAAGTGGAAAGGAAAAAAAACCCTTTTACGTTTACCAAAAAATGACAGAATCTATGACGTATATAAGTTGATATGCAACAGACATTGCACCAGTAAGCTATACAACAGAAATCTTTCACAGGAGTTGTTTTACCTGCCAAAGGGTTTTTATTTCTGTCTATTCATTTTTGAGCTTTACACAGAACAGCCAGGTAAAGGACATCATTTCATCTATTACAGTCTAAGACTGCAGAAAAATACAGCAATAGCCTCTCATTTATTGAACGTTGTAAGATTTATAGGATGATACCCATTCAGAAATGTATTTAAATATTATTAAAAAAATTGTTGTTAAACTTACTGTTAAAAATGTGTGTCCTATATTTTTTGTATAAATCAAATATAAAGCCCTGAACCACAACATTTCTCTATACTACATTAGAGAATACAAATGTACAAAGAGTCCTTCACATTAATAATGTGATGCATATTTGTGTCATGCCAACCCCAGATAAATATAGAATAAATGAAGAATAATTAATCAAAAGCTTTTATTTTTGAGGCATGCAAATAAAACATATTTACTACGGATTGTCACAGTAGGTAACAAGTTGTACAAAATAGTTAAGGACATATGGTGGCACTAGATAGTTTATAGCCTAACCAACAGGTAGTTTAGAAAGCGTTTTTTGCTTGTCAAGCTCATAACAAGCCTGTCCAAACTTGATTGCAAGGTGTTTTTACCTGGTCACAATGTCACAAACACACTACACTTTGTGTCTCACTTCTGTTTGTATCCAACTGACTACTCGCAAGGCAATCTCCAACCCTCCCTCCCTCAGGGTTGGACCAGCTCATGAACCTACCACCTATCCTTGGGGCATTCCCACCTCACAAGCGATTTAATACCCCTAAAGAAGCCTAAATTTGGGCTAAAAACACTAAACTGTTGCGATCAAGTTTGGACAGGCTTGTTATGGATTAGACAAGCAAATAACGCTTTCTTAACTACCTGTTGGTTAGGCTATAAACTATCTAGTGCCACCATACAGCTTAACCATTTTGTATTTTTGTACAATTTGTTACCTACTGTGACAATCCGTAGAAAATATATTTTGTTTGCTTACCTTAAAAAGAACATCTGTTTACTTATTATTCTTTCATAGTAGAGCGATTTAAAAATGTCATTTTTTAAAATTTTATGACATGTTACAAGATATTAAATAGGAACTTAACACTAAAAGCTGTAACTGAACAAAGGCAAAAAGATGAAAAAGAAATACCCAGTAATTCCTGTGGTTTCCCTAGAGCCCCAATACTGATTTCTGTGTCTCTGTATGGCTTAGCTTCCTTATGTCAGAGCATCTAGCAAGAAGGAAAGCATGCAATACAGTAGTGACACCACCAAATCTTATGTAGTAAAAGTTCCTTACATGTCTAGTCACAGGAGTACAAAGTCATGTTCACATAGCAGAACATGACCTGATATTTTTTTAGGAATAAAAAATAAACTTTATTGTCTTGAATTAGGTGCACAATTTCAGATTTTTATTACACAGTATTCATATTACGCAGCACTGCACAAACTCCATAGTCATGTCACTAGCTGTCCCTCAAAGGAGCTCACAATCTAATGTCCCTACCATGGTCCTATGTCTTTACTACAGTCTAAGGTCTATTAGGGGGGGGGAGGGAGACAGTTAACCTTAGTGCATGTTTTTGGAATGTGGGAGCAAACTGGAACAACCATCAATCCTCACGGGTGATGCGAGTGTCCTGGCAGAGAATCAAACCTGGGTCCTAGCGCTGCACAGGCCAGAGTGCTAACCTCCGAGCCATCATGAATTAGAATAGGTTTAATTTTTTTTTTATCTTCTCTTTAGAGAAACATAATTTGGACAATAGGGCTCTTAGTTTTCAATTTGCACTTTTCATTTCCGGTATTTAGCTGTAAAATATTGTCACAGATTTATAGAAAATAGTGAATTGCATTCTGCCTCCTTTCTATTCTCCCTATATATAGTAGTAGTCTGTCAAAAACCCTAATGAACATCTGTTAAAATAAACTTATTATAGAAAATAGCTTACCATTCCATTCAATCTGAAAAGCAACAAACACTTCTAATAAAATAGAACAGCCATAAAGTATGAACGTGAAGCATTTATTCAGCATGTAGCCGTTGCCACTACATCTAGAATTACAAGCTACAGCATATATTGATACAATGGGGTTCAACATTAACAAATGTGCGAAAAGTAATATTTGGTTACTGAGGTAGTTTATAAAACTAGAGTTATAACTGCAGCTTTAATGAGAGTACCACAGAGCGAAGTAACAATAGAGGCAGCAAACTGGCTGCACACAGTCAAGGTATAAAATTGCCATTACAACAGCCTAAAAAAAGAATTGTTATTAATATGTTTATTGCCAGCGTGGTTAAATACTTACTATTTGCGTTTTGGGCTTTTTCTTTTCAGCTTCCCCATGTTTCTTGTTGACCACCTCCTCCAACTTCTTCTCATCCCAATTATCCATTGTATCTGTAAATAGGAAGTCAATCTTGAGACTTCATAATTACTTGTGTCACTGGTCTAGTACTTTGATAGAGTATAGACTAGCTCACCTTTTTCAAGTTCATCATCTCTTCCATCAACATAAAAACTTCTCTTCTCGGATTTTCTTTCCAAGGACAGGTCATGGGAGAATTTGCACTTGTCACCTTTAGTACACTGCCCTTGCTTGTAGAATGCACAGACAACAGATTTTGGATCAGCACCTAAAGACAAATTACATCACAATGTCACAAAGATATATATTGCAAACTTGACATTCAGTACTAGCAAAAAAAATAAAGAATAAAAAAACAATTCTAAAGCACATACAGTATGTGTTCAGTTTATTAACATTAAACTATTTATGTACTCTCACTTAGGCTAGATACACACGTCAGATGATCGTCTTCCGGTAATTGTCTCAGGGCTGATATCGGACGGCAATCTGGCGTGTACAGTGCTTGTCGGATTCACGAACGACGAAAGGTTGTAATGGAAGTGAAAAGAAGAAAGAAGAGCGCACAGCGGGGTGCCACTACGCATGCTCCCTCTTCCCTCTCCATAGAACAGAACAGTGATGTATGTACAACACTCATTCATGCATAGTGCAGTCTTTTGTCGTTGGAAAGGATTGTGAAAGATTCTTTCCAACAACAATTATTGCACGTGTGTATGCAGCCTTAGCTGTTAAAGATTTAAACAAGCCATCTGCATGCTTTAATGTGAAGTTTCTTTTTTTAAATTTGTAATTCTACACTCCACATGAGAACTTTGAAATAACTCATACAAATACTTCAATATGCATATTTACTTCAGATAATGTTATTTTCTCTAAGGTGGTTCCTAACCGATATCTTGCTATAGGAGCAATTCATAAAAGTGGGCCAGACAGAAGACAATGGACATGGGGGGGTCACTTTCCTTTGTAAGTATACTTTGTAAAAGAAAACATGCAGATTATCTACCTTTGCTGACCTTTTGTGCAACTACTACCGGCTTAAATAGATCATTCAGTTCCTGAAGTTCTTTCTTTTTGTCATCTTTTTTGGTTTTCTTTTCAGTTTCAGATAGTGCAACCTATAAAAACAAAGCTTAGATTATTTTTCATAAAATTTCAGATACTATTTAAATCTGAACTACACTACCACAATCTCAGAAACGTATGGGGAAAAAAACACACACACAACTTACCACCCGAGGGTTCTGCTGGCCAAATTTCACTTGATGAGTAACATTTTTAATGAATTTTTGCTGCTTGGCACCTTTCTTATTCTTTAGACCAAATGTTTTGTCCTTCAAATAAAAGAAAATATCCATGTAAATTTCAATAAAGATAATACAGAGTTTACAGCCCCAATGCAGTAATTATAAAAGTTAGTTTGCAAATGTGCAACTGAGGAAAAACATAAAGCCAAGAGTTGTATCACAGACTCTAAAGTTCAGTCTTTCTAATTGTACTTTCATGAATGAAACATGAGCAAGTAAAGACTTGCTAGGCTTTAAGGAAGCCTCTCCTCTCTAAGAGTAGGCTTAGGTTTGCAAAGTTGCTTTTGAAGAAATCACAAGACTTCTGGACCAATGTCCTTAGGACAAATGAGACCGAAGTGAAGATGTGTGGCCAGAATGCACAGCACCACATTTGCTAAAAAAAAAACAAACAAACACAGCTTATCAGCACAAACCCCTCATACCAAATGTCAAGCACAGTCAGTGTTCAACCCTGGCATTTTGTTAAACTGGGTGGAAATAAATTGTAGGCAGGTGGCAGCCCCTGTATTGTGACCCAACTCTTCTGTAACCACCTAAAGACAGCCGGTGGTCACTTAAAAGTGCTGGGTGGGCCGCCCAGCTAAAAGAGCTCGGTAGAACAATGACAGTGCTGGAGGGGTTATGATTTGGGTCATTGTAGCCACAGAACTTGGTAACCTTACAGTCATTACATATGTAAATGGGTCTTTTGAACAAGAGAGGTCCAAAAGTGGGACTTGCAGTTACGCAGTTAAAATCAATAATTTTATTTATATAACAAGAAAAACCTAAACATAACAAACGATTCCATAAAAACAAATAAAACGGTTTATTTTTCACAAATAATGCAATGTTAATTGTACAAACACGTTCTCCCCAAAACCATGTGCAGGTATTGGATTTATGATGGGGGGGGGATATTCTTTATTCTACGCGTTTCTGATACAAGGGAAAATGTTTAAAGAAAAAACTATGTATTTATTCTTCTAGGTAAAACTGCACGTGTTTTTAAAAGGAAAGATAGGTTTGATGTGGATTTAGGTAATCTCTGTGAAAAGGTTTTCGGTCATTTCAACTTGTGCAGCATTTTTTATCATTATACTGTACATGGCTACAATTAGGAGTCCATTTGTTCATATAGAAGCAGCAGAAAACAAAAGCTCTAAAGCCAGGACTCAGGAATAGCTGCTACCCCTATGATGAGAGGTGAAAATAGAATGTTAAATTATCCACCTCTGGAATGAGTTATAAAAGGTTCCCCAGTCAGAACAAAGTCCTACGGCAATCTACTTCTGCAGCAGCAAGGTAGGGTTGTAAAGCTGCTGGTTCTGTATGGTGGTGTGAGTACAGAATGTCACCATTACAACACATTTTGACTTATAATTAGAACCGGCCAGTTGTTGATAGCACTTAGGTGGAAGGCCCTGTAATAGGACTGAAGAGGAAAAAATAAAAACTGCTGGTGTTTGGTTTTAATGCTGAACTAGAAGAAAGGTGCAGCATGTGTAGGCAGGTAAGAGAAGCATCAATGGTTGTTATGAACTTGTCACTTTGCCCTGAGTGAGCCAACAGGCAGTGCAATAATGCAGTAAAATGTCAGAAAGTCCTAGGACTGCCAGCAACAACAGATAAGCCATGTTTCCCAATATACCTATCACTGTCTTTAAAGTAATGGCATTCTAACTTACAGAACTCCCAAGGGCTAGATGTGTATCCACAAGCTGAGTAGAGGACTGTATTTCTTTTATTGCAAGTGATGAAACCAGGAAAAGACTTGCGTATACCCAGGATAACCCCCATCCTCCGTACTGTCATATCACCCACTTATACCAGGGATACTGCACTACAGATATGACTGGGCAAGGTTTCTGAGAAATGAATGCCAGGCAGCAACGACAACACCCCTATTAATGGCGGCAGCGTCCTTACTTTGTGTAACCTTCCTCTATCAGGGCAGAATTTATTTTCCCCAGCACACAGATCAACACGAGAGGCAGTGCCAGGCGAGGGAATGCGGGGAGCCCTGATAAACTCTTGAGGTCACTCTGCATTGAATTATTATGGACTCCTTATAGACTTTCTCTATTCCTGGTGACTGCATAAATCATGGGAACCTCAAACAGTTAGAGCCAATTTATCCTCAACTGGCCATTGAGTTGTGTTAACATGCTTTACGGTAATCTCCCTGGCGGTATGAATAATTAGTATTTTTAAATGTAAAAGCGGTACATTTAAAAATACCTAATATTATAAATTTCCCGCCTGGTCCTGTTGCATAGCCGGCATCTGCTTCCCCTTGCCTCGCGTCTCAATGCTGACACAGCGGTGATCCAGATGCCGGGCAGGCATCACCAGGTTACACATATGCCCAGCTGGCATCACCAGGGGAGAAGATGCCGGGCATCGCTGGAGGATGCCGCTGGAACGTGGGAACCAGGTAGGACTTTTAAACTGCCTGGCAATTCCACCCCGACTGTGGCTCGGGGTTACCACTTTGGTATGGAAAATTCACCCTGAACCACACTCGGGAATACCGCCAGGGAAGTTAAAGTGGACC
The DNA here is from genome assembly GCF_032062135.1 of Pyxicephalus adspersus. Classification (NCBI taxonomy): domain Eukaryota; kingdom Metazoa; phylum Chordata; class Amphibia; order Anura; family Pyxicephalidae; genus Pyxicephalus; species Pyxicephalus adspersus. Next base: position 68,055,974 of record NC_092864.1, on the reverse strand, counting down.
TACACTCAAAAACTTTACTTTATATAAAAGGGTAGACAATCTTATTTTTTTAAGTGTACCTAAACCCAAAAATACCACCTTACATAAAACGCTGGACAACCCTTTCACGTAAAGAAAAAAATTTTTTTTTTGTTTAAATGCAACCCTTTTTTTTTTTTAAAGGGTGCAGCACTGCCCCTCAGAGTACCTACGTCACGCATCCTGGGAGGCTCTTGGGCGCTCCACCTGTGCATGCCCCAGTATATTTTCGTGGGGAAAAAAATTTGCCAATGTCAAGAATACGCAGTGAAATCGGTAGGTTTTTTCCCAACCTACGTCACCCGATCTCACGCCTGGGTAGGGTGACGCAGGAAGAAGAACCCGGAAGAAGAAGGCACGATGGCGGTGCGCTGGCTCGAGGACGGATGCCGGAACGATGTGGGACCCAATGGAACAGACTTCCAGAGGGATCAGACTGCCCTGCGGGATTGAAGGCACTTTTTTTTTTTTTTGGTTTTAGTTCCTCTTTAAGGGTTGTTGTTGCAGCACCTCCTCTGTCTTGATCAGGAACCAAGTGCAAAGCCTCCCGGGGTACCTACGTCACGGAACCAGGGAGTCTCCTGGCTGCTCGTTCTGCACATTCCCTCATCTTGGGCATGCATAGAAGGAGCCCTTTCTTTAGTGGAAGAACAAAACATTGCCGATCTCACGCCTGCGCAGTAAGATTGGCAATCTTTTCCCCCCTGTACAACACATGATCTTGCGCAGTGTGAGATCGGATGACGTATGAAAAAGAAGATGTCCGTGCCCAGCAGAGGAAGACGGATACCAGAACCCAAATGAAGAAACCCCCCGAGGGATCTGCGGGATTAAAGTTGTGTTTTTTTATTCTGGGTTTAGTTGCACTTTAAATGCCAAGCAAGCAGAAAAGCTCTGTTTCAATATTGTATTGATTACAGATCCACATACGTCCAGCCAACCATTTTTTCCATAGTTTCCAATAAAGAGAGGATGACGCCCTGTCAGGTTACTGCTATCCGGGACTCTGATAAAGCTTTAGCTGCGGAGAACATGAATACAGATATGGTACTGTGTATGTAGTGCAGAAGGAAGCTAGAGACCCCGACTCTGCACCAAAATCTCCCTCACTTCCTGCCTGGTGAAAGCGGTGTCAGCACGACAGGAAGTGAAGATAAATCTCCCTCACCAAGCCATGAGAGCAGGAAGAATTTTAATCCTTCCCCACGTGGCGTGACATGATCCAATCTATCAGATCTGCCTACCGTCCAGCATTAGAACCCTTACTTACATTATAACCTATCCAAAATAAAAGGGGTTCAAAGATCCACTTACACCTAAAGAGGACTAAACTAAAAAATGCCTAAAACAAAAAAAAAATCAGTGTACCTTTAATCCAGCAGTGCAGTCAATCGGTCCGGAGGTCTCTTCCATCGGGTCCCGCGTTGTCCTGGTATCCCTCCCCAAGTCGGCACCATCATCTCCTCTTCTTCATCCTACGTCACCCGACCAAGGCGCGACATCGGGTGACAAAGATTGGAATACAAAAAACTTACCGATCTCACTTTCACAAAAAGGCTCCTTCTGCGCATGACTGAGATGCTCGGACATGCGCAGAATGAACACCCAAGGGTCCCGGGATTTATGACGTAGGTATGCCGGGAGGTTCTGCGCTCTCATTCATCACCTAAGCGATGGAGAATTACAGGCGGTGCTGCACTTAAAAAAACAAAACTTATACTTTAAACGGTTCTCCACCCTTTAATGTAAAGTGAGTTTAGGTCCACTTTAAGAATAATAAAAGTGAATTAGCCCTGACAGTGCATGACAATCTACATTTCTAAATGGACCATACAAGGTCAGAGCTCGTACTCTGCCTGCTGATTGGTTAGCAGCGAGTGACACATGGCAGGGGGCTCCATGCAGCGTGTCAGCACGTTGTCACCCCCAGGTGATCAGTATGTCCCCAGTGAGGGGAAGGGAGAAAGGTATAAGGCCGCTGTGGTAAAGTGTCACCATATAAAGCTGACTGATGCCATGGCATGGCAGGTATATGATTTACTAGCAGACTTTATAGGCTGGCCTGACAACAACACAGCCTGGACGGAGAATGACGGCCACACGCGGGACACCCAACAACCGGGAGAAGACAGAATGTGGAAACAGCCGGCAGGCCACAAGTGAGGACAGCAACCACAGCCGGGAGAAGGCCCTAAGCCCACCTCGATAATCTTCTCCTTCTTCTTTTGCTCGGTCTTTTTCGTACCCTGCGGCGCCTGAGGTTTTTTGGGTGGCATTGCGATAGAAGAAGCGCTATTCCTCCTCCGCCGCCTCACACGAGGGCTCGCTTTACGGCTACGACAGCGGTGATGTCATCATTCATAGACCCGCGAGAGTCCCAGCAGCCGCCGGTCACTGGCAGGACTTCAATTCCCATAATGCCGCAGGGCTGAGGGCGGAAGTGCTGTGAGGAGATCGTACATGAAGGCGAAAAATAATCTTAGGAAATGATTCAATTATAGGAAAACTTTATTTAGAACATTACATTTCTGACCCAATGTTAGCTGACATGACAATGTTTTTACCATTAAATATGTATTTTTAAAAAACAAATAAAACGTTAAGCAAAATATTATCGTCTATATTTTCTGTAAAAAAAAAATACCATAATAAACTTTACCACAATAACTGCTAGCCATAGTCATGTCACTAACTGTCCCTCTGAGGGGATGACAATCCATGGTCAAGTCACCAACACAATCTAAGTCCAGTTTCTGGTGGGGAAGCCAAAAAAATTACCTAAGTGCTCAGAAGACTCGCACATTATAGTCTTTGGTTTGAATGTGCACGTCAGACTTACAATTTAACAAATATGGGGCCTTCTTTATTGTTATTATTATTATTATTAATAATAATAATAATAATAATAACTTGCTTTTATACAGCACGAAAATGTTACGCAGTGCTTTACAAAGTCCATAGACAACTAGACTATATCTACTAAACTAAAGCTTAGTCTACACAGACTGTTTCCCCAGCGTTTAACCTGAGGCTTTTAAAGCCCATGTTTGAAATCCCTATACATTCCAATAGGCTAATCTACACCAGGATGTTTCCTTCAGGCACGTTTATGAGCTTTATCTTAAATGTTGCTTGCAAAGTTTAAAAATTGAAACGCAGGGCAAACGCGAAAAAATGCCCCAAAACGCAGGAAAACACTTGCAAACGCTCCTATTGAACTCAATGAAGGCTGTTTTTAAGCTTTTTATAAAAGCTTCCATTGAAAACAATGGGGGCTTTTATAAGTGTTTTTAACAGGACTTTGGAATCTGGACCACCACTCCACCCTGGGGAATGAGTACAGGGGTACATAAAACTCCTTACTCATTCCCTGAAAGGGTTAAAATATGAGTAAAAAACTTGGACAAGGCTTAATGTTAAAGTATTTTATTAAATGTGTTTGTGTAACTAAACTTTTTTTTTTTTTTTACAGGTTATCCCAATGACAGGATGATTCCCAGGGCTGCAATCATGACATGAGCACAGCCATGGGAATCCTTCTGACAGTGCGGGATTTTCATAAAAGAAATCAGTTAGGTCTCATAGTTAAGGCAGAAGGTCTAATTTTGTATTGAAAATTCTTGTATAAAAACTCTTAAAATTTGTCCCTTGGATCTCCTGTGCCCCATTCTAAATTACTTTATGCTTGGCTGTGAGATAATTTCTCTAGCAAAATATACTTGGTTCCCTTCACCCCTTAAAACTCCCGATGAAGTGTATATTAGTGAAAGAGTGAAATTAATAGATGGTGTTCATATACAGAAACATATGAACCAATCTGTTAAAGAATTCAGAGATGAAGCAACCTCTTTAGGTGTATTAAAAATATTTTAATGTATTTTGATGTATGCTTTCAATGGTTTTGCAATCAAGACTATACATGTCATGCATTCTGGGAGGCTTTGGCTGCTCCCTCTGTGCATGCCTGATCTTGGGCATGCACAGAAGGGGCATTGTTTTCTTTTAGGGAAAAGAGATGCCAATCTCATGCATGCGCAGTCAGATTGGTGCTCTTTTTTTTCCACTTTCACAGCAGCTACGTCACCTGATCTCACACCTGCGCAGTGCTATATTAGGAAAGAAGACCGAAAAAGAAGATGGAATTGAAGTTTAAAGATGACGCCGCCCTGCAACGAGCCCAAGAGGAATTCCAGGACGACGCGGGATCAGATCATGGGAAGGACCAGAGCCATGGAGGGATCTGCAGGATAAAAGGTAAGTGTAAATTTTTTGTTTTTAGTTTAGTTCTGCTTTAAAATAAAAAGTGGTATAAATAAACTAACATTCTGATTAGTAATACTTACAGCAGAGCTGGGCTTTTACACATTAATGGATTGTGGCATAAAAATTGAAGTAAACATGGAAGGATTCTACTTCTTCCATGCAGACATGTTTTTAGGAAAGTTTAGAAATAACTATAACATATACCTGTGTATATTTCAAACGCAGAACTGTATTTGTCCCAAATATTTATCTTAAGCTAATTTGTTTGAAAACACATTTCTATTATAAAAACAACACACTATTTATCCCCATTGGAACCCTGCCACCTCCAACATGGCGGCGAGCTCTGTACGGAAGTGACGTCATATCCATGACTTTGCCTTCCCTCCTTCCTGTCAGAGGAGGTGATACTGTGCTCGGCGTCTGGGCTGCTCGCCTTCTCTCAGTGTCATTCCGGACATCAAAATGGCGGACAAAGCGGGTGAGGAACCGGTCTTTATTATTTTAATGATTGTGTGTGAGATGTTAGGAGTGAAGGATTAGCATGGAAGGCCTGGTAGGCGTGTGGCCGAGGTAATGGCAGCAGAACTCGTGTGATATAGGTCATGTCAATGGACGGACAAATAAGAAATATGAAATAATCTAATATTTCCACTTATATCCCATTGCCATGAATATATATGTCTATTCTGCACCTTAATATGACTTTAGCAGTGGTTCTGCATGATAGTAACGTTAATATTAGTATTATATAGCACCAACATATGACGTAGCGCTGTACATGAAATATATTTTGTATTATAGCATGCAGGCAATTATTATAGATCTTCAGGAAGTTGTGATTTATCATTTAGTTTCCTATGTACTTGTATGTTATGTTTCTCCTCTGTGGAGGGTAAAGTTGCCCACACACATTACAATCTCTACAAATTATTATTATTATTAAACAGGATTTATATAGCGCCAACATATTATGCAGCGCTGTACATTAAATAGGGATCTTTTATAGCTATGCCATGCAATGTGAAGGTTATGGCAGATATATTGCTGAACTCCACCTTTTATAGGGACTGAAAAATCCGGATAGTACCACATGTTCTGTAAAGAATCCCTATTTATTGTACAGCGCTGTGTAACATGTTGGCGCTATATAAATACTGTTTAGTAATAATAAATTGTGCAGTTCTGTTAATAATCCCTATTAATTATACAGCACCATGTAATATGTTGGTGCTATATAAATCCTGTTTATTATTATTAATAATAATAATGATGATGAATGAATCAAGAAAGTCATCTGACATGTGATGATTTGCCCGGTTACCCTTCCCCTGACCCAGTAGTGTGTATAGGAAGGGGGTGGGTAGTGATAAATGGATTATCAGCCCTTCCCTTTAGAATAAGGTGACATCCAGCCGTAGGTATATATTAATCTGACTGGTGCAGGTCATTGCTCCATGGGAGGTCATTGTGTCCTCTGCCCGGGCTGCATATTCAGCTTCCACTTCTGACAGGAGAAACCCAATGTCATTTATCTGTCAGGCACCGGAGACTCCGACATTCATCAGATTTATGATTGCTAACAAATCCTCTACATGTTATAAACTGATTGTACAATGTCCTTTTTTTCATTATTTATTAAACAGGATTTGTAAAGCGCCAACATAGTATACAGCGCTGTACATTACATAGGGGTTGCAAATGACAGACAGATACAGACAGTGACACAGGAGGAGGAGAGGACCCTGCTCAGAAGAGCTTACAAGATCTACTGACAAGTTACATAGACATAAGTCCATTAAGTTCAACCACTCGGGAAATAAACATTTCCCAGATATAAAACCCTATGGACATAGTTGGTCCAGAGGAAGGCAAAAAAAAACTTGTTCCTTTCCATGAGGCAATCGGATGTTCCCTGGATCAGCAGTCACTGTTATTTTTACTATAAAGCCTTAATCCCCAGTTATGTTCTGTGCTTCTAGAAATCATCCAGCTTTTTCTTAAAGCAATCTATAGTAGTTGCTGAAACTACTTCCTGAGGGAGCCGATTCCACATTTTCACAGACCTTACAGTGAAGAATCCCTTCCTTATCCGGAGCTTAAACTTCTTTTCCTCCAGACACAAAGAGCGCCCTCTTGTCCTTTGTAATGATCTCAAAATGGGGAAGAGAGTTCTCTATATGGAGCATTTATATATTTATACAGGGTGATCATATCCCCCCTTATACGTCTGTGACCTGATGGCTGCTCTGGTAAGATAGTATAGACAGACCCTCCTATTACAATATTTTGGTAAAATTCTATTACAAAGATGGTAATATGTAGAGCTAGGTACACAGGTGCAATAATTGTCGTTAGAAATCGACAGATCAACGATTATGCACGACTATTTTGAACAATTGTATTGTGCACAATTCTGTACATGCTGTAAGGATACGATCGTTTAAATATAATCCACCAATAATGTACACACACTAGGATACGATCGTTTGAACGATGCAGAAAGTGACGTGTACAGGAGAAAGTGTATCGCAGAACAATCCACGATCACTGAATGACCGTACACACAATAGATAGCAAACAATCCTCGCCCAATCAGATCCGCCAGGACGGTCGTTTGTTTCCAGCAACAATCCTTCTTCATTTGCGTCGTTGTGCACCTATCAGACGAACAGTTGTTAGTCGTTTGTTTCCAACGATAATTATTGCTTGTGTGTACGCAGCTTATAGTGAGCTTCTCCTGATAGTGGTGATGGGATTTTGTTCATGCAGATGGGTTGCAGTCTGAAAATTCACTAGAAGGTCAGCTACAGGTCAAGTGCATCTGTCAATGAATTGTGAAGGACAAAGTTTGATACAACCCCGTCACATGAGGAGCTGTCTATCCCGAATTGTATTTTGTCAGGGTGAAGGTTAGAGCCTCACTAAAGTTTTTATTGCTTGGTGACCTCCTTATTAGCAGTAGAAGATTTGGGACTCGGTGCTCAACCCAGAAATGTTTTTTGAGCTGGGTGGGAAGAAATTGTAGGTGGGTGGCAGCCCCCCTGTATTATGACCCAACTCATCAGTAACTACCCAAAAAAAGCCGGGCGGTTGTTGAAAAGTGCCTGGTGGTGCGCTGGGGAGAATTTAGACTTCTGATAATAATCTCAGTTAAAGAAACTAACACCCAAAATAAGGATACTTAATTTTAAAAAAGTCCAATGAAATTTACAATTACTGTCACATGGCTAAAGGATTTTTATCTAAAACTTTGAAAACTTTGTCTGATGAGCCTAGTATGTTAATTTCTATCTGTGTCCCATAATGACCTCCCCTTTTATTTCTTGCATGGATCTCAGAGACAGAAAGTAGGAAAAAAAAATGTCCCTAATGTGGCCACATACAAAAATGTCAAGTCTTCACTATTTTATTATAGAAAAAAAAGTTGGGCCTTAATCCTAAATGGATAAAATTCTTTACATCCAAGACCTGACAGTGACTTGCAGACATGTGTAGGGTGGTGCACATTACCAGTAGTTGGTGAATGTGATTAGTTCACTTTATTTGACCTTGTCCCTCTGTCAGAGAGAAGTAGGTGCTGCAATCACATCACTTTGAGGTGTGGAATAGCTGCACATTGTGGTTCCTCTAGCTGGCTGACATGTCACCTATGGGGATCAATGGGGAAAGTATATTCCCACTGTGACACCTCAGTGTAAGTACTTAGAAAACAAGAGACTTTGGTTGTTACAAAGAACAAGAGGGCACTCTTTGTGTCTGGAGGAAAAGAAGTTTAAGCTCTGGATAAGGAAGGGATTCTTCACTGTAAGGTCTGTGAAAATGTGGAATCGGCTCTCAGGGAACATCCGATCTCCCTGTTGGAGCAAATTGTACCAGGGTTTTTTTGCCTTCCTCTGGACCAGCTATGTCCATAGGGTTTTATATCTGGGATATGTTTATTTCCCTAGTGGTTGAACTTGATGGACTTGCGTCTTTTTTTCCAACCTAACTACGTAACTATATGTGTCTCTTTATCTGCTGATAAAATATATCCAAAATATGACACAGTTTGCAGCTTTTTGCTTTTCTTTTTTTCTTGTAGGTAAAATTAGATAATTATGAAAGTTAAAACGAGACAAAGACAATTATTTGTTTTAAAACTTTTCTGTGTAAATTGTGTGTAAATTTTTAACAAATAACTTTTTTTTTTGTTTGTTTTTTTTTAGTTTCTTTGGCAGAGAAGAGACTTCTGGATGTAAAAGTTGGTCAGCTGCCCGGCTGGATTGCCACTTGTAATTTCACTCCAAATGGGATTTGGTCTGCAGTGAAAAGGGGTTAGTATGTAAAACACTTGTATTTTGTCATCTATAAATCTTCCTGGCAGTAAGGAAATGTGTAACTGCAAGTGATAATAAAGCTATGATGTAAGCATATAAAAAAATACATTTACGTTCAATTGCAGCTAGTGTAAAGATTTAAATATAATGTGGTATCGGACTCTTGCAATAAATTTATATCAGCACTTAGACTAGGCAGTGCTAGGAGGATGAGGTTGGGTCAGCCTACTGTGGCTCTAATTTCTTGGGCCACAATGTGGAGCTAAACTGAAAATAAAAAATGACACTTAGCTTTAACTTTAATCCCGCAGACCCCTCAATGGCGCTGGACTCTCCCTCAATCTGCTCCTGCGTCATCCTATGGTGCCGCCATCCTAATTCTTTTTTTCCGTCGTCTTCTCTTCTTGCTCCGTCACCCCATCTTGCACTGTGCAGGTGCAAGATCAGGTAACGTAGCCCACTGTGCATGCCCGAGCTCGGGCAAAGAGGGAAAAAAAGAGAGCTGATCTCCGGGCATGCGCAGAAGGAGCACCCACAGCCTTCCGGGATGCGTGACATAGGTATCCCGGGAGAGTCTGCGCTCCTAATCAGTCTTGATTGCTGCAGCTGCCTTATCAAAATGCTAACAGGATTAATAGGCATACTATAGAGACAGAATATATGTAAACTAAACTACAAATTTAGATTTATGTGCACAGAAATATGTGGGGTATATTCCTCATTTAATGATTGTCTATCAGTCATGTCATTAAACAATGTATAGTACAGAATGTTAATATAGATGATTTCCTATCCTAATAGAGGCTCAAAGCATGTAGCAATTAGTATATGGTGTTCTAGAGATTTACAGTTTTTCTGCTGAGGATTGTTTTCCTTGTCTCTGTATAATGTTTCGTTTTTTTTTTTTCCTTAGGTCATGATAGATATGTTAACAAATACATTAATGTGAAGAAGGGAGGCATTGGAGGAATTGCCATGGTGCTTGTTGGCTATATCACTTTGAGCTACATCTGGGAATATGATCACCTCAGTAAGTGGCTTTACAACTATTGACACTACATTGCAAGATGTACATTGCTAAATAAATTATTTTATATTACCTAATGTTATGTAATGGCACCATGTTAAGGTGGAAATGTATGTTTTGTTTAATAAGAAGGCTTTCAAATTCTGGGATTGGATGGTGTTCACAACTGCCATCCCCAATATCTGGGAGGAGTGAGGAAGACAGCTTTTGTTTTAGGGTGGATGTTATATACTTTTAGGCTGTGTACACGCGTTAGATTTTTGTAGTTTGAAAGGATCTTTCACGACTGCTTCCGACAATTTAAGAACGAATAGTGAATGAATGAGCACTGTATATACAGTGCTGTTCTGTTCTATGGAGAGGGGAGAACAAGCGAGCGGGACCCCCCTGCGCTCTCCTACCTTTACTTATTTCAATTGCAGTTGTTTATTTTCCGTTATCCGTGGATTCGCCAGGACAGATTGGATGGCCGTTGTGCACATCAGATTCTCTGAGAATCATCTGACGTGTGTACGTAGCCTTAGTCCTGCCAAACACAGGTGGCCAGCTCCTCATCGAGGTTGTGCAATGTATGCAGTCACCAGGTTTAGAATTCTAAACTCTGTATGTTCTGATTAAAGCAATTCATCGGTATTAGAGCTGAGATTGAGATCAATTGCATGCTTATTCTTTAACACTGATTTTGTTTTTCATTGCATACTTTTTTTACTTGTATGCAAACACAATTTGCAAGTTAAAAATTGTGCATGCAATAAACTGCTCTTTATTCCTAGGAGCAGGACAAAAGATTCTCTGACCTGTCTTGATCTCTACAAGTTGCCTGTACCTGTAAGAATTTTGTATGGAAAACATTATATCTAAAACATTTTTTTTTGTTTTGCAGAGCATGACCGCCAGAGGAAATACCACTGATCAAAAAACTCTGCATTTGTGTTGCTCCTCTGTAACAAGATCTGAAATAATAAATATTTCCACGTCAAGTATATGCGTATTTTTAAAATTACCTAATTACCCTAAAATCAAAGGCTGCGGCTTTCATATTCAGGCATATAGTGGATTGTGATTAATAAGTTATGTTGGATCAGGAGAATGATTCAGTCTTTTAGTACTGAAAACACTTTTGAAATAGCATGTTCAACTATAACAAAGTCAACTGCCATAAACAATTATACAAACAGTCAAACAAAATCTACGTAGTTGCTTGTTGTGAAAAACAGCTTAAACAACTATAATATCATCAAGACCTAGAAAGGATTGGCTGGCTATAGAACAGTGCTGACCACATACAAGGGTACAAATTGAAGAAGAGTGTTGGAAAGTAGGACATAAATATTGGTATCCCAACCAACCAATGGTTGCATACAATCTTTGGAGAATTTCGTTTTAGAATCCAAGGTAAAAATCAAGTGGTTTTATTGGATTGATGATCAGAAGTAAAAATCGCCCCATGATTCTAGGTAGATTGGTGATGACACTAATGTTGCTGGAGGCTCTGACAGGTCGCCTGCCTAGGTAGGTTTTGTTACATAGTAAGTCAGGTTGAAAAAAAGACAAGTCTTTCAGGAAATCGGGGGGATTCCTTTGTGATTTCCTGAGACAATCAGATCCCTGAATCAACAGTCTCTGTTATCTTTACTTTAAAGCTTTAATTCACAGTTATATTCTGTGCGTCTAGAAATCATCTAGCTTTTTCTTAAAGCAATCTATAGTAGTTGCTGAAACTACTTCCTGAGGGAGCCGATTCCACATTTTCACACACCTTACAGTGAAGAATCCCTTCCTTATCCAGAGCTTAAACTTCTTTTCCTTCTGACGCAAAGATTTCCCTCTTGTTCTTTGTAATGATATTAAAGTCAATAATTGGGAAGAGAGTTCTCTATATGGACCATTTATATAATACAGGGTGATCATATCCCCTTATATGTCTCTTCTCAAGGGAGAATAGATTCAGTTCAGCTAATCTCTCCTCATAGCGGAGCTCCTCCATTCCTTTTATTAGTTTAGTTGCCCTTCTCTGCACTCTCTCCAATTCCACAATTTTAGAATTTTTCCTGTGTTCTAAGGTAAAAATAGGTACCTTGGCTTATACCCGGATCAACCTATACTCAAGTATATACGGTATTGAAATGTGCATTAACTTATCCACAAGTATTGGATAATTTGACAACATGTCACCGCTACAGCATGCTCTTGCTCAGCGTTTAACCTGTTGACATGTCTTGTAGTGATGTACAAGCTGTTGGGAGGAACCACACTAATATATATATATATATATATATAAACACACCAGTTCCTCTAGAAGAGTGGTCCCCAACCCCTGGGCCAGTGCCGGTCTACAATTGTCTGGATGCAGAAGCGCCGGCAGCCCTCCTTACACTGCTCTAATGTGACAGCAGGATGGCAACATTCACACTGCTTACACAGAGGCTGCTGAGAATGGCAGAACAATGTATGTAAGATTTACTGCCATTCCCAGCAGCTTTGGCACCTGATAGCACACCAGCTCTTACACTACTCTGCTATTCTCCGCTAGTGTGCTGCTAGGAGGCCGAGCTGCTGAGAATAGCAGAGTAGTGTAAGCTGTAAATATACCGAGCCTAGGCAAATATTTATTCTATGATACCAGGCCCTGCTGTCAGAAAGTTGGGGACCACTGCTTTAGAACAGCGGTCGCCATCCTTTTCAGGTCCGCGGACCACTAAAATCACCGGCTCCCAACCGCGCATGTGCAGGAAGCCGGGTGTCACCCAAGGATCATTATAACATAACCCCACTCATTCTCCCATCGCGGATCTGAGCCTGTGGGCAGGGACACAGCCCACCCACGTCCCCGGGCCTAGGAACTGCTCGGGGTATGTGGTCCGCGGTTCTGGCTGGTGCATCCCCTCAGCGGGGTCAGAAGGACCACTGACCAGAGCCGCGACCCCCAAAATTTTCTTGCGGACCACTGGTTGGCGACCGCTGCTCTTGAATACCTGGAGTTAGTTTCGATGTAGAATTAAACCAGAAATTAAAAAACACACCTTTAATCCTGAAGATCTGTCCCGGAATCCATGCTCGGCCTGGTGCAGATATATTCTTCTCTCTTCTTATGTCGCCAATCTCGCACCGCACAGGCGCGATATCCGGTGACGTAAATGGGGAATTTTTTTCTTCCCTTAAAGTAAGGGCTCCTGTGCATGCCCTAGAGCAGGTTTTGGCAAACTCAGGCCTTAAGCCAGGTATGGACTAGCCGGTAGTTTGTTCCGGCCTAACACCCCTGGCCGATCCGGCGGGATCTGCCAAGGGGCGTTAGGAACTACCCAAGCCGGAGATGCCTCCTTGGTGATGCTCCCCTATTTACCATGACTGGCGTTGATATTCAGCTGCTGCATTAAATAGGGAAAGCTCCCTGAAGGTAAATCCCTCTCCCCCACAATGCATACAGAGGAGAGGGATTTCACTTCTGGGGTGTTCCTGGTGGTGGACGCAGCCATTAAGGCGGGACTCTGAGTCCGACCCAATGTACTTCTGCCCACCCCATAAATGGCCTAGTGGCCATAAAAGTTTGCCGACCCCTGCCGTAGAGCCTCCCGGGATGCTTGTAATCCAGGAGGGGTTGCATCCCTTTTTTTCCTTTTACTGGTTGTCTACCCTTTCATGTAAGGTGAAAATGTTGAGTTTACGTCCACTTTAAGTAAAAATGTCTGAATTCTGAAGTTACATTTTCCCCAAACCTAGATAAAAAAAAAAAAATATGGATGGACTGGGGCTAAGAGTCTCCTCTTTCTGTCACTCCAGATCAGTAACGCTAGGCATATACTATGCAATTTTCTATCAGTATGACAGTCAACATACATATTGATTCTTTTGTTGTGTGAAAAACCACAACCACGTGTTAAAAAATAATTTTCACTTGTTCACTACCTGATCAGTATTACAATGGTTGACAATCCCCATGCCTCTACTTTCTTCCTTGTCCTTTTTTTTTTTTTTCCCAATAAGACTGCAGAATTTAAATGTCTGTTATCGACTGAAAACTAACACTTTAATAAAGCTGTAGCTTAAACATTTTTTTTTTTAATTGACAGCGGATATTGTCGGGGCAGTAGTCAGAATTCTTATCTGTTTTTTTGTGTGTCCTAGGGACAAAACATGAAATATCTCCAAAATGAGGACAAAACCCCCTCTTGGTTTTAGTAGCATAGATGTCCATATTAAAATATGTCATCCCATGTCTTGTCTTGGTGACAACTACAATTGTGAAGTTCCCATCACACGGACTTTCATTTTCCACTGCAGTCTACTTATTCTAATGCTGAGCATTCCCTTTACATGCATGTCCATAAGCTTTTACTCCATCTGCAAATATCGGTATCACAGCACAGATATAATAATAATGTCGGGAAATACCTCAATACATGGATGTTTAACAAAGCATTTGCCCATATCAATGAAAATGGCTGCATCAGCCAAAACTAGTTCAGCTGCAAAACTTGTTCAAATAAATAGCACAGAGCAGCCCTCACCTGCATGTATGACTAGAATGTTACAGGATTTTATATACTGTTTTCTGACATTTTTGCTAGCACTGGTATAGGTTCACTATAAGAGCACAGAGATTTAAACCATGCAGGGTCCATTTCAATGGGAATTTGAGATATGCTGCTTGTGTTCAAATAGAAAATTAAAGTTTGACATAAATAGAATGCATTTGCAAAGCTTTACCTGTAGTCAGCCATGCTGTGTCCAAAGAAAAACAGCACCATGCAAAGCAGATTAAATGAAGCCTCTGAACTTAAGTCAATGTGGTTTGCCATGCTTACATGGTGCCATCACACATATATGAGTGAATGCAAAAAAAAGAGAAATTAGGTTGGGGTTTACAGTATACTTTGTAAACATAACCCAAGCCAAACCAAGATGTTTTAAAAAAAATATTTATAGGCAGCTTTTCTGATCAGACCATGTTTCTTTTAAATGAGATACCAATTCATAGGTTTTTTAGTTTGATTTAATGATTTCCTTACAGCAGGGTCAACAGTGAATGGTTTCAGCTCCTGCTAGATCCAAGCTGACTATCAGAGTTTCCATCACTAAACCTAGCAGAATAGTGAGCAGACAATACCAATCGGTGATCTTTTAAAGTGAAAACTTTACAACAGTTCTACATGGTTAATCTAAATATGTCCGCGCAGCACAAGAAGGCAGGAGACTCCGCCATTTTAAAAGAAATCAGCAACAAGATGTGGGGGAAAATGACTATAAAGAGATAAAATGGTTCAAGATTTTAATTTGGCTTCAAAGTAAACCTGTGCTATGAAAAATATGAATACTGATCTTGCCACCTCTCTCTCTTAAAATATTGTTTGCCTTGCTGGCAGGCTGACCAAAACAAACAAGAATGCAGTTCAGGAATTTTCTTTAATGGGTTGCTATAATTCAGTGAATCAGAATCTGCATAACAGCCAATTAACTAGAAGGAGGAACCAGGTCAGCTAAACACCTAGCAGGAGGAACCAGGGACAACTGCAGAGCACCCAGGAGATCGACCAACATGGAAATTTCGGTTTCCCTGAAGACTTTAATTGGTTTTTCAAGATTGGAGTAGCACTTAGTGAGGCGGGCAGCAAAGAATTTATGTACAATGTGTGTGTGTGTTTTATTTTAACAGTTATGACAACTAAGAAGTTTAAATAGTGAAGGAGTCCCTTTCTATTGGCCTGATTTATTAAAGCTCTGCAAGGCTAGAGAGGATACCGTTTTATCCATGGATCTGGGTGATCCAGCACATCTGGAGAAGCTTTCTTCAACAGCATTTGCTTCTTGCTAGCAAATGTTTTAAATCATGGACTAGATCCATTCCAGATTTGCTGGATTACCCAGCTTTACTGATGAAAGTGTATCCTCTCCAGCCTTGGAGAGTTTTATTAAATCAGCCCTTTTATATGTCATAAAGCATGTTCAGATATTCTTTAAAAAGTTATAATATACTGGAGCAAACATTGAAACTCAGCTTTTGTTTGTACAGACTTTCCTCTGAATTAAAAAAAAAAAAAAAAAAACAGTCCAGATAAAATACAAAATATTATACATATAGTAAAAACAGTACAGGTTAAATGTACACCATTTATTTAAAAAAAGGTAATAGCCAAAATAGCTTTCGGTAACTGATGAACAAAGGAAGTGTTTGTTAGAAATTGTTCAACGAATCATCATCAGAAGCTTGCCCGGTTATTTACAGAAGTAGAAGTTGATCCAGAACTAGTTAAAATTATATGTAAAAAAATAAACCCCTGTGTCCGTTAAGAACATCTGCATTTCATAAACAAATGGATCCACGATCATTGGACTCCT
>NC_092864.1:68034302-68039766 GCF_032062135.1 Pyxicephalus adspersus | reverse complement strand
CCAGATTAACGTTACAACAATGTAGAGGATAGAAGCAAAAGAAAGGGCTTTTTGGCCTTTTAAAAATAAGATTTTAAATCTTAAAGTTACCAAATACTTAAAATAACATAGTATTGCCAGACATCACATTTAGGTCGCCACAGCCTTAGCTAGCTGCTGCCAAGCTCTCCTTCAACACTACTCTGCGAATTCCTTTGGTTCAAGAAGAAAAAAAAACCCTATCGTTCACTGGAAACCATAACCATTTACCCACCAGGGTTTACCAAACTGCACCCGGCTATTTATCCCAGTTATAGTTTAAAACAACTACTATGGCTACCACTACTTCTCTCTGATCCTAACACAGAGCTCAAAACATCTACCACTACTACACCACAATATCTCTCCATTAACATTTTTATCTCTCCAGCATCCATAAATAGGAGTCTTTAAAAAAAAAAAAAACCCTGAAGCCACAAGGCAAAATGCGTTGGGTAAAAAAAAGACGACACTCTTAAATTCTACAATTAATTTGAGCTGTGTGCTGTCTAGCAATAGTATAAATGTTACTTTCTGTATGTATTTGGTAACTTTCAGAAGTAAAAACCTAATTTTATTTGCCAAAAAGCCATTTTTTGTTTCTATTCTCTACATGTAATAAATATATCAACAAAGATTTGCTAGCTCATGTATATTTTACCAATACATAATAATATATTTGCACCATGTGTTTTTTGAGGCTTTTACTGTAAAATTGTACATAAATACTTGTAACTTTCTAGTAGCTCATATGGGACAATAGTGTGTTCTTATATGATATACCAGATGGACTATCAATAGAAATTTCCTATTCCTTATGAATCTAGGCAGCCACTCTTAGAAGCTGTTAAATTTTGGTTCTAACAGTAAGAGGGTTAAGGCATACTTGTGAAGCATGTAAGCCAAGCCTTGGATGTAGCTGGCCATCTTGAACATTTATTGCAGTACAGGTAAAGTCCTTGAGGACATCTGACATACGGACGCCTCCTAGATACAAACGAGGGGGCGGTTCGCATGACTTGCATAAGAAAACTTTTGCTGTTCTGCAAGCTCTTGTAACTTTGTAACTCCTTAATGACCAAGACAAACTCTGCAGCTGTTTCTTTTTGCATATTAAAGCTCAGCTTGCTCCAGAAGTTAATGAATGTCTAGGCTCCATAAAGGTTTTTTTTTTTTTGCTTTGTTTGTGATTAACTCACAGTGAAGATTTTATACAGTAACTGACATCACTCTGCCTAATAATATGTTGAGACAAACATCTGTCCTAATTGCATTTATTAAAATAATGTACATGTTCCGACTTACATACAAATTCAACCTAAGAACAGACCTACATTCCTTATCTAGTATGTAACCCGGGGACTACCTGTATAGTTTACAAATTAAAGTGGTAATACATATTGGCTAAACATTTTTTAAAGGAAAAGTAATGTATAAAGAGTAAATTAGAATTTTGATTTCTATTGTGTGTATGTGTTATCATGATAACAATAACAAGAAAGTTCAACACATTTTCATAACTCCCATCCTGTTTTCAGACATTCAACTGTGATCAAACCAGGGTGACTGAGTTACTTGTGTGGCTGTAAATGCTTGGCTATGTCACGAATTCTCATTAGAAATAAAAAAAACTTTTTGGAAATGTTGCAAAAGGTATTCAACATTGCACAACTCCCAGTTATTTGTGACTACCAGTGACTATCTAATAAGGGAAAATTGCTTACTGCTCCCAAACAGCAGGGCAAATCAATTATGGTTTTTAATACAGTACCGAAAGATGAACAAAGAGTGTAATAAAAGATAGATGGAAGCTAAATACAAATTGGAACTGTAATGTCCATTTGGGATGACTGTTACATATTCTTCACTATGCTTACATCAACCACCTTCATGTGATCTGCTGTTCAATCGAAGTACATTCTCACCTTCCACTGACCTAATATCTTATCAGAGATGTTTGATAGCCATATGTAAGTTGAATAACAGGGCAAAGCCCAAAGGTAGAGCTCAGGTGGTAGGCTATGAACAAATGTTAGATAATTCTCCTCCAATAATCGCCTCAGGGCTGAAATCAGACAAGAAGCTCGTCGTCCTGGCAGATCTTCAGGCGAGGAGCGATTGTAATGAAAGTAAAGGGGAGAACACAGCGGAGTGCCACTCTGTCGTTCTCCCCCTCCCCTCTCCATAGAGCAGAACGGTGATGTATGTACAGCACTCGTTAATGCATTGTGCATTCTTTTGTCATTGGAAAGACTGTAAATTATTGCAAGCGTGTATGCAGCCGTAGTTTCTGTTCAATGTATACCTAGATCATAGGGGGCTCCTGGACACAGTAAAGCACTAAGTGTATGACAAGTGTACTGAAATATAATTCCCTAATGGAACACTGACCGTTCACTCGAAGCAGCCCATGGTTATAGAAGGATTAGGTGTTTTTGTTTTATTTTGTAAACCCATGGTTATGGCTTTTAACTCCTCCTAATCTTCCCTGTACAAAATGAGTTCACATTTACTACTATAGAATACAATACTTATGATTAATAACATACAGTCTTTTCCATACCCCCTAACTGATCCGTCATTATTTATTTACTTGTAGGAAGTGAGCCTTTTATTTTGTTTTACCACTATATTACTTTTATTTTTTTTTTATACTTTTATTTGCTTTATTACCTCTATACCCTGTGGTCAGTCTGTATTAAAGGAGACCTTTCAGTTATAAGCATGGTGCAGACCAAAAAGCAGCCATTATTATTGGGAGTTTCTTTTAGAGCAATACATACAAAACAAAAACAAGAGATATCAACTTATATCTGACCTTATAGCAGGTGACCTGATCCAGTGGTCTAGGTCCCCGATTTCCTGTATTGTTGCTCTGTGATTGCATGACTCCGATTGTCTGTGGTGAACGTTGTTGACCTGGTGAGGTCTGGCTTGTTAATTGTATAAGAGAGGATGATCTCTGTGTCGTTTGAATATTATTTTGCTGTAAAAATGAAAAGGTTATTTAACATAAATTCTGCATAAACATGGATAACAGTACAGTACTGATTGGATTTTATTTTTTGGGTATACAAGTTAAAAAGATCATGTCATTTAAATAAACTGCAGCAGGTATAAAGCACATGGACATGCAACAGCCTCTAAGCCCCCATTTTACTTCTAAATGCTGGTCCTTCCAAACAGTGCTGGGGGATGTCACTACCTCCGGTCCCCACACATTCCTACTGGCTTTTTACTATGATGTCTTACTAGCCAATATGAATGTACATGCAAACTTTGGCTCTCTCAGCCCACAATTTTCCCCTAAAAGCAGAGTATTAGATGCTGTTGTATCTATGTGTTTTACAACTGCATTTATTTTAATTAAAAAAAATTCTCTATAAACATTTTTGAGCTGTTAGTCTACCTCCTCCTCCTTGAATTTGATTTAACATTACCTTTTGCTGGTGTGGTGTTTGTTGAGGTAGAGGAGGTTGTTCAGTCGCTCCCATAGGTAGTTCAAACCTTGGGCTGCAAAAATCAAGCAGAAAAGTTAATTTTGCTAAAAGTATTTGAAAGGAATACAACAGATAAAATAAAAAAAAAAGACTTTTGCAGTTATCATAAGAATCAGCAGAAATAGCAAACAAACTGGCTAGAAGATTTTCATCGTTGCCATTAGCAGTTGAGATTGCTGGCCTGAAAGCCTTTCCAGCTCTGTAGCTCTAATTTCCTTTGTGATAATTTATTCCAGCCGTATTTAAAATACCTTACACTTAATGTAAGCCTTTCAGAAAGTAAAAATGCCAGCAGAAAGGTCCAACAAGCACGCAAATTCCAAAATCAAATGAAATAACTGAAAATAACACTGCCTGGAAAGAGGTACAAAGCCATATTAGGTAACCAGTGTTCTCCCCAACCCCTTTTAGCGGGGCGCACCACCTGCCTGTTTTTGGGTGATTACTGAAGAGTTTGGGGTCACAACACGTGGGCCACCACCCAACTACTATTTCTTCCCACCCGGCCTAAATAAAAATTCTGTGTTGAACATTGAACCATATTATGTCCATATGTGTTTTTTACTTGGGATAAAAGAAATTAAATAAAAATAGGCATTTCACGTCACCCCATTCTGTGTTAGCTCCTCTTCAAAGTAATCTTGTATTTTCCCCCAGGCCTATATCTAAACTTTCCTATGTGCTATCTATTAATTGGGAAAATGGAAAAACACAGACATCATAAACCTTCACATTTTCTATTAATAGTTTACCGACTGAAGCAAACTGAAAAACTTACTGGCATAGGGTGCTATCAGATATAGCAGCATTAGCGACCAGCACATTGCCACATTGTTTTGGAGGTTCATTCAAAATGAAATATAACCTACATATTGTGTGATACTTCCCCCACGCCCTAGATTGGAAGCTCTTCGGGGGAGGGTCCTCTCCTCCTGCTGTATCACTTTCTGTATGTGTAAGCGCTGTGTAATATGTTGGCGCTATATAAAACCTGCTTATTATGAAAATTATCTAATCTAACTGGACTATGCTGCACTTCATTAAAATTCTAATTTTCACAATGAGTATTCAGAATACAATCTACTGTGGATTTACAAAACCAAGTGCAATATGAGGACCTCCCTAAAACTATGCAATCAGGCTGGCACAGAAAGCCCCATGCA
Source organism: Pyxicephalus adspersus (assembly GCF_032062135.1). Lineage (NCBI taxonomy): Eukaryota > Metazoa > Chordata > Amphibia > Anura > Pyxicephalidae > Pyxicephalus > Pyxicephalus adspersus. The sequence continues at coordinate 68,035,085 of NC_092864.1, read as the reverse complement.
AACACAAGCAAGTATTTTGCAAGGTGTCAACATAAAACATTTTATACATATTTATTTGGTTTTATACTGCTTTTTGGTATTACTACCTGACTGAGAAAGAAATAGAGAAAAAGGAACTCACTGCATAAATTTACAGTTAGGGCCTTCTGGACAAAATCCCACCAAATAGTTGACACATATTACTCTGCGCGTATGCCGATGTCTGCACAAAGGACCTGTAAGCACAAAAGCATGAAATCTTTACGATTCGTGAATTGTAACAAGGATTTTCATTAGGTCTTCTCTTCATTTCTCTTACCATGTTTGCAGAATCCTCGATCATACCACGGACAATCTTTTATCTTTGATTCTGGGTCAATGTGTAAAAACGGGCACTCCTTGTTACTGCACTCACCTAGTAAACAACAAAACTTTTAGTTATTTAGTGTAAAACAAAGAAAACTGTTTATTTAAAATTAATATGGAATTTCAGTCAAAACTTTATTAATATTTAGAACTTCTGACAATGTTTTTTTTGAGCCCCCTTCTGACAACCATATCCCCTTTTATCTTTTTGCAGTAAGGTTTTAACTTTTTACTTTAAGATAATCCTGAACATGTAAAATATTTTATTGCAAAAGTAATGGGATATAGGCAGTACCGTGTTTCCCCGATTTTAGGACATCCCCATTAAGTAAGCCACCCCCGATTTTAAAAAAAAATAATTAAAATAAGACACTCACCCGTTTATAAGACAGCTCCAGATATCTGATCCTGCGTGTGTGTCCTTTATGCTGGCTGCAG
>NC_092864.1:67955634-68033756 GCF_032062135.1 Pyxicephalus adspersus | reverse complement strand
CATCCCCTGAAAATAAGACCCAGGGCATATTTTGGCATTTCAAAAAATATAAGAGAGTGCCTTATAATCGGGGAAACAGGGTACATTATAGTACAGATTCAAATACAACTACTGATGTACTGAAAGCACTGCTGGATTACCCCATCAATCTAGGGGTCCTAAGTACGTGTATACACCCCACTTTGCACTGATAAGGAGATTTAATAAACATATTTTCAGAAGAAAAAGAGAAAAAATGTTCCCTTACCGAACTTGGAGTAAAAGTAACATTCTGGCATTTTGGTCATATCATATTCATGCAGAAATTCACACTGGTCGCCTTTCTTACAAAGTCCTCGCAACCAGTGTTTGCAGACCACCGTTTTCTCTCCACTTATGTGTCGAAACGGACATGTGCCACCTGCAAACAGGAAACAAATTCAGTTACTCAGTGTACAAAACTGGAATAGCAGATTTAAATGACATTATCAAGGAGAAATGTCTAGATTTTTAGGTAAGTGATGGAAGTGATGGCACAGAAATGAGTACCCTACTTTTTAAAAAGACTTTTTATTCCTTTTCTTATCATAACCTGATTTTGTATTGTCTCTTAACCAAAGCTATACTAAAAGCCATAGTGCCCACGCCATAAATTGAAAATGTCCATCAAGTCTTAAACGGCTGTATGCAAGGTAAAAATCACAGCTGTATGACTTTATTAATGAACAAAGATGACCACTGTAGAACAAAAGTCATGATTTTCACTGTGCCAAACAAACCTTGGCAGGAACTTAAGGCCTGGAGAACTTTTATTAAGTCTAAATTATTATACTACATTGATTACACTACTACACCCTAGAAGAGGTTGAGAACTAAAAAAATCCCTTCTAATTAAATTTATCAGTTTATAGTGCCATAAAGGACTAATACTATTAATGTATGTCATGAGAAAATATTAGCCTCATTGGCGACGTGTTTCACCTGCTTAGGCTTCTTCAGGTGAGTGTGAGATCGTTTCATTTGGAAACGACCTTGATTAGAAGGTATTTTCAAAGGGAAAGTATATTGTGCCATGCCTAATATGTTTATGCTATTGGATATGTACTAGAACAGGGGTCGGCCAAATACGGCCTAGCCGGTAGTCCGTTCTGGCCTAACGCCCCCTGGCCGATCCGGCCTAATGCTGGCGGATAGGCCAGGGTCCATTTAGAACTACCAGAGCCACCCCCTTGCAGTTGATACTTCCTCCACCCCGGTAAATACGGAAAGCTCCCTGAAGGTAAATGCATTCGGAGGAGAGGGATTTAACTTCAGGGGGCTTTCCCTGGTGGTGGGCGGAGCCATTAGGGCGGGTCCGGCCCACTGTGCTCCCGCTCACCTCATAAATGGCCTAGTGGCCATAAAACTTTGCCGACCCCTGTTTTAGAATGAATGGTCTTTTGAACAAGCAAAGGAAAACATTCCTAATGTGGCAAGTGCTGAAAGCGTACCTAAACTCTTTTCACTTTACATAAAAGGGGAGATAATCTTTTATTTAAAGTAAAAATTTTGTTTGTGTTTTAAGTGCAACACCCTTTTTTCTTAACCTGTCACGCATCCCAGGAGGCTCTTGGCTGCTCCTTCAGCACATGCACAAGCATCTCAGGCATTCGTAGAAGGAGCCCTTTCATCAATAGGGAAACAAATTGCCGATCTTACACATGCACAATGAGATCAGCAAGTTTTTTTCCAATCTATGTCACCCGATCTCGCACCTGCACAGAGCGAGATCAGGTGATGTAGGAAGAAGAACATTAAAGAAAAGAAGAGAAGATGGCGGCGCCTGGCGCTCCCCCTGTGCTGGGCCGAAGAGAGATACTGGGTAACTAAGGAGTCAATGTTGGCCTGAGCCATGAATGATTCAAGCCTATGATTACACTTGTAGCAGTGAAGAGCTGTCCGCTGTTTTGCTGCTAGCTGTTGGAACGGTCATTCAGTAAACCAACTATATTAGGCAAAACACAATATATTTTCCTTCGTCCTTTAAAAATACCTTCTTATCAAGGGTGTTTCCAAAAGAAAATTATCTCACACTCCCCTGAAGAAGCCTAAGCAGGCGAAACGCGTCGGGAATTGAGTAATCTTTACTTATGATGTCCAATAACAGTATCAGTCCTATATGGAACTATGAACTGACAAATTTATTAGAAGGGTTTTGTTTAGTACTTGTTTGAAATGGTAATCACCTTAATTGTTACAAGGTGATTATTTATTGTTTGAATTGTATTTAAACACTTTCACTGAATACGTTGGCCAAAAAAAAAAAGTTTCTCTCTTTTTATTGTTTAAATATTTGAATATTTTTACTATATGAAGGGGTTGGCTTTGAGTTATCTATGATACTGTAAATAACGCTTAAGTACTTGGAGGTTACAAGCTTTCCCTAGTTTACATGTTATGGTATAGGCATTAGAAAGTTATAACATACTTTACAAGTAGTATAGAGGAAACAATTATTGGGCAGTTATGACACAAAGAACCGGAGCACTACATATGTTGAGTGTTGGCTGAAATAATGTTTCTGGGGAGAATATTGCTTGTATATCCTTATTTCACATAGGTTTCTACACAAACTTAATTACCTTTGCCACATGCTGATTTCAAGAAGAACTCACAAACAGCAGCCCCGGATTCTAAAAAGAAAAAAAAAAAAAAAATCACGTAATAAGTAAACGCCTCAAGTACAGTAAGTGGACCCATACCTAAATCTTAAAGGGCTGCTCTGATGAACACTTTGTTTTCTTTTGTCCAAGTATTACTTTCCAATGTCAGTGGTTTTGCACTCTAATGCAGAAATCATGATATAAAAATGTTAGCTATTTTGGTGACACTGGATGATGAAAGACAGCATAAACTACAATGCCCAGGCTTCAGGAAGTCCTAAGGTGTCAGTATTGGTATTCAATGAGCTGTGGTGGATCACATAGGACTATTTAATGTACAGCACTGCATAATATGTTGGCGCTTTAAAAAACCTGTTTGATAATAACTCACATCGACATGCACCTGTCACCATAAAGTGCAGGCAGCTAGAGGACTCTGAAATCAGACCAATACCCTCCCAGATCACTATAACAGACAGCCTCAGCAGCCAATAGGGCTGGACAAAAGCAAAGTCTGGAAATTACAATTTGGGTAATATAAGGTTTAACTGCAGTGTTCTCCCCAGCCCCTTTTAGCTGGGTGCACCGCCCGGCATTTTCAGTAACCGCCCGGCTGTTTTTGGGTGGTTATTGATGAGTTGGGTCATAATACAGGGCTGCCACCCACCTACAATTTCTTCCCACCCAACTTAAAAAAAAGTTGAAACACTGAACTGGATGTTATTTTGACACTTATGTGGCATTGAGGGGATTTTCTTTCATTTTCTGTCCTGTAGACAAAACCAGAAGTTCAAAAACATATCAGAAAAAAAGACTCCTTACACTTTTTCCTTAACAGCCTTGTGTCATTTAATGTGAATTTTGCACGGATTATATATGTCAGGTATATTATAGACGGCCCCTGGATTTCCAGGGATCCCAGAAGATCTACAAGGCAGCTTTGCTAGTGCGCTTTATAAATTTGTTATATACAAGGGTATTATTCATAAAACAAGGATTCACACATTCCCTGGTGGGAATCTTCCAGGTCTATGTGTTTCATTGATTCCTATCAGGAAATGTCAGATTCCTTGTGTTATACATACAGTGTTCTCCCCGGACCCTTTTAGCTGGGCGCACCTCCCGGAATTTTTTGGTCACCACCCGGCTGTTTTTAGGTGGTTACTGAAGAGTTAGGTAGGGCACAATAAAGTAGCTGCCACCTGCTTGCAATTTCTTACCACCCGGTTTAAAAAACATTTCTGGGTTCCACACTGTACATAGGGCCCCATATACATCTCCTGATTTTACTACAATTGCAGCAACTTGTTACCAGGAATGGCACACCATCCGATTAGCTGCAGTGTGCATGTAACAGCATTGGGACGTGTGTTATCCTGGCCAGGGTTCAACCCAGAGATTATTTTATAAGCCGGGGGGCAGCTCCCGTATTGTGACCCAACTCCTCAGAACCCAACAACAGCCAGGTGATAATACTGAGAAGTGCCGGGTAGTGCGCCCTGCTAAAAGGAGCCAGAGAGAACACCCCTATCTCGTTTGTAACCAGGGGACTAAATGTACATTAAAATGAGCAAAGCATAGGGATTGGAATGGCTGTGAGCACATATACAGGCAAATTGATGGGAATAATAGATGATAAATACACCGCACAGATACTTGTTGACATAGCATTAACATATATTTAGGACACCCAGGCTATAGAATGTTTTAATTGTTGTAAGTTCAAATAATCATTTTTTTTTAGCAGTAACAGTTGATTATATATATATATATATATATATATATATATATATCGTTCTCCCCAGGCCCTTTTAGCCGGGCGCACCACCTGGCCCCTTTTAGCACCCACCCGGCTGTTTTTGGGTGGTTACTGAAGAGTTTGGTCACAATACAGGGGCTGCCACCCACCTACAATTTCTTCCCACCCAGCTTAAAAAAATTTCTGGGTTGAGCACTGATATATATATAAAACAGTCAATATATAAAAGTTTATGAAATTACTTTTCACTTTATAATCTATTATTTTTATATTTTCATACTCCAGATTACATGAAGTGAAACATTAAGTGAAACCTCATCATGCTGAAGATCCTGTCCAAATTATCGCTGCGCTCTGTGGCTTCAGGATGTACTTTACACGTCCCGGCATACAGACAGATTTCTGTCAATCATCATCGGACTCATTCCGAGCACTGCCTTGTATTACACCAGCAGGGGACACATGTACAGACTAGAAATTATTCCGATAATAATAAAGCTGTCAGTGAACATTCAGAGGAAGATGTACATTTTGGGACATTGTCAGAAAAGTATTCTGCTAAAATATCATTTAAAAAATCTTCCCCTGACATTCAGGATTTGCAGTATGAGGACAACGAGGACAAGACAGCTAGAAATCAGAAAAAGTACATAGGAAGAAGGAACACTCCATACTGGTACTTCCTAAGGTGCAAGTCCAAAATAAAAGAAGGCAAGGTAACTGCTATTTGTTTGTTATTGTTTTCTCTGGCTAAATGAAAAACTTTTCAACAGAGAAAGGGCCTATTGCCCATTGGAACAAGAATCCCAAAATTGGATTTTCTTAGGTACTCGCTAAAGTATAGCGTTAGTCTCACAAACCTACAGATGAGTAGGTAGGAGTAACTCAATGCAAATTTGCCTAAGTATTTTAAATACCCCTTCACATGTTTCCAGACATTTTTTTTGCTGTGGTGTTTAACCTGGATGTGTTCCCCGCTTGGCCCACAGCCATGTGAGCTACCAATATTTATATATTCATTTGTGATGTATCTTGTTTATCTTCCTCTGCTTTGGGGATCTCTTACTTGTATGTTTATGGTTTTGTATGCACATCCTATATATATATATATTATATATATATTATATTATATATTATATATATATATATATAATTTTTGGTATTTATGTAGTCAATGTTCCTTTTTTTTAAATGTATACTATATCACCAAATTAGCTTTGCAGTACTCCTGAGGAAGCAGACTAGATCTGCGAAAACGCGTTGATGTACTAGGTTTGTGGGACAAAAGCTAAACTAGTGATAGTAGTAATTTTTCTAGTGGCCACTAACGGCCCGGGAGGCTCTGACTGCTCCAAGGTTAGGGCATGCGCAAAAGGGACATTTTTCCACCAAGGGGAAAGAGATGCCGATCTCACAAATGCGCAGTGAGATCCGCTCTTTTTTTTCCCTTTCACAGCGGCTATGTCACCTGATCATGCACCTGCACAGTGCGAGATCGGGACACGGAGCAAGAAGAAGACAGAAGAGAAGATAGAAGATGGCCCCCGGCGCTTCCTCTGCACCACGGGTGAAGAGGAATTCCAGGATGACGCGGGACCGGATCGTGGGAAAGGATCGGCGCCATGGAAGGAACTGCAGTATTAAAGGTAAGTGTAATTTTTTTAAATTTTATGCTAATAGTTTTGCCATCCGCCTACCTTTTTTGCAGCTGATTAAAGCGTACCTAAACTCAGGAAATTTCACTTTACGTAAACGGGTAGACAACCCTTTTAAGTAAGGTAATAATTCTGTTTTTTTTTTTTAGGGTGCAGCATGGCTCCCTAATTCTCGATCACCTAGACAATTGAGAATGAATGGGAGTGCAAAGCCTCCTGGGATACCTATGTCACACATCCCGGGAGGCTCTTAGGTGCTCCTTCTGCACATTCCCGAGCATCTAAGGCATGCGCAGAAGGAGCCTTTTCGTAAAAAGGGAAAAACAATTGCCAATCTCACACATGCGCAGTGAGATCGGCAATTGTTTTTTCCAAACTACGTCACCCGATCTCTCGCCTGCATCGGGTGAAGTAGGATGAAGAGGAGAAGATGGCAGTGCCTGGCGCCGGGACCTGATGGAAGACAGCTCAGGACCGAGCAACTGCTCTGCGGGATTAAAGGTAAGTGGATTTTTTTTTGTTCTGGGCACTTTTTATATTTTTATTAGCAACCAATAAAAACAGACATAAACAGAACTTAATCCATCAGAAATAGAAAACAGTATAAAATATAAACAAAAAGGAGGCATACATTCGGCCTGGACTCGGGACTATTCTCCCAAATGCTATCCCCGTAGGCAATGTGCCTACCTCCTACAGTTTTTAAATTGGAAGCCAATCTGGGTGATTTCTCTCTAAATTGCTCTTACGTTTGTACCCTCCAGAATTGCTAAAATTGTTCCTACTTGATTGCTGCATTGTTTCCAGAGCTGCAGTTCAGTAAGTTCTTACATTTGATAAGAGTGTGTGAAGGGTAAAAGTTTTGGGGCAGAGTGTACAAGATTATTTATAAAGTGACAAGGCTCACCATCCTTAAAGATCTGATTGAAGCTGTTATGAACAACCCAGGCAAGATGTGAAATCGATATGTATTGGTGTTGCACATTTTACTGAAGCTAGAAAGGTCATAGCAAAAGACTAGAGAACATCTTACTGTCTATAGTGGATGTTAAAAGTTAAGTTACGTTTACTTTGGTCTTTATTTGATCCAATCTAATACTTTGGCTAGATTTAAAAATAAAATTGACAGCCCTAAGTTGATAATTACTTAAATTTTCTCTTTGGGTCTGAATCTCTGACACTTTGGTTGGCTACTGATGATTTCTCGCTTTTGCTTGTCCAGAACGTTCCTCCTCCTCACATTTATCTTTACTTCCCTACCTCTGTTTTTTTCTATTTTCTTTTTTTTTTTTTGCTATAATATAATGTTAAACTCAATCACACATCAGCAGCTCAATAGAATAAAATAATATGAACTAAAAGAAAAAACTAATATAAAGTAGATATAAAAAACATAGCACTAAACATCTATAAAGTACACATGTACAAACATTAATCATATTTAGAATATCACTCTAAAGACCATAGGCACGTTAGCAACTACTTATAAGTAAGTATCAAACTGAACCATTGTGACCTTATCCAATTGGCCAGGCCCATGGGAATAGATGCAACAACACAACCTCCAGTACCTAGAGCATACAGAAAATACTTTGTTGGTAATATACCAGGTAGAGTATTGAAATGTTTCATGAATGGCAGACTTCTCAGGGGCGGCAAAGCCTTATCAATGAAGGCGTGCCATTTGCCCATAAAACCAGTGACAGCAGAATCTTCTCCCTGGTCTGCTTCCAGTAATTCCCTGTGCAAAATTTGTTTAAGAGCCTTTTGAACTTTGGTAATATGGATGGATGTGTGTAAATCCATGTCATTATGGGTCGTCTTGCCGCTAATAAACAGATACCAGCCTATCTTTTAGGTCCTCTCCCTATAGTGTTAGCATTGATATCATCCCAACTACCAAATATACGTAATAAAGGATTCTTTAGGAGTGTTAAGCCTGTGACTTTGTGTATAAATTGTAATGTTTTTTGCCAGAAAGGCGAAATCTGAGGATCGTGCCATAAATGTTGTTTCAAAGAAGGTCGATGTGCTCCGCATTTGTGACACTGAGGTTTAAACTGTTCCTTTGTATTTTCTAATGCGTCAGGAAAAATGTAACCACCTCATATGACCGATGTATATATGACAACTTAAAATTTTTGTTAATGATTGGTATCTATTTTAAAGCAGGAAAGGATGAGAAACTGATAAGCCATTGCATGGGCACATTTCCACAATATTATACAACATAGTATAAGATGGAAACATAGAGGATCTGAAATATTAAAGCTCTCCAAGGCTGGAGAGCATACACTTTAATGGGTGAAGCTGGGTGATTCAGCAAACATGGGATGGATTTCTTAGAAGTCATTTGCTATTTGTTAGCAAATGTTTTCAGCCCTAGACCAGATCCATTCCAGGTTTGCTGGATCATCTAGGTTAACTGATAAAAGTGTATCCTCTCCAGTCTTGGACAGCTTGAAAAATTCAAGCACAGAATAAGAAAACAGTCTATGAGATTCACCCATTTGTAAATTCTGCATGAGTTGTTTTTTTTAGCGATCAAGTGATTTTGGTTCTGTTGTGACATGAAGTAAGCTTAGGTCTATAATTTTCAGTTCCTACAGTTACTTTGTTAGGTAAATAGTATTTTCTTTTTTCTCTGCAGTTGGCGGAAGCCCTGGAGCTCTTTGAAGTAAAGATGTTACAGGAGGAGAAGTTACAGCCTGAAGAATATAACTACACTATACTTATTGGAGGATGTGGAAGAGTGGGATATGTCAAGAAAGCATTTCAGTTGTATTCAAATGTAGGTAGCACATTATTATTATTATTAATAAACAGGATTTATATAGCACCAACATATTACGCAGCGCTGTACAATAAATAGGGGTTGCAAATGACAGACAGATACAGACAGTGACACTGGAGGAGGAGAGGACGCTGCCCCAAAGAGCTTAAAATCTAAGAGGTGGGGAAAGTATCACACAATAGGAGAGGAGATATGGAATTATGGATGAGTAGTGAGGGTTTAGGAGACCGAAGATGTGTAGGGAAGTTTGAAAAGATGGGTTTTGAGTGTATTTATATATTTATATATTGTGTATATATAAGGCATAGTTCCTCCTTCCATGAAAAAGGTAAATTAAATTAAATTACACCTGGTGTCGACTATATCTGGTGCACTGTAAAACCGTGTAGAAAGGATTTGGAGATGCAAGTTTGGAGTTCTTGTCACGTTAATATGCATAATGATGCTGCTTAATTTGGTTTAGGCTTAAATAACCTCTGGCCAAGAAAGGATTAAGCAAATTTAAATGTTCTGTTTCTGTTGCTTTCTTATTTTGTTGTCAGCAAGAAGCAGATGAAAATATAGGGTCCACGCCTCCATTCATAATCTGGCAGTTGAATACTTTAAAAAGAATTACGAAAAGATTTCTAAGGGCAAAAATATTTCAAGCTGCATTCATGTTGATTGCCAAATGGAAGCAATATGTTTTGGAATTAAGTAGGTATACCACTCTGGTATATCCTTATCTGGTATAACACTGATGAGATTTAACCCCTTTGGAGAAAGCTTTGTTTCATTTGCATCTACCTTGAATAAATTGAAAACAATTTGAAACTAAAAGCTAAACTACAGAAAGAATATTTACCCATGAAGTAGGGTTCCTTTGTGGGCCCTCGGGATGATGAGGATGATATTAGTGTCTACATCTACAGGATAGCGCATAAAGAAAATAAGGTAAAAGGGCAGTGCAGGACAAGCTACACTTTAAAAGAAGTTTAAAGACTTGATGCCCATTTATTTTTTGCATCGACAACCTTTTTTTATATTTTTTGTAAAGCAGACCTAAACTTAAAATTTTTACTTTACAAAAAAAGGGTAGACAACCCTTTTATTTAAAGTAAAAATTGTGTTTATTTATTTTTAAGTTACCTCTTTATTTTTCTCCTTTCTGTCTTGATTGCCGAGGCGATCAAGACAGAATGGGAGCGCAGAGCCTCTCAGGATACTATGCAGATGTCACGCATCTCGGGAAGCTCTTGGCTACTCCTTCTGTACATGCCCTAATCTCGGGAATGAGCAAAAGGAGCCCTTTCATCAATGAAAAAAAAAATTGCTGATCTCAGTGAGATCGGCAATCTTTTTTCCACATCTATGTTACACGATCTCGCTCCTGCGTGGTGCGAGATCGGGTTCTTCTTCCTGCATCACCCTGAAGAAGAGAAAATAAGATGTCGGTGCCCGGCGCTTCCTATGCAGGGCTGAAGACAGATACTGGGATGATGCTGGCCCCCTCGGAGAAACTTCTTGACGCATAAACAAATCTGCAGGATTAAAGGTAAGAGTGTTTTTATTTTGGGTTTAGTTCCGCTTTAAATTTAAAGCTTTATTAGGTAAGTATAACATTCCCGAGATCCCCGGAACATTGTCCAGTAGAACCACCTTCGTCTGGTAGCTTTGTCTAGAGGGGTTCAAACCACTTGGCAATCCGAGGGGGCTCAAATTGTGCCACATGTGCCCTTTCTATGTCCATCAGTCTTATTAAGAGTGACCTTCAGTAAAGTTTACTCTTAAAGGTGTTATGATGGAGAAGGAAAAATCTGGCCTCAAGGGTTATCTGTTCATAAACATTTGGAGCAGTCTATGTACTTTCTTCCAAAAAGGACAAACCCTCGGATTGGAGATTCTAATAGAGATTACTTCACCCATTGTACTCTCCTTTCTTGTAAATGAAAACCATTTTTGTATGCACAAATTTGTATTTCTTAAAATGTACCTAAACCTAAAGAATTTTCACTTTACATAAAAGGGTAGACAACCCTTTTGTTTAAAATAAAAATTCTGTTTGTGTTTTTTTAAGTGCAACACCCTTTTTAAAAAAAAAACAAAAAAACGCATGCTCAGTGGGTTCGGCAAGGTTTTTCCCCAATCTCCGTCGCCCGATCCCACGCCTGCATAGTGTGACGTAGGAAGAAGCACCCAGAAGAAGAGGTGAAGATGGCGGTGCGGGATCCGATGGAAGAAACCTCCCGACGGATTGACTGTTCTGCGGGATTGAAGGTAAGTGTGAGTTTTTTAGTTTTGGGTTTACTTGCTCTTTATTCTGCAGACAGATATTTGCACCCTTCTCCAGCCTATCACAAACCAGATATATATTTTAAAATATATAATATTTATCTCAGTTAGTGTGTGCCCTTAGATACACTTCCAGCTGAAAGCTGATTAGTGTGTGTGGTTTTGCATTGTGAAAGTAAAGATGTGTTGGACATATTGAAAAGCTATTCAAGGGTATGACTGTTATGGATAGTGCATTTTTTTTATTAAACTGTCTAAATGTGATAACATGGATAAGATTGTGGTTATACTATACATAGTATAGTATTTCATATGCATATAGTATAGAATTTCATACATTGTTTTTTAAATGGTAGATGAAGAAGAGAGCTCTGATACCCACTGATGCCACCTATACAGCTCTTTTTAATGCATGTGCTGAATCACCATGGAAGGAGTCGGGTCTACAGTATGCTGCTAAACTGCAAAAAGAATTAATGGATAACAATATTCAGCTTAACCCAATAACATATCGAAGTTTACTTAAAGCATACTCAAAGTGCTCTGGATTTCAAAGTAGCTTGGAGATTTTTCAGGTAAGTCAGCTTAATGGAAAGCCATTTCTGTAAATTATCAACCAAACCTACCAAGTTTGGGATCGTGCAATCCTGCGCAGCTCCCGGCAGCAGGCAAGATTCTTAAAGAACCAGAGTCTACACATTTAGTAGCTTCTATAGTAATTCCTTCTACCTGACTAATCGCTCTGCATAACTGGAAAAAAAAGGTATGTCATCCTGACCTGGCCATTCGAGATGGGAGGGAACGGGGACATGAGTGTCATGGGTTTAGTTGTTCCACTTTAAATTAGAAATGACCATGTAAACTGTAAATTAAAGCTGAACCTTCCCCTAACCCCTTTCTAACTAATAGGCTTTATGGAAAAAAATAAAATGCCTGTCCCCTAATATGTCATATAATCAAATGACGTTTCAGACCTGACCCTTCTATCTTTTACTGTGTACAGAAGGAAGGGTGTTCATGTCACGCAAGCAGAGAAGGACCCTTCCACTTTCTTTTGGGTCATCCTAGCGTCCAGAGAAGATGTCAGCAAAAGGGGACCAGCCAGCAAATGCATTTTTTTTTGTCAATGTGCATGCACTGTGCTGACACTACTTTTGATCCAACTTATAATAATGAATACATTTCTTGAGATCACATTAGTGCTGGCCATGCTGATATCCCCCGACTTTAATCATTTTGTGTCTCTTGATTACCTAAAGACAATGAGCTAATATCCTTTGTGTTTTATAGGAAATTGTACAGAAATGTAAAATTACAAGTCCTGAAGCTTTCAATATCCTCCTCATGGGTTGTATAAAGGAAGAACAACTAGGTTTTCGTTTTGCCTTACAGGTACAGTGACTAAAGCTATTTTTCTATAATGGTGGCGTTCATTCAGGTGTGCCAGAAAGTTCTGAATATTGTATAATAGTAACATTATATTTTTCCACATTCTAACATCTAAAACTATATCAAGATAGTTAAAATGTTAATGTACAATATGATCACATCTTAAAAAATGTTTTTTTTTGCTCTATCTTATTTTATTGGCAAAATGTATTTACACTTCCCCTACTCTCCCTAATCACATATTCATATTTATTTAAATTAAAATATATATTTTGTTTGCTACAAGAGAGCAAGGATATGTAATAGCTCACTGGACAAATATCATAATAATGTTTACCACAAATTTCTGTACAAAGTGCACACAAAAGGAATTTTTCTCCTTGGTAGGTAATGCATATCAAACAATGTCATGTCCCTAAACAATCGGAGAAAAATAATAGTACTACTAGCCATAGGTGGACCCAAGCGTGAAATTACTGGCATACCCATATCAAAAGAATAAAAATTCTATTTTATTTCAAACATGTACTTATAAAAACACAATGTCAACATATACAACATACAATCAATAAAAATACCATCACATAGCTTTTTCTCGCAATTTGTGCACATATACAATAAAAGACTTTTCAAATTTATTTCCTCTGCATCACGACGCGTTTCGCGGCAGTAGCCGCTTTTTCAGGAGATTTGATTGCAGAACCACAAAGCAAACAGATATCCAAAGCACCAATGTCACAGTGTGGCTGTTGCAGGTATAATCCTCACTGTGACCCCTCCAGTGGGTCATATTAAATACTAGTCTCAGATTTTTTTTATTGCCCTCCTAATCCACACAATGCAGATAAAATAAAGTTGCTGTGAATTTGTAAGATGCTTTTCTTACCCTAGGAATCTGTAATTATTTTAGTATTATTAACCTAATCAACAAGTTAGTCTCTTGTACTCTTGTAGTAAAAATGTGTCTTAATGTTAGACTTCTGTAATCCTTTTCAGAAACTCTTATCCTGGGAATTAAAGGATGAGCATTATCGAGTCAGTGCATTGGGATGTCTTCATCTGTTTCCTGCTTTGTTTAGTCATAGACTGGGGCATGTCTAGGTTTTTTTTGCATGACTTAGGGGGTAATCTTCAGAATGGTCCAGTAGCTGCCTGGCAGTATTTGTCTTCTTGAATATAATTTCAATCTCTATGTCAGCTATAACTAACTATTCACAAACTTCAGCAATGCATGTCTGTAAAGCTTCTTGCACCTCAGGTGCACATTGCAGTTTGAGAGTAGCTTTTACATAATATGTTTTGTAATAATGTAACATACAGGGTAAAATGCTTTTTCAAAAAATATTATATCTGTTTATTCCTCTATGACAGGTATGGAGACAGATGCTGCGCCTAGGAATCAAGCCAGATCTTAACAGCTATAACTTGATACTTCGTACCACCAGAGACTGTGGCATTGGAGACCCTAATGAAGTGTTAAATATGCTGCAAAATTCAAATGACCTGAATGTGTTAAGGTTAAGTGCAGGCAAAACTCAGGAAGAGAAGGAAACCAGGGAACCAAAACAAAAACCTAATAAAAAAGTTTTACGTGAGCCGGCACTTCTGCACAGTGATTCTGGAGATTATCAGAACTATAATACAGATTTGTTATCTACAGTGAGTCAGAAAGACACGGAAAACACATCTCATGCTGTTATGCCCACCAATGCTGCCAGTAATGTACCAAACCTTTTAGATATGCACTTAAATACAGATTCACTAGTGTCTCTGACAAATGTCAGTACTCCTTTTGATAGGTTTGCCCTGATTGGTGATCTAGAGGGACTCATTCAGAAGATGAAAGAACACAATGTGTGCCCTTCAATAAAAACATTCACACTTATGGCCGAAGTCATGAAACCAGACCTGCAGTCAGAAGCTACACTTCTTGCCCTTATGGAATCATTCAAGATAAAACCTGATTTGATGTTTTTTAACACGTTGATATTAAAAAGGAGTGAAATGGACCTAAAATCAGCAATGGTAAGATAACAAAATGATTCTGCCCTCCTTGACTGTCTAAAGTATGTTCAGAAGTTAACATTAATTGTTAAAGAGTTTGATTTGGAATAATATAATATCCTTTCCATGCAATTTTCCATGCATTACAGTGTTCTCCCCAGCCACTTTTAGCCGGGTGCACCCCCCAGCACTTTTAAGTAACACCCAGCTGTTTTGGGGTTACTGAACAGCGGGGTCACAACACAAGGACTGCCACCCACCTACAGCTTCTTCCCAGCCACCTTAAAAAAATCTGGATTGAATACTGCTTTGGTCAGTGCAGCTGTCACTGTGGTGGGATCAAGAACTCCATCAGCATACATTGGAGGCATTATAGTACTTAAACTGCTGACACTTTTCAAACAGCACATCTATCATCTGAGTGTTGTCATATAAGGTCATTTCTTTTGATAGTGTAAAGATCAAGAAATTGAAAATAAATGGTTTGCATAAATCACACCTACCAACAGCCCTAAGCGTCTCAGTTGCTCTATTCAAATAACTAAAATAGAAGGGATTCCCATTTTATGTTGCCTCTTGAACAGGTAAAGAATAGTATTTTTCTGTTAATAAGAGAGGGGTTCTTTTACTTCTAAAAGCTCACCTTTCCCATTTGGTTGTGCCTCGGGACAGGAAGTAAATTCCCCAAAGGAGACTTGGGGGGGAAAAAAAACTTTGACTGAGGTTTGTTATTCAATACTTTACTATATATCCACTAATCTGCTGGACAGTAAATCAATTTTTTTTATTTACCTTTCTTATAATTATCTTTACAGGAACTTTTGCCAGTTTTAGCACAAAGAGGAATTGCACCAAACATCCACACGTTCTGCAATCTGGCAAAGGCCTGCTATAAGAAAAATGATGGACTACGGCTGCTTGAAGACATGGCGGTACAAATATGATTTAGTTATCAACTTTTTAGTTTCTGTGTTTAATGATTTGTGAACAAACAAGATAATTCTAGAGACACAGATAACTTGGAACAAACAATTGAAGCTTTTATACTTTTATTTTTATTAGATAAACCCATGTGCTCTTTACTCACCTGAAAATTTATTCTTGAGAAGTACATAGTGACTACCTCATAACTGCTCATCTGCTTCTCTAGAGTATTGAAAGCACCTAAACTCAACATTTTTACTTTACATAGAGGGGTAGACCCATCTATATCAATTAAAAATGCTATTGCCCCTTTAAGTCTTGATCGATAATGGATATATGTATTTACAATAATTTTATTGCCATTACTGTTTATACTCAAGTCAGTGTAGCTTTTCAGTTTTTTATTTTTTTTTTCAGGTAAAAGTGGTAACTCAGTTTATATTTGTGTGTATATACGGTATAGCAGAAAAATGTATATGACTGCACTTGGTCGTGACTAAAAATGAATTCTATGTGGGCAGAGCAAAGGAAAAAACTGTATATATTGCTACCTGACCCTGGGGAAGCTGATATATAACTATTCAAGATGGAGACACCCAGCACCAGTCTTGGGGTTTTTGGATTGCCTACACATGTTGTTGTTGTTTACAGCTAAATAGCACAAATATATACAGTTTATACACATATATTATTATAGGTAGACTGTTGATATAAATTATATGATGACAAGGTCTCTTAAAGTCACAAGACCTATTTAGGCCTAATGCAGGCATGTCCAAAATACGGCCAATTGTGGCCCGTGTTCAGATTTCCACCAGCCCGCAGCCTCTGTCATCACAGGGAATCCCCTATGTTATTATAGTGGGCGTGTGCTGTGCGGGACCTGCACAAACCACGCCCACTCTGATTCCAAGAACGTGCTCTGCAGGGAGCCTGCACTGACACCGGACTCTGTGCACAGGGAATCGCTCACTGCACCCTGGTGGGCATGTGCTGTGCGGGACCCACGCAAACCATGCCCACACTAACCCTGGTTAGTGGTCGACACCCACACATTTTCACCTCACCAAATCTGGCCCACTTTGCACAAAGTTTGGGCACCCCTGGCCTAATGAAAAAAGATAAAAGAATACTCTATAAACAAGGATTAACACAGGAAACCAATCAGTAAGCTGAAATTAAGTCAAAAGGTTTGCTAAGTTTATTTTACTCTGACTGTCCTGCAATTTAGTACTGGGAGATGTGTTTGTGAAGCCTGCTTTCTAAAACACATATCACATTATGGGTTACTCCAATAAAAGATGCTATCATGGAGGATTTCTAGCTGTCATTCTGATCCTTTGGCTTCAGTGCTGCTTGGATTGCATGTTCTATTTCTAGAGTACAATACATTAAGTAGAGGCTTGTACTTTGTTTTACAGGTTGCTGGTTTCCAACCCAATAACCATGTATACAGCACCCTGATCAATGTCGCCCTAAAGAGATTAGATTACATCTACCTAACGGATATTCTGCGGGACATGAAGTACAGAAACGTGGCTCCAAATGAAGTTGTTATACGCCAGCTGGAATTTGCAGCCCAATATCCACCAAAGTTTGACAGGGTATGTTGCATATTTGAATACAAAAAACATTTTCTATATCATCATAAAACATTATTGTGGAAAATTATACATATAATTTTTTTGTTTGTTTAAGCTGGGGGACAAATGCTGCCACCAGGACTGGTTAGGTTTTATTATTATTACACAGTATTTATTTAGCGCTGACATATTACGCAGCACAAAGTCCATAGTCATGTCACTAACGTTCGCTCAGCTGGGCTCACAATCTAATGATAAGGCAGATATTTTAAAGCTGGTCAGACGCTCATTGTGAAAATCACAACCAAAAAACAACAATGAAAAATAAACAGTATAAAAAAAATAAAAAAATAAAAGTGATCACAATAAAGATTCCAAATTGACCTATAAATAAAAAAAACTTTGTGCTTTCACTGCTTTAACAACAGCTCACTAACTTTCTTGATTCTTGAAGACACGAGGGAACACCCTCAGATCATTTAAAGGTAGACCAAAAACATTTCACTTAAATGGAAATCTCATACATTCTTCAATGACCTATAATATTCAATATTCAAACTCTCAATTGTAAAACCATTGGATACTTTAATAAACCTTTTAAAAGGAATACAACTCAGTGTATGCCAATACTTAAAGTCAAACTAAACCAAAGTTATTGGTCAGTCCCTGTTCCCTGGCAGGTACCTGCCATTTTCTTCTTTTCTGGTAGACTTACTTTGAGAACTTGATTGGCCAAATAGGGACGACGTAATAATTTCCCGTCAGGCACAGAGAAAGCAGCTCAGCTTTTTACCAGAAATTCAAAGTGATCGGGCAGGTAGGGGGGATTATTGCAGAAGGGACATGGCTTGCAATATTGACCTGCCTAATTGTGTATTTCTAAAATTGAAACTTTAGTTCTGATTTACTGAACTTTATCAAGCTCCAAGTATGATTTACAGAGAACAGCATAAGTGTCATAAGTCAGTCAAACCAAAGTTGGCGTGTAATGACATAATCTCATCCAACCCTACATACTTCATGTGCAATGCTGTGAAAACTAATATAATTTTCATTGCCTGTAGTACCAGAAAAAGAATGTATTCTTAGAGAAGATTGATGGCTTCAGAGGTTACTACAACCGTTGGCTGCAATGGATGGATGCAGAAGAAACTGAACATCCTTGGAAGAAGTATCAGACCAAGTCAGAAAACTTGGAAGAAGTATCGGACCAGGCAAAAAATGACTAATGTCACCACAAATACTATACTACTATCAATACACAGATGGCATTTAAAAAGCGTCAGACATCCGATAAATTGGAATCATTATTATTTTAAGCCCTGATTTTGCTTAATTAAACCAATTTTTTCAGTTTGAGTTGTTTGTGTATTTGGTATTCTTGTGTTTTCTTATTTATATTTTTTCTATTTCTTTACTTTTCTTCCCAATCAAATTATAATATATGTGTAAAAGCAACATCAGACAGCTGATCAACATTGAGTATAGTGTCCAGGCCAAGATTCATACCTGGGACTTGGTGTTGCAAAGGCCATAAAGCAAGTCACTGAGACTCTATGCAGCTTCTGTAGTTCTAATGAATTTCAGTAATATACAGAACAGTTATAAAAACATACTGTGCGGTTATCTGGGTAGTCGTAGACCGTTTTTCTAAAATGGCCCACTTTGTACCTCTCCCAGCTTTGCCATTGACTCCAGCATTGGTGCCAATTTTCATTCGGGAAATTTTCCTACTTAATTGTATGCCCACTAATATTGTGTCAGATCAGGGGGTGCAGTTTATCCTGCATTCTGTGCCCTGCAGAGGGACTTCAACCATATTTGGGCAACATCAGAACACCTAGAGCAGTCGGCTGCCCGTTACAAGAAGTTTGCGCATCGGCATCATTGTAAGACACCTCTTCTGCAACCTGGGGACAAAGTCTGGCTATCCACCAGGAATATTCATTGCAAGGTGCCTTCTCTATATGTTGCTCCACGTTTTATTGGACCTTATGTAATTTCTGCCAAGGTTAACCCATTTTAATATAAGTTACGCCTTCCTCCATATCTCAAGCTGCCCAAAGCTTTCTAAGTCTGCCTACTTAAGCTGATGGTCCTGAACCGCTTTTCTCATTCCTCTCCACGGGCTACTCATGCAACCTCTTCTTTTCAGGATCATAAAGTCCATCAAATTTTGCATTCCAAAATTTCTTGTAAAAAGCTCATGTATCTGATCAACTGGAAAGGTTTTGGACCTGAGGAGAGATTGTGGGTTCCAGCTACAGGTGTGTACCTCTTCTTGCCAAGAGGTTACATCTTCGTTTTCCCCTTAAACCCAGACCCCGGTGGGTGGGGAGGCCCCGTAAAATGGGGGGGGGGGGATGTCACACTTACCTGTTCCTCAATAAAACACAAGCATCCCTGTCCTGCGCATGTGGGCAGTTCTGATACTGGGCGTGCCTCTGTTTCCAGGCTTTATCAACTCCGTATCCTGCATTCTGTGCCCTGCAGAGGGACTTCAACCATATTTGGGCAACATCAGAACACCTAGAGCAGTCGGCTGCCCGTTACAAGAAGTTTGCGGATCGGCATCATTGTAAGACACCTCTTCTGCAACCTGGGGACAAAGTCTGGCTATCCACCAGGAATATTCATTCCAAAGTGCCTTCTCTAAATGTTGCTCCACGTTTCGTTGGACCTTATGTAATTTCAGCTAAGGTTAACCCAGTTTGGTATAAATTACGCCTTGCTCCACATCTCAAGCTGCCCAATGCTTTCCATGTCTCCCTACTTAAGCGGCTGGTCCTGAACCCCTTTTCTTATCCCCCTCCACGGGCTACTCCTGCAACCGATTCTTCTCAGGAATATGAAGTCCATCAAATTTTGGATTCCATCATGTATCTGATGGACTGGAAAGGTTTTGGACCTGAGGAGAGATTGTGGGTTCCAGCTACATATGTGTCTGCACCTCTTCTTGCCAAGAGGTTTCATCTTCATTTTCCCCTTAAACCGAGACCCCAGCGGGTGAAGAGGCCCCATAAAAGGGGGGGGCGATGTCACACTTACCTGTTCCTCAATAAAACACAGGCATCCCTGTCCTGCGCATGTGGGCAGTTCTGTGAACAAGTTCCTGTATACCTGCTGCGTAATCCAGTGTTTTCTGTGTCCAGCTCCTTTGTTAACCTCGTTGTCAAGTCCATTGGTTCCCAGCCAACTTCCCTGTGCTGTTTCTGTCTGCCTGTGGATATCCCTGCTTCTCCTGTGCCTCCTGCTGTTTCCAGTGTTCCCTGTGCCCGCAGTGGCCCGTGTCATGGCTGGCTATTGACCCCTGGTGTGTGACCTGACCTCTCTTGCTTGCTGCCTGTCTCTACCCCAGCTTTCCTTGACTATCCTCGTGCCTGGTGATTTGGTACCGTGCCTGCCCACCTTGGTGTGCCCAAAGACCTCAACCTGGCCATAACCAGCAGCGCAACATCCTCACCATCAGAGGCTCTGGAGAAAACTGGTAACGGCTTAGACTCTGCTCCTTGGCCCTTCTTGGCCCACTCTGTAGCAGAGAAGGGCGCCTTGGCCCTTCTCTGCTACAGAGTGTCATTTTGTAATATTTTTGATTTGTGTGTAAAAAATGTGCCTTGGCTCAAAAAAAGTTGAAAAACACTGCATTAGGGTGTCATTCATAAAGAACTGCACGTTACCTCACGTGACTAGAATGCAGCAGTGTTAATAGGCCAAAAAAGAGGTTTATACTGGAAGCTCATAAAGAGTGTCATTGCCAACTTCCACAAAACAAAATGTTAGATGTCTGATTTCATTTGTATTAAATAGTATTTATATAACGCTAACATCTTATGCAGCGTAGTTCAGAAAAAAGGGGTTGTAAATGACAGGAGGAGGAGAGCACCCTGCCCAGAAGAGCTTACGCTGCTGAGTGAAACAATGCTCAGTTACCTACAAACAGCACTTCGGGCTTTCTGACGTTACTTAACATTTCCTGGTACATTCTAGTCATTGGCTCTAAAGGCAGAGCACCCAGGTATATATAAAACACAAAATGATCCCAAAGTTGTAGTCTGTGTTTCTTGCACTATATGTATAAATGAAAATACTGGAATTATTAATGTACACATTGCGGCAGACAAGCTATCTATAGTTCTGCCTGTCTGAAAATACAATTCGAATTGATGATATTGGCGATATTAATAAAGAGTTAGTTTTTGTCGCTTTTCGTGAAAATAGTGTAAGAGTTTAAGTTCAATAAGTAACCTTAAGAGCTGGTAAAGGTGATATTAATGTCTTTTTGGTTGGAGGCGTATAGGACTGCCCTTTGGGGGCCCTGAGCCGCGTGCCCATCAAGTTGGTGGGGGGAGAGGTAGAAGCCGCGAGCTGACTTGTTATCATGCCGAAAGGAGGTGAGGAGATTTTGCGGGAAATTGGCGGGCTGAGTGCTCGGGGGAGGTCCCGGTGTATATTATGTTCGCATGTGTGAGGTGAATGTGGGGTGGCAGCGGTAAACACAGGCGGTGGCTGTCAGAAGACTACAGAAAGTTCTAGATATATGGCTGAGGTGATCTGCTCCCGGGACTAGGCCGCTTCCAGCTGGTTGCTATTGGCAACCCTCTCCTCTATTAGAAGTACAATGTGTGATATTCCCGGTGTGGACGATCCATTGTCTGTATTGTGGCCTGTGTGTGTCACATGGAGATCCTAGGAGTGTTTTTATTTTGTATTCCCTGTGCCTCTATTTTTATCCTGTTCCTCAATAAAACACAAGCATCCCTGTCCTGCGCATGTGGGCAGTTCTGATACTGGGCGTGCCTCTGTTTCCAGGCTTTATCAACTCCGTCCATGCTGCTGGCCAATCAGAAAGTAGCCTCTTAACCAGCCCTGGCTATTTAGCTTGCTCACAGACTCCATTCTGTGTTCGTGCATTAAGTTACTAGTGGCGAGCTCGCTAGTTCTGTGAACAAGTTCCTGTACATCTGCTGCTTAATCCAGTGTTTTCTGTGTCCAGCTCCTTTGTTAACCTCGTTGTCAAGTCCATTGGTTCCCAGCCAACTTCCCTGTGCTGTTCATGTGTTCCTGTCTGCCTGTGGATATCCTTGCTTCTCCTGTGCCTCCTGCTGTTTCCAGTGTTCCATGTGCCTGCAGTGGCCCGTGTCATGGCTGTCTGTCACCTGGAGCCCTGGCTATTGACCCCTGGTGTGTGACCTGACCTCTCTTGCTTGCTGCCTGTCTCTACCCCGGCTTTCCTTGACTATCCTCCTGCCTGGTGATTTAGTACTGTGCTTGCCCACCTTGGTGTGCCCAAGGACCTCAACCTGGCCCTAACCAGCAGTGCAACATCCTCACCATCGGAGGCTCTGGAGAAAACCTGGTTACGGCTTAGACTCTGCTCCTTGGCCCTTCTCAGTGCTTGCATCAACTCCATACGCCCCCTAGTGGTCCTGTCTCTCCGTGCGTGACGACATCCAGACAATGACCAATCTTTAGAATGACAAGCAATCAGTTCACACTCTGTCAATTACAAAAGTTCATCTTCAGGGTAAATCATATTTTTCCTTCCTGGCCTCAAAAAGCATGTGGATCAGGAGTTTCTTTTAATTTGATGACTACATCTTAATTTTAATTTTTCTTTTAATTTGATGACTACATTTCTATTGGGTTTCATAAACTATTGGCAGTTGGCTTGTAGTTTTACATAATGACGTTTAAGATTTATGAGTATAATTGTTTACAAGTAAAAAGAAATAAAATTACAAATAAAACAGGTTTGTTCTTCAAGCCTCGTTGCTCTGCCTATTTACATTTACGTTATTTACGTTTCTTAGAAAGTCCTGTATCCTTTCCTAAGGATTTTTCAAAACAAGTACTCACAGAATAAACACATTGCAATGACCAGAATTACTCCTGCATTTGTTGAGCCTTGGTATTCTAATTCAAATATATATATATATATATATATATATATATATATATAAAATCATCCTACACTACAAGCTGAGAAATAAACGATCACAGAATGCTACTGATATGGAACTCCGTAAACGTAAGCAACGCAGTTATAAGAAAAGATAAACATTCTACGTGCACATCATTCATACATGTACAACAGAGTTCACAAAGCCTCATATTTGTCTCCCTTTATTAATGATTCTTAGCTCATGAACTGTGTCACCATCACGTCTAAAATAAAGGCAGTTAGTTGGAATCAAGGTAATTGGAGGTAATGGTAACAGAACATGTCTATTGGTGGATAGCATTGTCCATCACCATGCCTGTGCTTTGTCAGGTAATACAGCCTTCATGAATAAAGCTGCTTACCTTCATTGCCAAAAAGCTTTGTTTTTTCAAAGTAATATACCTGGACCTATTTTTCTTCAAAATCTGACACAGATTTGATAGACATGTGCATAGAATCTAAAAATTGGTGTGAAATGTTTTATTTGAGTTGTAATCACTGACCTAAAAACAATATTTTGGTTGTAATTCTGTAGCAATGCATACCAGATTTTATAGATATAAAAAATAAGTATAGGCAAAACTCATAATACCTGTAATGATAAGGTCTTCTTTTCACAAACAATGATTGGGCCTGAAACAGGTGGCTCATTTGTTGAAGATTCTGGAGACCTGGATAATGTTCAAGGACTTCCTCAGGAGACTAACATCATAA
This sequence comes from Pyxicephalus adspersus, assembly GCF_032062135.1. Taxonomy (NCBI): domain Eukaryota; kingdom Metazoa; phylum Chordata; class Amphibia; order Anura; family Pyxicephalidae; genus Pyxicephalus; species Pyxicephalus adspersus. The sequence goes on along the minus strand of NC_092864.1, from coordinate 68,010,101 downwards.
AAAAGTTATGGTAACTTCTGTTAAGGATGTGATCTTAAAAAAAGGTTTTAATTTTTTTCTCATCACTGCCAGGCTAAAAGAGCATTTATTTAGTCCTGTAGTGGGGGTCTAGATTCTATGTAAGGATAATATTTAATCCTGCCTGAAGTTAGGCTTTAAAGTGTCCCAACTCTATTTTTATAATGGGTGTATATATTTTCACTTATTTATTTTGTGTGGTCTGCAAATGCATGACAATGGACTAATTAAAACACAGGCACCGTTTCTTTATAATAACCACAATGCACTGATAAATCACATCTGTGCATTGTGATTACTAAACATTTATAGCAGTACATGTGTTTTAGTGTGTAGCCGGATCATACATATTACTGTACATAAGCACAACACAAGGCTAAAAACCTCATCTTAAAACAGTGTATTGGCACAATTTTAATCTTATCACATTTGACCTGTCACAATTATATATAATTTTTTTTTTTTTTAACACAAACCTAGTTTTTTAAACTTGTGTGAACCATTACATATGATCCATTACCATGTGCATTACAACATGTTTAGGTTTGCAATAAAGCAGTACATGGGTACATGCCAACTATTGGTGATAGTTGTTTACAATGGCATCAACTCACCTACATCAGTGGGCAAGGCTGCCTGAAACAGTAAAGATGCTGCAAGCCTTCATTCATGGTAATGTGACCGTATCCTATAGAAATCATTGACCTTCTATGATAAAGCTATGGAATGTAATTTTTATCAGCATTTATAGATTTGTGTTGTCCATCTTAATGTGGGGAAAAAAATTCATTAGTTGTCGCTGAAACAATATGTCCATTGAAATTATTCTACTTATTTTTTGCTCTGCTAATGACTCAAAATACTGGATTTTTGGAGTTAATATCCCCATGCAGAGGCATAGACAGCAAAAAAACCTGACAGAGGGTCTGGTCTAAGGCTTCTCATCACTATGGCAGAATAAAATAACTTTATATACAATTGTTGCACACTAATGAAGCTTTAAAAGTGACATGCACTGTTAATGAATCAATTTTATTGCAAACACATTTCTATGTGGTATGTTACCTGCTGTGAATGTAAAAATGACTGCTTTACTGCCAATTGCAGATTCTATCTAACTTCTCTAGTGAAATGGAGCCACAGATAGCAGGGGGAAAATACAGCTATCAATGTCTTCCTTAGAAAGTACACATGCTTGGCTTTTTGCTGTCTAAGTCACTGGCAAAGTATAGCAAATTAATTGTAAAATGAAATGCAGTGACATACGTCCAAAGTCTTCAATTTATATGATGTATTGCTCTTTGGTCCTATTTTTTACCATGGTGTACACCAATCCGTTATACAATAATAAATGCCCATGCATTTGTGGGCTACATTTGTATAAAAAAATTGGTTTAAAATTATACATTATCGACGACACTCTAAAATTAAGTACATACTAAACATAGGATAAAGTCATGAAAATTTGGCATAACCCTAAACCTACTAATTCTGTGTTACCTTTATTTCTATACAATACCCATTGCAATTTTGAAGCCGGATGTTATTAATGGGCTATCTACTGCACCTAAAAATGATCATGTGCCATGTTGGTTTGAGCAAAGCATCAGTCACTGAGGTGCATTAGAGAAGCGATTTTCAACCACTGTGTTGTGGCACACTAGTGTGCCGTGGGCGATCTTCAGGTGTATCATGGGAAATTATCCAATTACCATTGTCGAGTGTCTGTGCTGTAGTGACTGGCAGAGTAATGTAATACTCTTCCATGTCAGTGGGTGGCAGTAGGTAGCCTAATTTCCTTGTTTTTTCTTAGAGATAAGTAAATTTGCTACAGAGTGTCATTTTGTAATATTTTTGATTTGTGTGTAAAAAAAATGTGCCTTGGCTCAAAAAAAGTTGAAAAACACTGCATTAGGGTGTCATTCATAAAGAACTGCACGTTACTGCACGTGACTAGAATGCAGCAGTGTTAATAGGCCAAAAAAGAGGTTTATACTGCAAGCTCATAAAGAGTGTCATTGCCAACTTCCACAAAACAAAATGTTAGATGTCTGATTTTATTTGTATTAAATAGTATTTATATAGCGCTAACATCTTATGCAGCGTAGTTCAGAAAAAAGGGGTTGTAAATGACAGGAGGAGGAGAGCACCCTGCCCAGAAGAGCTTACGCTGCTGAGTGGTTCATATTATTACCCGAGACAATCCCGACTGTTCATATTATTACCCGAGACAATCCCGACAGTTCATATTATTACCCGAGACCATCCCAACTGTTCATATTGGGCGAAATCATCTGTTGTGTACATAGCCTTAGGCTGATTTGAAATGTTTTTCTAAACTGTAAAAATAGGTAATGGTCAAAGCTTTACGTCTCTTGGCCCGATGCGTTTCGCCTATCGGCTTCTTCAGGGGATCTACAGAGATCGTTATGTACGTGTTTTGGTTGAGTTGATCGAGGTATATACCAGGAATGTCACAACAATTAGTAATAATGTAAATTCAATGTAATGTTTCTTGATTACAAACAAGAATGAAGTCAAGACTTTAAAGCGGAACTAAACTCAAAAAAAACAAAAGAACACTTACTTTTAATCCCATTGATCCGTCGGGAGGATTCTTCATTTGGGTCCCACGTCAACTCACAATAGAGCTTAATACATTTCTGTAACATCCACAGATATTATAAAGAGGTTAAACATTTTTCACATTTTTGCCATACACTTTAATCCAAAAGAATGGGCTAGATTTATTAAAGTTCTCCATGACTGGAGAAGATAGACCTTCATTGGGAGAACTTGGGTGATCCAGCAAACCTGGAATGGAAAACATTTACCAATTTATAGCAAGATAGAGAATATATAGAGTATTATAGCTATATGATGAGGCTAAACATTCACCTGGTAGAACTTGGAGAATATGGGAATAGAAGAGCACTTTGACACGTTTGGTATTACCAGTACTTATTCATTGTTGGATCACCCAGGTTTACTAATGAAAATGTATCCTCTCCAGCCTTGGAGAGATTTAATAAATCAGGCCCGTTGTGTTAGACGTTTAAACATTTGAGTTTTGAAATCATAACATTTTATGAACCAGCACTGCTGATATAACTATTCTGAACATTCTTTTTGGCTCTACTACTAAAGAGAAATTGTGTGAGAAAATAAAAAAGTATATTTCTTCTCAGAAAAGGGTGAAGAATAATTTTCAATCTGCTTTGTAGCCTTCATTTGCCTAGGTATAAAAGGACTGTTGTTTCCACTAGCATTGATAAAGCAGAACTTGCACCACCAGATTAGGAAAGCTGCCATTGGTGAACACATTCACCAATGGCTGTTTGCTTGGATGTAAAGATGATCTTTTGTTTTTAGCAGTTACATGCCGGAAACAAACGTGTGGTTCACTGCATAACAATTGCACCTATGCAGGGAGAGATTGGGTGATTGGGGATATGAAGCCACACATGAATGGAGTAAAGACCTTTTCTGAAACAACAATATAGATGGGAACGCTTAATAGAACCAGAGAAACCTCCACTGATATTACAGATTCTAGTAGCAGAATGCACGATTCCTGACCACAACCATTGGCACTGTCAGTAAGTGCACTGCAAGACCCCCATGTGGGCTTGTTAGTGAATGTGATCTAGATGTACCCAGTACACTGGCACTTGCTCCCCTTGTATATGTGACCGTGTGTTGGTTAGTGCTCAGGTACTCCAAAACCCTAACAGCCTCCAGCAGATATGGGTCAGACAGCCAGAAAATACCAAATCACTGCAGGTGGGCAATAGAAATAAGCTATATATCGATGTTCCATGGGCTCTAGCATAAGTAGTAAAGTGCTTCCTGTACAATGAACAGTCAACACAAATTGTTCCACAACTAACTAGTACCAAAACCAAGTCAGTTGCGGCCAATTGATGTGATTTAAAAATAAAAAAAGCAAAAAACGTAAGCACAATGCAGAAAGATAACTATTCTCCCAAAACACTGGAAAATAATGAAACCATGCTTCTAATAAGAGGGATTACCCTAGGTTGGCCTACAGTTTTATTGTTGTTTTCCAATTTATTGCTAGCCTCCCATGCAGCTGATATTTTTCTTGAAAAATAACTATAAGTTTAGCTTTAGGGCATATATTTATAAATCATTCCTCTGTCAATGTGAAGGTTTGCTGAAACAGTTCCTTCTACATTTCTCAACTTAATGCCTATTAAAACAATGACTCGTTCTGCCACCTAGTGGCCACTCGTCTAAAGTGCACAATAGTAAATGTTAAGTATTCAAGCGAATCAGTGAATGAATTTAAGTGGAATTGACAAGGAAATCATTTATAAATAAACCCCTTGGTATTTTATTGATTTTCCTTCAATATTTTTATTGATTTTGAATGAAATCTTACAACATACAAATAAACAGGGTACATGTAATGTAATGTTAACAATGTAAACAACCAAGAGCTAAAAATATAGAGTAGAGAACCCTGTTTCAATTGGGGTATATTAAACAGTGGACTCATATCACAAAGCCCATAGGGGCTAGCAAAAATTTCACATACCCGTCAGAGTGAATGTCAATCAGTTTTCTAAGTCTAATTATATAAAGGTAGACATGGGGTAGCGATGCGTTTAAAATATTTGAGTTATCTGTGTGTGTTCGGTTTTCTTTTAAATATGGTTAAGGTTCTCTTTGACACAGTTTAATCCAAAATCTAGCTTAATTTAGTTAGTGTATATTGTGATGCCTTTTTTATGAACAATTTGTCATTTACAATATGCTTTGTTGTTTATATACGCAGCACTAGCTGTTTATAGTGTGATTAAACATATGTATGAGATCTATATGATCTAAAAAGATTTCTTCTCACTGCTGTCCCACCCAGCATTCTAGTGCACTCTAGTGCCCGACGGGATACCAGTGAGAAGAGGAGACACAGAGCCAGATGATCCGCCATACAACACACCTATTTAAGATTTATTAGGAGCCTTTTGTGAGCAGATTATGTAAATCAGTGGATAACAACAGTGTGTGTATATAGCCGAATTACTTTCAAATTATCAAGACATTTATTGCATCTGAATAGAAGTTGGGCATTTGTATCAGAGAAGTTTTTGAGACATTCGAGATGTCATTTGGTTGCTGCTTATATCAAATAGTCCTTAGATTGCTGTTCTGTCCGCCCTTTATCAGCATATAGGAGGGGCGCTGCATGTTCCCAACCAGATCTCTTTGCTCTCCTGAAAAAAAATTATCTCTGCGAAACGCGTAGAACTGGGTATACCTTTGTAGGAAAACCCCCAGGAGTATCTAGTTTGTGATTTTAGATTGTTTTTAATATGGGATTTTTAATGTTATTTAATATTATACATAAAAAAATACCTTTTTCTTGTTCGTTAAACAATTTGCTATGATGTAAGATTGGTGTAAGTCCCAGAATCTAGTGGCTTTCCACAAATTATGTTTGTCTATGTATAATAGGGATGTGTCCATGATTAACTAGCATAGGTTGGGTACCCCGTGGATAATTATGCAGTGAACTAGTCACAAGTGCCACAGGATAGCCTATTGTCAGTAAAGAAAAAAAACATAACACCCTTGTACCATATTGGGCATTCTTTTGACATTTTAAATTGTGCTTTCGTCACACACATATACACACAGATATTTAGTATTTAGTGTTGATATCTATAGGAGACAGGTCTCTTCGTTGGCTGGCACATTTAAAGCATAGTACAGCAGTGCTCAATATATGAGAAACATGTCTCTACACTAAGATGATTCTATGCTGTGCTTCCAAGTGACCCTGTCTCGTGAAGCGTTTCCAGTGACCCTGTTATACCTGTGTCCCCCTGTGACACCCTCAGTGTGTCCTGTCATTCATTGTTCTCTGTGCTTTCCTGGTTATCACCCTCACTTGGGCATTCATGAACGTGACTGTTTGCTGCTCGCTCTTTAACATTATCACCTTTCAATCACTCCAAGACTTCCAGCTGAATTAGTACCATTTTAGCTGTTTATACAAGTGTGCAGGTGAGCCAAACCCTGGTTTCAGCGTGCAGCGTATCTTCTTGGAGGAGACCAGGTTATTTTGATAATCTACATCTCAGTTCTTCAACTATGCTAGCATAGGGAACTAGTATGTAAAAGCAGAGGGCAACATTTTCACTGAGAATAGTAGGAGCATTTTAAAACATTAAAAAAAAACACATTTAAAAAAAAAAAAAAACACAAACGTAAGGTTTTTTGTGAAACTTTATTTATTATTTTATTTAGCCAGACAGACACACAGACACACCGACAGACGGACACGTGGACAGACAGACACGCGGACAGACAGACACGCGGACAGACAGACACGCGGACAGACGGACACGTGGACAGACGGACACACAGACAGACGGACACACAGACAGACGGACACACGGACACACAGACAGACAGACAGACACACAGACAGACAAACTGACCTAGTAAATAACTTAACTTAATAAATAACTTACCTTAATAAATAACTTACCTTAATAAATACCCTAACTTAATAAAGAACTTACCTTTTTTAGTTCATTTGTTGAGGCCAGTTTGTAGATGCAGGTCCCACAGCAGTTGTTATGGTGTTGACATGCTCGCCCTTCATCTTCTTTATCCCCGGAGTCAGCTTCAGAGTCTTTGGTGTTAAACGCTTGCTAGGTGACTGTTTTCTTTTGTCCTGTTTTTGCCTTGTCGTTTACAAGCAACTTCAAGGCTGTAGTTTTCACAAGGCCGGAGTAGAAGGAACTCTCTTCTGGATTCCTAATGTCATTGTTCACACCCTTTGTTCTCCAGGTTAGTTCTTGTAAGGATTGCACTTCATTCTCCATGGTCCCACGGCTGTATTGTCCCATTAGCTGTATTGCAAGTTCTTGAAGCAAGTGTTGTGCTGTATAGGCTCTCAAGGATAGTTCCTATAAAAGTTGCACTCATCCGCCTGCGTTGTTATTGCACCTGTGTTCTGTTGCAAATCTTTCATTTCAATGTTCAAAATGACACTTGGAACATAGGCTGGTGACTGCTCAGATCCATCCTCTTCGCCTGTGGTAGTCTGTGAGGTTGGATACAATTCTTCCTTGATCTCATAGCTGGATTCGCAGAGATGTTTAAGGAGACCATGTACAGCTATGGTCAGAGAGGCTATAGTGATAACAAGCACTAATACTCCCAGCATTACAGTTGGTGGTACCCAACCTCTCCTCTGAAGGCAAAAGAAAAAGAGCCACATTATGGAGAAGATTGGAGCTGCCATGGACACGTTCACTGCAGCTTGGTGTATTCCTCTGTGTTGTCTAAGTGTATTATGCACATAGTTAAAGTTGTACATGTCTGTAACATGCTTTAATAGCACATAGAGTAAACCGCATGGTACCACCAGGGGGTAAATGTTGCTGTATGCCATGACAACTGTGATGACGCAAAGCATTCTGGCGTACATTTCTCCGTATAAAAATTCTTTAGCCTGGGTCTGCATGATGTGTATTCTGTCTCTGGTGGTTTTTGCGACAGTCATGCGTGTGATGTACCAGAGGAATTCTGGAAATCTCAGCAAATCCAGTGCGTTGGAAACAAAGGCAGACATGATGACATAATCAACTACCAGGGCCCCTTGGTGAGGCCAAAATATGCATTTTATTCTGCTGAAGCTGTTGTCATCTTGCAATCCTGCATACACCCATAGGAAGAAATCATGTAAGCTGGCAAGTCCAAGTGATGGTGATATTAGGACCATAAAAATAAGGAAGCCGAACATCTTGTAGAGCATCATTCTGTTCTCAGCAGATTTTTGCCAGTGTGCCTCGTAAGGGGTGGAATAATAAACGATGACCCGAAGTATAGAGGCGAACAACCACAGCGGCAGATTTGTAAAGTATTTGAGAGCCTTGGGATTCATATGATGGAAGGATTTTGTTATTTCCCACTTGTCCAGGATAGAAACAATCATTTCTGGTGTTGTCAAGTAAAATAGCAAAGTGAAAAGCATTGAGTTAATGATGAAGAATCGGGCCCACCACTTCCAGCCATGTACGGACATGTTACCCCATAAAATATCTTGTGGATGGTGGGCACCAGAAACAGACCAACTGGAGATTTTCAGTTGGTCGCTTACACTGGAGGGTTTTCTGTAACACATGAAGGCATTAAAGTCCTTGAGAATCCGGTTGGCCATTGTCTTTTTCCGAAATGTCACATAGCCCAGTCCAATCTTTGATCGTCTGGCGGCTTTTAGCTCTTTTTTATATTGTTTCTTCAGTTTGTTCTTCTTGCCTTGATAATACTCTAGAGCGTCTCTTGGTTGACATCTGGGCATGGAACAACAGCAGAGGCAACTGAACGGTGTTGGATTCATCCTGACTTGACATCCTGACGGTGGTCTGGTGGACGTGGGTGTTGTAAGCCAAGTTATTACGGACTCTTCTCCTGTCTTTTCTGATCTTTATCAGCTTGGAGACATCCTGGCACAACTCAATCTTATTCACTATGCAGGCAGGATAGGCTTCACTAAAGTGCTTCTTTATGGTTTTCTTATCTGCAATGAGGGTTAATCCATTAATAAAAATGGTCTTGTTTACCTTCTCATCATCCTTATAGCGTATGGAGATTGAATGTTTTCTTATGAAGTGCCAAAAACAAAGACATAGAATGACTGCGAGGACAACGTAAAGCCACAACGAGTCATCTTGTTCTTGTATATGTACAATTGTTGTCCGCAGAAAATAATCTGTTGTGTTGTTAGATGCAGTCACGTTCAGAGGTATCAATAAGCACAGGGAGATTAGGGTGGCAACACTTAGAAAGTAAATCAAGTGTCGCTGGAAGGATAAATAATGTTGGGCATCTTCACCACATCGCTTTTAGATGTTGTTATAGCGCAAGTGGAAGACATCTTTGATCCATGAGCAAAAGCCTTGGTCCTCATTGAGTCCATTGGTGACATCCTGGGACATATGGCTTGTGCTGTTTAGAGGGCTGTCAACATCGTACACTAGGGCCACGCGGCCAAAATGCCACACCTTCCGTACAAAGTTGAAGGAGAACAGCAAAAACATGGAAAAGCAGACTGCTTGGACGGTCATATGGGCAATTCCAAGAAAGCCATTGTTATCAAGCTTCGAGCTGCTTAGGTTGGTAATAGAGCAAAAGGTACCTACCTCAATGGTGTTGGAGGTGGTATTGGTAAAAAGTTTCAGATAATCCTGAAAAGGCATTCTGACAAGTTCTGGTTGTCCTATCATTTATAGTGAGCCTGGGCACAGGACAGTACCAGTGTGGAGGGGTTGTTAGATGGACTGGTAAATTTAGATTGTACAAAGTGAACTATTGATGATATCTGAATTACAACTATTGCTTTTTAAGCAGTTTTTAAGCAACATATTTGTTTTTTTCCCGATTTGGAATCAATCTAAAGGAAATTAATAAAATGTGACCATTGTAAGCACCCCTTTTAGTGTTGACCAGTTGGTCCCAGCCCTCTACCTTGTTGATGCTAAATAATTTATAGCGTGCCTGTGCACAGGACAGCACCTATGTAGAGGGCTTGTTAGATGGACTGATAAATTTAGATTGAGCAAAGTGAACAATTAATATGTGAACTACGACTATTGCTTTTTAAGCAGTTTTTAAGGAACAAATTTATTTTTTTCCCAATTTGGAATACAGCTAAAGTAAGTAAATAAAATGTGACTGTTGTAAGCACCCCTGCCAGTGTTGGGCAGTTGGTCCCAGCCCTCTACCTTGTTGATGCTATGTCATTTACAGAGTGCCTGTGCACAGGACAGCACCAATGTAAATGGGTTATTAGATGGACTGATAAATTTAGATGGAGGAAAGTGAACAACTAATGATATGTGAACTACAAATATTGCTTTTTAAGCAGTTTTTAGGAAACTATTTTGTTTTTTCCAATTTTGGAATAAAGCTAAAGGAAATGAATAAAATGTTACCGTTGTAAGCACCCCTAAATAGAGCAGCTTGGCTTGTTAATGTTGGGTAAAGAAACTTACAGTGGCTTCAGAAAGCATTCAGACCCCCTTCAGTTTTTTTTTTCATTTAATAAATTTGTAAATTATTAAAAAACTGAAATATCGCATTTACGTATTCAGCACCTTTGGCAGCAATTACATCCTCAGATTGGGGGATTTTTTGCCATTTTTATTTGCAAATGTTTGCCGGTGTTCAGATATAAATAAATAAAGGGGTTGATGAGGAGGGGTGGCTATAGGTCATTTGTAAGCCTTCTGTGCTACTGGACGCTTAAACACAATACCTTGTAGGAATAATGGCTCACTTCTGTGTATATCACAATTTTCTTTGTGTATATATAGCCAAAAGAGTGATTTTTTTTAGTTAGGATTGAGACAGGAAAGGTTAGAATTTTAGTGTCTGGGGGAAAAAAATCCCATTTGTTTAACTTGGAAGCCATTGTGACCTGGAAACAAATTTTAGGATTAGTGTAACATTTTTACAGTAAAGTATAAAACTACACAGTGTGGATCAATTTGCAATAGCTTCACCCGGACAACTAAAATTCAAGTCTATTTCATTGTAGTGATAGATAACCAAAAATGTTCAGAATGCACGTCAAACACGGGTCATAGTCAGCACAGGTCAAACTACCATGACAGTTCAGAGGTGTTTTACCTTCTTCTCCTGCAGATCAAGCATATGTCAATAGGACATACTGTGTCTAAAGAAATTCTCAAAGCAGGTCCAAGACCACCTCCGAACTGCCACGTGCACTGCCAAGTAAAAGTCAGGAGGATTTTGATGATGCCTGTTGACACTTATACTAAATTAAAACAACGATTGTATATTTCATTTTAGATTTATTATTATTAATGACCATTCTAATAAGCTTTCCTTTGGGAACTGTTAGGTTTGTTGGTTTGGTTTCCTTTTAAGGTTTATATATTTTTTAATGCACACAAGCATGTAATTTATTAAACAGATCTTGAATTACATTGTAATAGAATCACTAACAGCTATGCACTAGAGGGCATAGGGAAAACAAAATTATTTGTGGAGGTATTTGTGGAATCAATCACTGTCTAGACACCGACATCATATGTAATATGTCTTCCACAGTACGCAGTGGGTTTTGCACTTGGCAGAAGCTTTGGCATTCCGACAAGAAGTAATCAACTCCACTCTGCCATTATTACAAGGCCTTAAATCCGGGGATAAATGCAATGTGGAACCTGAACTCATCAGCAATTGTGAGAAGGTGCAATATCTGTACTATGATTGTCCTATTGTGTTAGGAAGCTGCAATTCTTTTTTAGCTTGTTCTATGATGTGTTCAGAAAATAATCTTTGTTGAAAAGATAAGGAAAGGATCATCGTTTCATACACTAGGTATGGCACATGGTAACTTTGTCATCTTTTTTTCTTTACTCTTGTATAACTTTTTATTTTACAACTACTCCTCTCTGGATTTGGCTTTCTTTTCCCCAGGCAACCCAATTCACTCATCCCACTCTGACCTGTACGACTGTTTATTCTGCAGCCACAGTTCCCTCCTTGTATGATCTGTTGCCTTAGTAGGCATGCCCATTTCTCTCTTACCGGTTCCCTTCTAATGTCATCTAAACTCTTTTCTTTATTGTATAAATGCCACCATGATTCAGACATTGAGCCATTTAATCAATATACATGATTTCCTGGCTGCATTCAATAGTCATATATAGTAATTTGTCTTACACCTTCCTTTACTTATTATTATTTTGTATTTATTGCCATTGCCTGGTATGGTAATAGTAAAACTAAAAATTAAAAAAAAAAAATATTTGGTCCACAGCCTAGGCATCTAGAATTGGTAACAGGCGTTAACTGTTTTTCTACCTTACTACCAGTGTGAATTCAGCCTAACTTCAGATGTGGCGGTGTAGGAAACATAAAATGTATGTGAAATTGGGGGACACATGCCTAAACCCCTACAAAATTGAATTATGGCATCATTAGAACATCTAAAACTCTACATATCAAAATGCCCTGCCCTGTTACACACATCTGTTCTCTTCCCTACCTTGAACCATAATTTCTCTAGAATGGAGAGGTGCAGGTAAACACAAATATAGGTACAAGTGGAGAACATTCATGACTAACACCCCCCAAACTTTCCTCACGATGGCATCATTACAACGTAAAAATCTCTACCCATCAAAACACAGCTCCCTGTTACACATGACTGTACCCTTACAGTACCTAAACCCCAAATTTGTTTCAGTGGGGAGAATTTCAATGTTCTAATGATGCCATAGTGATGGAATATTGGAGGATGTTATCCAGAAAGGTTCCCCACTTGTATGTACATCTTTTTTTTTTTTTTTGGACATTGAGCATCACCTCTTTGATTTGTTCAGAGGATAAGAGCTGCTGATGACAGGTGGATGAGGGAGGCACAGCTGCCAGGTGCTTTGCCCACCAGATAGGGGCTGGGGAGATTTACGAGTTTCTTCCATTGGCATAATTATATAGCCACAGGGAGGTATTTATCAAACATTGCTTTGCTTACCTTGATTAAATGCTAGAGATCCTTTGTTGTAATGCTAGTATACAAAGGTTAGATTCATTTTTTTTTATATTTTTATCCCTTTAGGTCATTTTGCAAATAATGCGATGAATATTAGGTACAAACATACTTTATCTTCTTTTTATATTCCTAGTTATTCAAGGTTTGATTGAAGCAAAATCTCCTTACCTTGAAGAGTTCTGGACTGTCCTGCTCTCAGTCAGTGTAGAAACCACATCAAGGTTACCAGACACTGGCCCAGCTACTGTTGTGACTTCTCTACTACTGCAAGAAGAGGAAGAGACCCCAGAAAAAGAAAGAAGTTGGCAAGTAGATCTAAATAGCGCTAATGTGCTTCAGTTGTCTAGGCTTGTATACATGTTTATGTTGAGGTAACATCAGCATTATTGCTCTGTAATTCTGTGTTTATTCCAAACTTTAGGTAAAAAGTTAAACCCATATCTGTGAACTGCTTTACCTGCCAAGGTATGTGTAATTGTTTTAACACTGAGACGATGGATATGGAGAGCTCACCACTGCATTTACAGCAATACAGCTTAGTCATTTACTGCCCCATCTTTATTTGGATAATAAATAATCAGCTCACTGACAGCAGACAAAAGTATGGACATCATTTTTATTAAACATAGAAATTAATAGCATCAACATATCTGAAAAAAAAACAAAAAACATTTACCATCTTAAAATAACACAATACATGAAAAAAATGATAATGTAAAAAGAACAAAATGGTCTTTATCCAGAACATCCTCTGCAGCCACAATGTGTGCATTCAATAATTCTCCCCTGAAACAAAGAAATATTGTGTTACTTTACAAAACTTTACAAATTGTAAACCTACAAATATACTAATTTTCTGCCATAGAAAAATTAAATGAACTGGATGGGCATTATTATTTCTGCATGGAAAGAATAAACATACTTTATTACAAATATAAGCGAGAATTCCCATAATCTATCATTCTATCACCATCAGCTATGAAGTTACATTATCTAACATTGAGAAGATTGGTTTAAAAATGAGTATTTGCAATGAGTGCATATTTAACCGACCTATCATTTACAGTATATTCACAATGCCGAGATTTGAGCCTCAGTGACGTGAACATAAGGGTAAATCTACCCCAGGATAGCACTTTAACTGGTATCAAAGTGTAACAAAAATAACACTACAGATATGGTTCTAACCAGGATTGTCAGCAAGTTAGGCCACAATCCTGTGAGGGAGGATGAGGAGCAAAGTATGTAGGTTTTTTGAGGTGTGTCCTTAACTGGCTAAGTAACCATGTTAAGCAAGAAGTGGCCTTGAATGGCAACAAACACCAGGCAAATTAAAAAATTAAGGCAGGTTCACATCTGCTGATCATTCTCCATTTTGTATCACTCACTGCAGCTCTTCTTAATTCCCTAAACGTTTAGCATCTCCCAATGTGGTAGCATTTTCTGGCATGAGGATGCAATAAACGCACCACAACCTCACTGCCCCTGTGATAAAGCCTTTAGGTTCTATCTAACTGACAGCTGTGGGCAGCACAGATAGTCCACTCAAAGAACAATATACAAAAATTACTAATATACTATTTAAAGCCTGAAAAAAAGACAGACTTTACACTGAACAAATCTGGGAGCAACATCAGTACTGCCAATACCTATTAGACTGATGTCTCTTCTCATATGGCGATTCTAATTATCACCTTTAATTCCAAGCCCAACCAATGTGGCATAAGGACTTTTTGACTTGCACTACGCAATGCTGTACATACACACAATCTATTGTATGCTTAGGGACTGGTTAGGAAGACCCTCATTGGGATAAGCAAAGAACCAGAGGTGAGGATGTCCATAGAGAACAGTGCTGGAGAGCAAACCTAACCTAGGCTGTATTTACTTTAATAGTTGCTACCCTGAGGTACCCTTTAAAAGTTGCTAGACTGAGGCAGAGATTGGCTATTGTATAATGAAAGTTCAAGCCTGAGAACACGACAGTAGTCCTAACTCTTCTATCTAAGGATGGGAAACAAAATGTGCCTATTACTTAATTTAGAGGAACATAAGGCTTAAATCATGTTTATTCAACAGTCAGATGAGTGGGCAGCACAGTGGCTCAGAGGTTAGCACTCTTTGCTATCCTTTACAGTGCTAGGCAGTTAGGTTAATTGGCTTCCCTTAAACTTGACATTAGACTGTAATAACATATGACTATGGTAGGGACATTAGATTGTGAGCTCCTATGAGGAACAGCTAGTGACATGACTATGGACTTTGTAAAACGCTGTGTAATATGTCAGCGCTATATAAATACTGTGTAATAATAATAAAATAATAAAGAGTGGAATATTTACACTGCAATTTCTTGTCAAATTGAACACATTCTGAGCTAGTATAACTTTATGACTTTACAAATGTAAAAGTAGCTTAAATGGGCCATAAAACATATTGATCAGATGAATTATATCAACATTGCTCGATTTTACATGTACATCTTAAAAACTTATTTCAAAGACACATTCCGTTTCACAAATAATTTAATTTAAATATTTGTAAAAAATGAAAAGGCAAAAGTTCTTACCACTTCAAGTTTGCTCTTGGGGACCCGACAAATGCAGTTGGTTCCAAAATTTGTGTCTCTAGTCTGTATGCAACGTAGGCAGCACAAGTTCTCATATCCTTGTTTTTTCCATTTTGCAATAAGATTCTTGTCAGCATACCCTTCTCTGATACAATAATCGTACAATTCTAAAATACAAATAGCAAAGAAAGTATTAATGTTTCTTATTTTAACAATGCAAAGGGCAAAAATTTTACAAGAACGGACACTTTTATTGTAGTACTTGCTAAATGAATGCTGAAGCTTAAAAAAAAATACTCGGTAAAGTATTCTTTAGGACATTTCCAGACAGAAAAAAACTCTTTAAAAAGACCTCATCCCCATTACCCTACTAACCATTAGCAATTTATTTAGTGGACAAAACATTTTATCTGACAAAGGTGGGCTTGTTCCTAATCACCTAATTTGAAACAGGGTTTAATTTAACACACAAACATAAACGTTCTCAGTTCTGTGGATTTACAAGTCATGTATAAACATAGAAATTATTTCTCAGGTTACAGACTTTCACATGCTAACATTTCAAAGTTGTAGTTTGTAGAGCATTTATTTTTTTATTTTATTTTTTTTACAAATTACA
The DNA here is from genome assembly GCF_032062135.1 of Pyxicephalus adspersus. Lineage (NCBI taxonomy): Eukaryota > Metazoa > Chordata > Amphibia > Anura > Pyxicephalidae > Pyxicephalus > Pyxicephalus adspersus. The sequence continues at coordinate 67,994,333 of NC_092864.1, read as the reverse complement.
GGTAGTTCTCTGCAGCTTGCTATTAGGTTAATCATAGGTGGAAAGGGTAGTGCAGAACACTGGGAAGACCTTGCCTACATTAGAGAACCGCATACTTAGAAGCAACCTGATCTAAATTAAAACCTCAACAGCCTCATCATTGCATAGTGAATAAACATCCTTGGTCCTGATTTATTAAAGCTCTCCAAGGCTGTAGAGGTTACACTTTCATCAGTGAAGCTGAAGGATCAAGCAAACCTGGAAAGGATCCAGTGCAAGATTGAAAACATTTGCTAACAAGAAGCCTTCTGTTTTCCTAAGACGACAACCTTTAAGAAATCTATTCCAGGTTTTCTGATGAAAGTGTATCCTCTCTAACCTTGGAGAGCTTTAATAAATCAGGTCCCTTAGTTCAGTTAGGTAGTTTCTCTAGGAAGCAGTAAATAAAGCAAAAAATGCTAAACTAAAAAGTAGTAAAGTGACTCTGTAGAACATACACAATTGTGTTTACATTTCTCTTGCAGTCAATGCATTACAACTTCATTAAGCTATGATGGTCAGTAGTGGTCTGATTCTGACAAGGAAACCAAGCAATCTGATCCAACATATGATAGTTTTGTTTCCTGTCAATGATAGAATTATTAGGTCTGACCCAATCCGGCCAAGATATCAAAGCGCTCATCATCCAATCATCCAGGGGTCAGATTGAGCTCATCCGATCCAGCCGCCAGATTATGATAGCTGTCACAGTTGGACAAGGAAAATCAGGCATAGGTGTGTGCTCACTGCAAAGGTACATAAGCGTCTGATTCTCCAACAGCATTCTACTAACAGATCCTATCACAATCATTACTGCAGCTGCACATTATTGAAGACCCACAATGGCAGCTGTATAACCCCCTCCCCATGGTACCTGAACACCCTTCTATATGCATAACTCCCCTGCTTTCATCACTGTGCCTGGCTTCCATCCTCCCCCAGCTATTACCTCGTACTCTTACAAAATTACCCCAAATGTTATTTCACAAGAAAATGTAAAATTGTACAAATAATAAAGCAAACACTTTAAATGGAACATTTATACCTCTGCTTATGGCTTTTCTTTTGTAAAAGAGGTCAAAAATATAACGTGTTTTCTGATGATGAATACGAAATATAGGCCATAGAGATTCCACTTTTCTTTTTCCTTCATGAGGCTCAGTCTCCGCTGGAAAAAAATGCATATTTGTCAACAAGTACCTAAACATTGTTTACTCCTAAAACGTCCAGTGAAATTTTGAATGTGGCACACCTCAAAGAAATGGTCTCTAAAATACCTTTAATATGTTGTTGTTGTTGTTAAGTATGTTGTTATAGCAGTAATCACTCTATCCTAATATTATTTTTGTACAACTTACACATTTTTATAAGCTTGCTCTTCTATGTTCCATGTCATCGGATGTTCCCCGGATCAACATTCTTTGTTATCTTTACGTTAAAGCCTTAATCCCCAGTATATTCTGTGCTTCTAGAAATCATCCAGCTTTTTCATATAGCAATCTATAGTAGTTGCTGAAACTACTTCCTGAGGGAGCCTATTCCACATTTTCACAGACATTACAGTGAAGAATCCCTTCCTTATCCAGGGCTTAAACTTCTTTTCTTTTTTAAACTTCGTGGGAAGAGAGTTCTCTATATGGACCATTTATTTATTTATACAGGGTGATCATATCCCCCCTTATACGTCTCTTTAAGGGTGAAAAGATTCAGTTCAGCTAATCTCTCCTCATAGCTGAGCTCCTCCATTCCTTTTATTAGTTTATTTGCCCTTCTCTGCACTCTCTCCAATTCCACAATGTCCAATTTAGATATTTTAGAATAAGCCACTTGAGAAAGCTCTAAGTGACCCACTCCACTAACCCTATCTCTAACGTAATAATTATTAAGACAAGCTAATGCAGCACAAAGGTTGTGAATTGCTTTTGGTGAGTCAAACTTTATTATTCCTCTCACACACAAGCTTGGTGTGCAAGAATGAAAACATGTACTGTAATTTGGCTTCTGTTGGAACAAAAAAAAAAAAAAAAAAAAAAAAAAAAAAAAAAAGGATGATAGGGGTCCTGTTGTTCTTCATTGAGGGGATGTAGAAACTTCACAGAGCAGTCTGCATTAACTCACCTTCTCTCATTTTCTGATCAAGCTCATCCAAGGTAGGTTCGATAAGTTCCCATCCATCAGGAGGAGCCTTTCTGCTTCTCTTTACTTTCGGCATTGTTCTGACTACCTGCAAAACATTGGATTTCTGTTCAGTTTTTACTTTTGAGCACACTTTGAATGAAATATTTCATTCAATCCTAAACACAAACACAACACAAAAGTACAAAAAACACAAAAACAAAAGCACAAACATTTTTAATTCCTTGAAATTGCTTTTAACTTCTTATATCTGTATGGTATGAATAACCCTGCTCCAACCATCTTTAATGAAGCTGTCCTTTAATAAATAACCCCCCCGACCAAACCCCCTGAGTGCAGACCACCAGGTAGGTTACTCACCTTTAGCTATGTTTTCTCCAACATGCTCCTGGCCAACTCTCTGCTTCTTACAATACGCAACCTACATCATTCATATGTATAGGTAAGCTGTACGTATCAGGGACTTATGCAGGTTGACCATATGAATTAGTGGGGACAAGAACGCCATAAAGAGAAGCCAGCCAGAACCATGCCAATATAAAGATAGTGAAGATTAGCCTACGTGGGCTGCATTTACAGGATTCAGAGTATTTATTAAAGCACAAACTCTAAGGACTCTAATGTGACAACAACTATGAACAACTTGTTGGTGAACTTATATCTCAAATGTAGATATGTAGTACTCAAATGTAGTAATGGCAATAGCTATAAACGGCAATAGCTATAAACACAACCGTCAGACAAGATGATGTTCTTGTGATAACTGCTGCAAATATTAAGAAGTTAAAGGTCCATAGGACTGTAACCAATCTCCCTGGATATGGCCACATGAAGAAAATCTATCCCAATATGAGCAGAGCATTTTACATTTTAGGTCAAAGTCCATCAATGTCCAATCACTCTATTGGTTGCCTTTCCAAGTTTTGGGACTGCTTGCTTTTGCTTTATCTGACGCATTTCATTCTAGAGAGTCTGGGGAGCTCTAGAAAAGTCTTGTATCTGTGCGTGTGATGAGGTTATGAGTGAGGAAGTCAATTAGTAGGTCATTGGAGGAGTGGAGAGAGCGGCTAGGGGAGTATTGATGGGACAAGAACTGTGTAGGGATTTGAAGGCAAAGCACAGGAGCTTGAATTTGATTCTAAGGTGAAATGGAAGCCAATGGAGAGATCTACAAAGAGAAGCAGCGGAAGAGGAGCAGAGGGAAGGATGGATGAGTCTGGCTGCAGCATTCATAATAGATTGTAGAGGAGAGAGTCGGGTTAGTGGAATACCAGAGAGGAGGAGGTTACAGTAGTCCAGACGAGAGATGATAAGAGCGTGTACAAGGAGTTTGGTGGTCTCAGGGGACAGGTAGGGGCGGATTTTGGAGATGTTGCGTAGATGAAAGTGACAGGACCTGGAAATGTTCTGAATATGGGGGGTAAATGAGAGGGCAGAAACAAAGGTGTTGCCAAGACAGCGTGCCTGAGGGGAGGGCTGAATAACAGTGTTGTTAATATGTCAGGGGGCAAAATGGAATTTTTTTGGGGGGTGACCCAGGCTCTTGAAGTTCCCTATACATTAGGAGCTGAAGGATCAAAGTGACAGAGTTCACCTAATCCGTCCTCTGCTTTACACACTAATTACAAGCTTGGGAAGGGAGAAGACTCTAATGTATAAATCTGATTTCTGGGTCACATTTCATGAATTACAAGCTTTACCACAACACAGATAAAGCAAGACCCCTCATGAAACTAAAGTTCAACCAAGAGAAAGGCTCCAGGCTACACATATGAGACCCGAGTACAAGCCTACCTGCACCTGTATATAATTATTGTATAGATCTACAACGCCGCCTTACCTGAACCAAGACGGAGCCTCCCAGCAAAGCAGCTGTATGCACCGGAAGTGAACACTATTACTACTTCCGTGTGAACGCTGAGTGATGACGTCAGTGCCCACCCGAGGTCCTTCCCGAACTCAGGGCTTTATCTAAAGATGTCATAATTATTCGCCCTGCCTGTCTGATAACATCTGTCCTGATCACACGGACATGTACCGGGTATACAACAAGTATATGTCGGAAATAAGACAAGCCCGGTATGTTGAAGATCCGACAGGATGGGGGGGCCATTGCGTCAGTCAAGCTGTCTACTGTTCTGCCTGTCTGAAAATACAATTCTAATTTATGATATTGGCGATATTATTAAAGACTTCTTTTAGTTTTGTCCCTTTTTATGAAAATAGTGTAAGAGTTTAAGTTCAATAAGTAACCTTAAGAGCTGGTAAAGGTGATATTAATGTCTTTTTGGTTGGAGGCGTATAGGACTGCCCTTTGGGGGCCCTGAGCCGCGTGCCCATCAAGTTGGTGGGGGGAGAGGTAGAAGCCGCGAGCTGACTTGTTATCATGCCGAAAGGAGGTGAGGAGATTTTGCGGCAAATTGGCGGGCTGAGTGCTCGGGGGAGGTCCCGGTGTATATTATGTTCGCATGTGTAGGGTGAATGTGGGGTGGCAGCGGTAAACACAGGGAGTAGCTGTCAAAAGAATACACAAAGTTCCTGGCGCCAGATGTGTGGCTGAGGTGATCTGCTCCTGGGACTAGGCCGCTTCCAGCTGGTTGCTATTGGCAACCCTCTCCTCTATTAGAAGTACAATGTGTAATATTCCCAATGTGGACGATCCATTGTCTGTATTGTGGCCTGTGTGTGTCACATGGAGATCCTAGGAGTGTTTTTATTTTGTATTCCCTGTGCCTTTTTTTTTATTTATTTATTATATTTCCTTTAGAAGGGTGACAACGCTTCATTCTGCTGTCACTTCATGCAATAGCGTTGTCACCTGTTGGGCACAGTAGGCTTTGTTGGACTTGTGCTAGCTTTCACAGGTTGCTATTGTGTATGTATCATAACCTCATAGATCCAAATCTGCTTGTCCAGGCAAGAGGAGCTTTTGCCCCTCCTATACCTTTCCAGTTTTTTAATACAGGTAAATGCAGGCAAAGATCTGATGTACAGTTAGCATAGCATTTCATTTTTTAACTATCTCCTGCAGTGTTATCAGCCTTCCCCAGCTAACTCTGATAACGACAGGCCCTCCCTCCTTATTATTGAGGGTGGAGGTTGTCTGTAGTCTGTTCCCTTCCTGACAATGATAGGTTTGGGCTATGTACACACGTTCAATTATTGTTCCAGAAAATGATCATTTCCAGTGACCGATGAACAAACATGTCCTTCTCCACTGACAGTGTCTTTCATCGTTCATGAATCCATCAGGTGGCTGCTGTACACAAGTCGGATTATTACCTGAGACAATCCCGACCGTTCATATTATTACCCGAGACAAATCCCGACTGTTGATATTATTACCCGAGACAATCCTGACCGTTCATATTATTACCCGAGACAATCCCGACTGTTGATATTATTACCCGAGACAACCCTGACTGTTCATATTGGGTGAAATCATCTGTTGTGTACATAGCCTTAGGCTGATTTGAAATGTTTTTCTAAACTGTAAAAAATAGGTAATGGTCAAAGCTTTACCACTCTTGGCTCGATGCGTTTCGCCTATCGGCTTCTTCAGGGGATCTACAGGGATCGTTAGTTACGTTTTTTGGTTGAGTTGATCGAGGTATATACCAGGAATGTCACAAAAATTAGTAATAATGTAAATTCAATGTAATGTTTCTTGATTACAAACAAGAATGAAGTCAAGACTTTAAAGCGGAACTAAACTCAAAACCAAAAGCACATTTACCTTTAATCCCGTTGGTCGGTCTGGAGGTTTCTGCATTGGGGTCCCACGTCATCCCGGTATCTATCAGCCTAGTGCAGAGGAGGCGCCGACATCTCTCTTGTTCCGGGTTCTTCTTCCTATGTCGCCCGATCTCGCAATGTGCTGCCGCGAGATTGGGCGACGTAGATGGGGAAAAAGATTGCCGATCACACACGTGCAGTGAGATCGGCAATTTTTTCTTCCATTAATGAAAAGGGCTCCTTCTGCGCATGCCCGAAATTAGGGTATGTGCAGAAGAAGCAGCCAAGAGCCTCCCGGGATGCGTGACGTAGGTTTCCCAGAAATCGCTCCATTCTGCGGCAATCAGGACAGAAAGGGGAGGTGCTACATCCCTCTTTTTATTTTTAAAAAAGCGTGTGACACTTAAAAAAAAAAAAATATATATATATTTTGAATTAAATGGTTGTCTACCCTTTTATGTAAAGTACAAATTCTGAGTTTGATACGCTTTTAAGTACATTCTCCTTTGCATATAAAGATTGATAAATCAAGCACTTTCCTTAACAGAGTCACTTGGCACATTGTTTATAAATGTAACCCTGTGTGTTACAACTATATTCTTTTTCATCATTTATTATTATGCCACACGAATTGATGTATGTGTGTACCATTTGTCTTGAACACTTTTGTGCAGGAAGAAAAGGTGGTCACAAGGGTCGGGTGAGGCAGTATACAAGTCCAGAGGAGATAGATGCTCAGATTAAAGCTGAACATGAAAAGGCTCGGGTATGTTTACAATAAGCGATTCCTGTATTTGTTTTTTCTGTCTTGAATTGTTATTTTTACTGTTACTTGATTGCTTTGTATCTTTGCCACATTCCTAAAGGATGTCTGAAAAGCTTTCTATACCATTAAATGCTTTTATGGGGGTTTCCACTTTGTATTCAAATGAATCAATCATAATAAATAACAATATTACTATGTAGCTGCTTTGTATTAGTATTGGGCACCAACATTGTGTGTTTAATAAAATTGATCAGTAATTGAGCATTTCCTCATCCATAGCATTTAGTGGGCTGCACATCAGCCAGACAACTTACAGTGGATGCCTACTAAGCTCAATCTACATATTAGTCTTCAGTGTTCTCCCCAGCACCGTTTAGCTGGGTGCACCACCCGACACTTTTCAGCAACCACCCAGCTGATTTTCAGTGGTTACTGAAGAGCTGGGTCATAATACAAGGCCTACCACCCACCTACAATTCCTCCCCACCCGGCTTAAAATAATTTCTGGGTTGACCACTGTCAGTCTTGCACTGGAGCTCCATCAGAATGCTTGTCAGCAGTTGGATGTGCATTTATGGAGCTTTTACTTTCCCTTCCTGGGATCTGGTATTCACAGGACATAGCCCTTTTTGAGTTTTTGTGACACATTCTAGGATACCCCCTAAGGTTACGGGGTGGAAAATATACCCTTAGCCAAGTATTGGACTGTCAGTGGGTGCATCCACATCTGTTGACTAGCCTGCAGTCTTCTCCTTTTCTTGCATGGTAAAATAGGCTGAATTTGGATTTGACCTTCACAGATTCCATTTTAGGGCGGATGTGAATACTGCTCACAAAGGGGTGCAACACTCTTTGCACACAGCCACCTTAGTGTTTCCCTAGGCAGTTTTTGACAGGCTGATCAAACAGCTAATTTTTATTTTCCGCCCTGCTGCAGCAATCTCCTCAGGGTTTTTTTTTAAGCTGGATGGTAAGAAGCTGTAAGTGGGTGGTGGCCCCTGTATTGTCACACGCCTCTTCAATAACCATCCAGCCAGATGGTTACCGAGAGTGCTGGGTGATGCACCCAGCTTAAAGGGGCTGGGGGGAACACAGTGCTGGCTGTCCTCACACAACTGCTCCGTCTGTTCTTCCTATAGAGAGAGCGGTCAGTGAGAGTCTGAGCAGCCTGCCAGCTCTATGCATTCAAAGCCTTAAATTGGCGGCTAGGTGGTCCCAGCAACTTTTTCTGAACGTGACATAAAGATTATTGTTGGTGAATGCTGCACAGAACACTTATTAAACAAAATGGCATTAGGCCTGAGCTATCCCAATCTAAGGTGGCAGAGTTGTGATATGGTTGCCCTCATTACAGACGAGTTCTTCTGGTGTACTTCTGGTGTATTGGTTATCTTCAGTAAATGTTTTTAACTATGTTGGTTTGCTGGTTAAAAGATAGATCATCAAAGGTTGATGGATCAATACCCTAGCTTGCAAAACAGTGACTAGAAGAGTGTAAACTGAAGCAAAACTGATTACATCATTTGAAACATGATGTATAGAAAAAAATACCTCTGACATTTCATGACCATGTTTAACTAAATATTTAGGTTTAGATATATGTCCTAATAAACATGGAGCCACTTTATAACAAATTGGACATTTCTATACAGGAAGCAGAACTTGAGGAAGGTGGTGAAGGAGTCCCCAAAGACCCCACTAAGGAGAAGAAAGATCACAGTTCAGATGAGAGTGATGAAGACGATGAAGACTATCAGGTAAGCACCTTGTCATTACTTCCTATTAAAATCGTATCTGCTTCTTTGTGGTGTCATGGTATTGATTTGTTTGTGGAGACATATAGAGGTAAAAAGCCAAAAAAATTTGAGGTTTTCCTAAATAAAACTTTTCTTTGTCGCCTCTAGTCTTAAGCTGCTTACACACTTGCAATTTTTGTCGTTGGAAAGGATCTTTCATGATCCTTTCCAACGACAAGGGACTGCACGATGCATGAACGGTGCTGTACATACAGCACCGTTCATGCTCTATGGAGAGGGGAGGGGGAGAGCGACGGAGCGGCACCCTGCTGCGCGCTCTCCCCTTCCCTTGCATTAGGATCGGCTGTTGTCCATCGTCCGTGGATCCGGCAGGTCGGTCGTCCGGACGATGGACGACACCGACTGTACACACGGCAGATTTTTGCCCGATAATTGGCCGATGCCGATTATCGGGCGATAAAAATCTGACGTGTGTACGTAGCTTTAGTGCTCCAAGAATCTGCTTCTACCATATGTGTACCTTTCTGCCCCTTGGGTCTATTTGGTGTTTTCAGAGCAACTAAAAGTGGGAGTGTCTAGACCAACTCCCCTGTCTCAGAAAAACACAAATGTTTTCTGCCAAAAATACATTTAGTCACCCTGCCTTCCTTCAGCTTGCTGGCATGCAGTAGCACTGCAGAGTTAAATACAAATGCTCAAAAAATGTTTGGTTAACCCAATGTGTCACATGAAAGGTATTTTCTAATTAAAAAACTTAGAAGTAGAAACTGAATGTAAAGGAAAAATATGTAAGTTTTTGCATCTGTATAGTTTTTTCAGATTACAAAAATTCTTTACTTTGTCTACAGAACAAGTGTTACTATTCAAGGATTTCCCCTCCTTTCATTTCCTGTGACAGTGGTCTCCAGGAATAATAGAGTAACCCTCCCAAGGAAGGGAGCAATAAAAACTTACTTGAACACTCCTCACGATTGCATTCAGTCAAACTGGAGTGTTCTGACTACTAAAATTGTGCTCGTAAATAACGAATACTAGAGGTGTAGGAGAATCAGACAGAAATTTGCTACAGAACATTAAAAGCTAAGCTTCCAATATGTTAACAATTTCCTTTTAAATGTCAGTAAATTATTATTCAAGGTATATTCACCTTATGATGTGTGTGTGTGTATTTACTGAGTGAAGATTGCTAAAAGTCATTCAATGGTATTTTTTGCTAAAATTAGCGGTTTATAAACGATTGTCTGATATTTTATGACATAAAAAACAAAATTGTAAACCCTTGCAGGTACTTATATTTTAAGAAGTAATTTAATAGTAAAAAAGAGTAAACTCAAAAGTGCCTGAAAAAAAAAAAAAAAAGACCTCTAATTCCGCACAGCAGCCGATCGGTCCGGAGGTGTCTTCCATTGGGTCTCGCGTCGTTCTGGTATCTGTCTCTGAGACGGCGCGCCAGGTGCCACCATCTTCTCTCTTTCTGGTTTCTTCTTCCTAAGGCACCCGAGATCGGGTGACGTAGTTTGGGGGGGGGGGAATTGCCAATCTCACTGCGCATAGATCGGCAAAAGAGATCGGCAAACTTTTCTCTTTTCAGGAAAAGGGGCACCAAAGAGCTTCCCAGGATGTGTGACGTAGCTATCCTGGAAGGCTTTGTGCTCCAATTCATTTATCATAGGCGATCCGGAATTAGGGGGCAGTGCTGCACCTTGTTACACTTAAAAATAAAACAAAAAAAAACACACAAACAGAATTTTTACTTAACATAGTAACATAGGGTTTTCTACCCTTTTATGTAAAGTGAAATTTCTGAGTTTAGGTACACTTTAATTATTTATTTCTCTTTCTATGCTGCTAATAGAAATGAGTGACTGAAAATCCACAAGAAAAGGCAGAATTTTTTTATTCTTTATCTACTGTTTTTTTTTTTATAATTTTTTTTTTTACCTCATGTCTGGTACCACGTCTACAGGACAGGAAGGACAAGTTCAGGCTAGCAATATTTTACTGCTGCATCTACCGCCCCTGGGTGTCTACTGTCAAACAATAGATACTGGAGCCATTGCCGTTTCACTGCTAGGTCTTTTCATGTGAACCACCTGTAAAAAGCCTAGTAGAGCAGATTCTTTTTTTTTTTAATTTATTTTATTTAAACAACAATTGTTTTAAAAAGTGTTCACAAATGTGTTTAAGCATTTGCAAGCAGTACAACCACACAAAACTGTTTACAAAAAAGTACTATATAAATAAAACAAACCTCAAGGGGATTCAGTAGAGTGTCTGTGGCATACGTACAGTTCTTTTAATCAATGGTTTGCAAAGTGTACAGTGTTACTTTGTGATTGTTTGTGGTCCGTTACGTACAGAAAACAAAGATTCTTGCTACTGGTATAAGAACGGAATGCATTGAAGAGCTTAGACACCCTAAAAGCATCTAGCCTGTTGATCTACAAGTTATGCTGGAATATGAGGAGACTTGTCGCTGGTTGGACTACTCCAGTGGGAAAGCCGCTGTGGATACATTAATGGGCTGTAGTTGTTCCTGAGGATGCGGACTGTATGATCCGTATGATCCGAGAAATGCGTTGAACTTTCTCAGCCTGTTTGTACTTATCTATACCAGCATTGAGATCTGTATATTGATTTTATGATGTTTTAATAGTAGAGTAAATAGTAGTAAAAAATTCTGTTAACTTTTTGCAATGGTTATATGTATATTTAAACGCCTTTAAAGTCTATGACCTCTTTTGTGTATATTGTTCCAAAAACCTCAGAGGGGTTTTACCTCTTCTATGTAACAAAAAATTAAATTGCAACAATGTAAAATGTTAGTCAAAACAAAACATTATTATATATAAACATTGTAATACCTCAGAATATTTGACCTTTCTGGTCTGTGTTTAACAGCTGCTTTGCTAGTCTCTGAGTAAAACATTCTATGGTTTTTCTCATTTTAGGCAAAGCGTAAAGGAGTCGAAGGACTGATTGATATAGAAAATCCCAATCGAGCTGCACAGGCATCTAAAAAGGTTACCCAGCTTGATATGGAAGGTCCAAGAGAACTGTCAAGAAGAGAAAGGTAACTTCAACCTAATTTATATTTTATGCTGCACATTCAGGTTCTGTCATTCTGATCTTGGCTTCAGTATAAGTGAGTCATTTACCTGGGAAAAAGACTTTGCCTTGCCTCATGCATTTACCACATCCATGTGTCCATAAAAACTTTAACTCGAGACTCATTTATTTTCACTATACTAAATATGCATTTTGTATATTGATTGAAAACACCCAGCATACAAGGCATTCCATCACTGTCAATGACAGTAAGTGGTTGGTGTTTAACACTCTGCAATCCAACAGCTATATGAAGCCTGATGTCTGCATGGTAAAATTTGACTGCACTTTATATGTTTAGCACTATTGCAGCTTGACCGATACAGAAAACACTGTTACCAGTCAAATTTTTGACACTGGGCCAATCAGTTCTCTCCAACCCTCATACATTTCTCACCTATATGCTGTGCTTCAAATAAGCATTCAGTACCATGCTAAAGTATACCCTTACAGGCAGAAGCAATTGTGAAGAGCATAGGTGCCTGTTCAGACGTTCTTTGTCTGGGTACAGCCCAGGACAATGTGTTTCTAGTCTGTGGAGAATCTCCTCTCCTCATTGTCCCTGTTGAATAACTGAAAGGTTTGCAGGAGATCAACAAAACCTCAGATTCACTGTGTTTATGTGGAGAATGGTGGTCCTAGATAACCTGACTTAAATTATATAAACAATAAATAAAAATTTAATAATCAACCTGATATGTTTCAGAGTCGTAAGTAAAATGAGTTTTAATTCATATTAAGTTGGTTTTGGAGCTGCCCGACATTGGCTACAAAAGAACTGGTTTAAGCAAATTTAAATCCAAATTAAAGCACAAATTGTCTATTTGTTTTCTTTACTGTCTAAACAGCTCGGAGGCCAAAAGCTCAATACATCTCATTATGCTACCACTCTGAGCAAAAAGTACAGCTTATTTTAGATAAACATTCACCTATGCTGATATACGAAAGGACTCTGAGACAACCATTGAACCCACAGACATTAAATCTGTGCTGCTTTTTTACTTCCCTGCAATTTACCTGAAAGAAGATGTGCTCAGGGCCGATATCGGACGAGAATCTGGTGTGTACAGCGCCCGTCGTCCATCGTCCGAATGACCATCCATGGACGATAGACGAACAATCCTAATGCAAGGGAAGGGGGAGAGCACGCAGCAGGGTGCCGCTCCATCATTTCTCCTCCTCCCCTCTGCTTTAGAGCAGAACGGTGCTGTATGTACAGCACTTGTTCATGCATCATGCAGTTCTTAGTCGCTGGAAAGGATCATGAAAGATCCTTTCCAACGACTATAATTGCATGTGTGTATGCAGCTTAACTTTTGTCACTGTGATAGTAGGTGAGTGGAGCCCTCTGATAGTAGTGAAACCAAAGAGATCACGAGTAAGACACACATTTCTGACACAGAGCTCTTTGATGTTTTTACCTCGAGTCTGCTGGTGCTCTGAGCCAGCTCAGATACAGATGAGGGAATATATCTCCCTAATCTGCATCTTTTAGACACAGAGGAGACACCAGGTGTCTAATAGACATGTTTTTTTTCTTTATAAAGAAAACCTGTGGTCACAATAAAATAAAGATGCTTAAATGGTAAAAACTAGTGTTGTATCTTCTTATACTTTCCATTTCCCCCTATGCCTTAGCTTTTATTTAGGCAAGTTGCCCATGCAGCCGTTGTCACACTTACCTGTTCCTCACTAAAGCACAGGCATCTCTCTCCTGCACATGTGGGCAGTTCTGATGCTGGGCATGCCTCTGTTTCCAAGCTTTATCAACTCCGTCCATGCTGCTGGCCAATCAGAAAATAGCCTCTTAACCAGCCCTGGCTATTTAGCTTGCTCACAGATTCCATTTGTGTTCTTCCAACAAGTTGTGTCTCCTGTGAACTAGTTTCTATACACCTGCTGCCTAATCCAATGTTTTCTGTGTCCAGCTCCTGTGTTATCCCCTCATTGTCCAGTCTGTTGGTTTCCAGCCAACTTCCCTGTGCTGTTCCTGTCTGCCTATCCTTGCTTCTCCTGTGCCTCCTCCTGTTTCCAGTGTTCCCTGTGCCTGCAGTGGGCCTTGTTATTGCCGTCTGTCTCCTGGATCCCTGGCTTTTGACCCCTGGCGCGTGACCAGACCTCTTTTGCTTGCTGCCTGTCTCTACCTGGCTTTCCTTGACTATTCTCCTGCCTGGTGATTTGGTTACCGTCCTTGCCCACCTTGGTGTGCCCAAGGACCGCAACCTGGCCATAACCAGCAGCGCAACCTCCACACCATCAGAGGCTCTGGAGAAGACCTGGTTACTGCCTAAACTCTGCACCTTGGCCCTTCTCAGTGCTTGCAACACCTCCATACGCCCCCTAGTGGCGCTGTCTCTCCGTGCGTGACAGCCGTTATGGGATGGCTGCTGAAAGATATAATATATGATAACTGCCCAGGATGTCACCATGCAGAGGGGGTGGACATTACTGGAATTGAGCATTGTTGAGTTTGCTCCACAGAGAGTACAGGTAAACGGCAGTTGGTGTGTTTTAGGCTTTGCTCAAAACGTGCAGCATCTCGTGTGCTGTTTTTGATCCCCCTTTTCCCTCAGTTTACACAGAGGACATGACAAAAGAGAAGTTAACTCAATTACTTTACTACTCTTTTGAAACAAAGATCTTACCTGGTACTTCCTGAAATGAAGAGGCATTGGTGATTGACTTCATCAGGACTTTTTTTTGTGTGGGGCTGGGGGGGATGTCGGGACAGTCCTTACATCTACGTAACGTCCACTAGAGTGACTTGGTGCTGTGGAGCTAAAGAAGACAGTAATGTAGATAAAGGGAAGCAAGTTCCCTTCGGGGAGGGTGGTGGTAAAGTTAATTTTTTGCTCTTTTTAAAACACGTTTCCTTCGAGTAGAGGTGAGGTTTTGGTGTGCAGATTACCTCAGCCGAGTTTGCTTTCCTGTGCATTTTTATTTTTTTGCAAGCTGCATACCAGATACAAGTTTAATTATTAGTGTGTGACCAGTTTATATTGTTCTGCCTTATTATTTTGGCTTTTTTCCCAACAGGGAGGAAATAGAAAAACAGAAGGCAAAAGAACGTTATATGAAAATGCATTTAGCAGGAAAAACAGATCAAGCAAAGGCTGACCTGGCGCGTCTAGCAATCATTCGGAAACAGAGGGAAGAGGCAGCAAAAAAGAAGGAGGAAGAAAAGAAATGTGAGTTTATTTCCGTTATTATTTGCATATATGAACATGCATATATGCATATTTGTTTTATGATAGTTGAATATAAGTCTCTAAGTTACAAAAGCAGATTTTTTTTTTGCAAAAGCAAAAAAAATCATTTTTTTTTTTTTGTTTTACTAATACTCAGCCTAAATAGTGCCATACATTAATCTCCGGTAACAGATGACAAGATATTTTACCATCCTTAAAAGCTTTGGAAATCTGATTTGACCATCAAAGGGATGGGAGAGTAGTTAGAAAATCTCCCTAACAAGCATCTTTGACTGCCTAAGGTGTTTGTTATAGATGCAGTTGTAAATCTGTTTATTAATCTTATCTGATGTTTAAAATCTAGATGATGCCTTTCTTATTTGACTGTAATGTAGTCTAGGCAGATAAAAAAAAAATAAGCATAGTATGTTTGTTTTTTTTAAAGTTTAATAATGCAAATGTACATTAATCTATATATTTGTTACAGTAAAAGATGGAACGGGAGCAGCAGTCAAAGGATTGCAATCAATGTCCCTGAATAAATAACTACTACATCATGGAGACCACAGCCAGAGGATCCTTGGGCCAGGGCAGCTTTATGGTCTTGTAGACTATTGTCTAGCCATCTATCTGGCCCCTTGAGTGTCCACAACATACTATCTCTGATAAAGCTGGTGCAGCATTTCCAGGCTGAGGATACTGTTATGAAAGACTGGACATGCTATGTGCACGTATTTATTTTAATGCTGAGTGTTTGTGGAGATTGGGTCCTGAAGGAGGGGAATAAAGGTTGGAATTCAAAGTAAATTGTTTTTGTTTTTTTTGTTTTTTTCTCTTTTCTTTACCTTCATTAAAGTTCTTTTAACTGGAAAAAATAAATAAATAAGTGGTGCTTACTTTGAGTACAAATCACATTTTAAAATGATCATATTATTTAAAGATCCTAAAATCTTGAATAATTCTGTAGAGGTAAAACTTGTCAATAAAGGAAATGAGTGGAGGTATGGAGAAATTAGTATATATGTACAATATTATACATGTAAAACTTATATAGCAATATCTTATCTATAAAAACACTGTCAGTCTTGCAGACTGCTGCGCCATTGTATCTTACCTATTGTGAGAAAAGCACAAGGTATTGTGAGATGTAGACCTCAAACACCTACTGTCATGAGAAAAAAGAAGTAACCCCTTTTCAGTTCTAAGTTTTTTTACAAAAAATGTGATTACTTCAAGTTATTCCCGATTAGGAATGACCTTTGTGCTTTCCAATATAGGAGACTGCGGACAGTGACAGAGGTCCTTCTGAGCCAATTTTGTCCTAACATTTGTTGTAACCCAGGATGTTACAGCTTTTTTCTTACCATTTTTTTAGGAATATTCAAAAAGCCACATGGAATTGTCATTTTTTTTATCTGTGCATCCATGTCCTCAGTGGCTTTCTTCCATTACTTTTTTTGTCATTTTGATACCAATCACACGTTATCTAAAAGATTAAGAACAAGATAATCTTTAAGATGACCCACATGGGAGAAAAAAGGTTACCTTATACTTAGGTATTGTAGTGATACCCAGCTACAATCCATAGTCTACTTTACAAGAGGCATCTTCAACCATTGTCCTTCATGACACTGGTGGGAAAGCTCCTCCGCAGCAATAAAGACAGAATGGGAGTGCAGAGCCTCCTTGGATACATGCGGCACACATCTCAGGAGGCTTCTGGCTGTTTCTTCTGCACATGTCTGACTTTTGTCATGCGCAGAAGGAGCTTTTTCTTCAATGGGGAAAAAGAATGTCGACCTCACACATGCGGAGTACGAGATTGGATGATGAAGGCGGAAGGCGAACGCAAAGAATATGGCGGGGCTCTGGGTTGGAGGATTCTAGGATGACACAGGACCCAATTCAGAAAACCTTTGGAGTGATCGAGGGATCAGCGAAAGTAAAGGTAAGCTTTAGTTCTGCTTTAACGCACACTCTGACTTTCAAAAATAATATGTTAATAAAATTTGTTTACAGCTATTCGAAAGGTTTCCTTAAATCATTCTGTACATTGAAAACGGAATAGCTAAAGTCTATAAAAAAAAGCCGTAGGGGAATCTTTTACTTGCTGACAGCTTTCCTCCATGGAAAAACATTTTTGGACGACATACAAATTTGCTCTGTGAATGGAGGCGCAGAATGTTTTTTGTGTTTTGTATTATCTTTTACAGCCTACTTACAGAATGCACTATCATGACAAACCATTTGTTATTTTGTTTTTGTATGTATTTTGTGGGCATAAATTTGTAAGGGTTTTCATCTTAATAGAGGCTGGTTCTCGTGTGTCACACTTTTAGGTAAGCTTGTTCATGGTATAATCATACAGTTCTGTTTTTTGTTTCTAATTACTCACAGCGAGACCACACAGTGTTGCTTTTACCCTTTATCCCAAGTGAACTCAATCAAGATCTCAGTGATCAACCATAGATCAGCTGCTCACAGAGCAAGACTCCATTGTAGACACTTCAGGGATTTGCATTATTCCTGCAGTGCTTAGCAACCTGGCATTACCAGCTGCTGCACATCTACAGATGTTATAATGGCTTTGTCTGCCTTTCCTATGTAGGTATACACCATTCACTTCTTAACAGCAAAGTTCTTCTGATTGTCACCAACACCCTATATATGCATCTAACTTTTAGTAACAATACCTCTACTGCTAGCCCCTCACTCCTACCTAATTTCTAAGGCATATATTTATTTTATTTTTTTGCCTACAGTAGGTAAATTGATCAAAAGCATTGCTATTATAAGGCTGGGTAGATACATGCAAACAGTTCTCATCCAATAATTGGCTCAGGGCTGATATCAGACGAGAATCTGGCATGTACAGCAATCGATATCGGCCCTGAGCCAAATATTGGACGAGAATCTGGCATGTGTACAGCGATTGTCGTCCATCGCCCGAACGACCGTCCTGGTGGATCTAGGGAAGATGGACAATGAACGATGAACGATCCTAATGGAAGTAAAGGGGAAGAAAGTGCAGCAGGGTGCCGCTTCGTTGTTCTCCCCCCTCCCCACTCCATAGAGCAGAGCGGTGCTGTATGTACAGCTCTCCTTCATGCATTGTGCAGTTGTTACTTATTGGAAAGGATCATGAAGGATCCCAAATTATAAGCGTCTTTTTATCCAAAATGTATATATTTTTACAAATAATGTGTGGATCAAGTTTTACTAATGATTATTACATTTTTAACTTGATCTAATATGGAAAATATGTTCCTTTTGGGTGACACAGGGCCTACAGTTGTTTTATGCAGCTGTCTATGGAGGTTAATATTGCAGCTAAGTAATATTCCGGGATTCATGACTTTGACATTGGGTTATGTCTTTTACCAAAGCCCCAAAGAAGGGTTGTTTATTTCTGGAAATGTAAACTAAATAGAGGATTATTTTAAGTATTAATAAAATTGTATTGCAATATTGGAAATTTTGTAGTGCCACAGAATATAAACTTGTTTTTTTTCTTTCTTTCATTGACATTTGACAGCCAATCTCGCAGTGTTATAGATGTTTACCAGGCCCTCTCAGGGCTCTTGGACCCAGTCGAGGAGTCCTGGTCCCAGTCCCCTTCAAGCATTTAATTCTAAACCATTTCATTTTTTTTTTAACCTCAAAGCTCTTAAAGTTCTCTTGTAGCTTTCATTCATTAGATGGATTTCCTGAATTTGGTGGACGGCCAAAATGTGTATTTGCACATACCTATCTTGCCAGATGCTGTCTGTGGTTTGTGTAGGGTCTCTCCAGTACTGGTTTGTAGCAATTCCATTCATCCTTTCCTATGTGCCTTGGGTGTTTACCAATGTGTTAGCACTGGTTCTGGTTCCATTGTGCTATTGGAAATTCTGATACTGGCTTACCCGAACGATCTCCTGTAAGGACAGGTCTTGAAAGCTCCAGAAGACAATGTGCCATGTTACTCCAAACACTGCAAGTTGAGCTTGATCCTAAAGTTTCAGAAAATTTTGGGACCTGTGTCGTCCCTTGCTGCTTTTTTAGCCTTAGTTTCATGTGCTCCAGTCTATGAACTATCCAACTTTCATATAGAAGTCCTGGATTGGATAGTAGCTCCTTCTGAAGTAATCCCATTTGCAATGCATTCCAGAAATCTGGAGCGCACCATTCTATCAACATTGGATAAGGCAATTGCTGATCCTCTAAATATGCAGATTTGTCAGGCAAAAAGGACCGAAATCTATGATTTTATTGCTTTAGGATCTGTCTCTGACATCTGAAGCTAATTGTTTCATGCTAAGCAGGAATATTTATTGTTTTGAATAAGGGTTAAAACCCTATTAGCTTATTTTTTTTTTGTCCCCACCAGGGAGAATTTATTTATTTCCTGACCCAATGCAAAAAGAGAACATTTCTCTATTTGAATGCAATTTTCATATCGGAGTTGTCATAGGAACGTGTACTGTTCTCATGTACATGTACTCATGACAGCTAAACAAAAAGTTTTTATTTCCCCTGCTTTCTGAGCTAATGACAATGGTGAATAAGAGGCAAATCTGCCCAATACAGACAGCAAAAAAAACATGATCAAAAGGTCACCTTGACATACTCTATATAATCACCAATTTTAAAAAAAATATGTTCAGGGTCAAGTCAGAAAATGCCACCAGTGAGGGATATGTCAATTAGAGAGAAACAAAAGTCCTGCTACAGCAAGAAAAAGCAAATTCATCCTGATGTCTGTCCTTACATCCTGTTTCAGCTCTCCCAGCCTGATATACATTTTTCTTGGGACGAACTCAGCTGCTTTTTTTAAATGTACAGTGCTATGTAATATGTTGGTGCTATATACATTTATTTATATATATATATACTGTCTAATATTATTAATTTTAAAAATACTAATAGTACACTGCCCTGGTGAGGGTACTTGCCGCTCTGCTAAATCATCTTGCTATCCTAATGACCTATTTGCCATCCTTCTAACAGTATAGCTGGTAAAGCTTAAAATTTGAGGTAGAAATACATCATGAAATCAGTCAATGATACAATGGGTTGCAAGTTCACTTCTCAAGGTAACCCTTCAGATATAGATATGTGGATGGTGTTTTGGCTTGGCAAGTTTGGCAACTGGTGATGCTGTTTTCCAAGAAACCTTTCCTGGTGGTTCACTCCTAAACACAAGATGGTTTTGAAGGTCTATGCCATTCTCCCAGAAGGCTTCCACTTTCCTTTAGACAGGTGAGACAAAAATACAGCTTTTTGTTAACACACATCATTTGAGTGTTTATAAAAAAAAAAAACATTCAAAGTAAAGAAAACGGGCTCTACAGTCAAACATGAAGGAGGTTCACTTATGTTTTGGGGTTGCTTTGCTGCTTCAGGCAGTGTAGTCTTGACTGTTTGCATAGCATTATAAAACCTGAAGACTAACAAAGAATTCTGGGGTGCAATGTAGGGCCCAGTGTTAATAAGCTAAGCTGTGTCTCAACTGGAGGTCATGGGTCTTTCAGCAGGAAAATGACCCAAAGGATACTTCAAAAAGCACCCAGAAATCATTTCACAGTGGTCCCCAACGTTTTGGAGCTTGCTACTAAAGCTACGGACTCTGGACCACGCATGTGCCAAGAGCTGTGTTACTTTAAGGGGAACTTTCCCCAGAGTGACATTGTGATGCCAAAACCTGCCCACTATCCCATCGCAGGCTCAGACCAGAGATACAACCTGCCCATGAGGGGAGCATATTGCAGCAGCACTTGTCATTTAAATATAAAATGTAGTAACATAGGATTATTTTAGTTGATATGCTAATATAGTATTACCTTGTATACTTATAAAAGATTTGTATTTATTTCTATCACTATAAGTCAAAATTAAAAAAAAATGTCTTCTGTCTATGTAATACATTCCTTCTTCCTATTTTAAAATTATGCGTGCAATTATTCTGCAAATGCAGAAAAGCCGACATTTCCTTAGCTCTGATGCCTTCTAGTGGTTAGCTAGAATATGTGAAAACCACCAGCACCATCTACACAGCACTGACTGCATAATAAAACTATTTAAAAAAAATATGTATTACTGATATATAAGAAAATCAGAGATAAAAACTGAAATGAAAGAAAGATTAAACTTGCATAAATTTCTTCAGAAAAATTCAAAATAAAGCACAGTAGTGTGTATGGCCCCACATTGACCTATAAAGTCTGTGTGACTTATAGGAGTCAGATACATCAATATTTCATGTCCCAGAGGGTCACTATTGGGTTCAGATCTGAGAAATGTGGGGGACAGACAATGAAAATAATGGGGTTGATTTATTAAAGCTCTCCAAGGCTGGAGTGGATACATTTTCATCAGTGAAGCTGGGTGATCCAGCAAACCTGGAATAGATTTCTTCAAAGTCATTTGCTATTCGCTAGCAAATGTTTTGAAACCTGGACTAGGTAAATTCCAGGTTTGCTTGATCACCCAGATTCACCCAACTCACAGTTTAATAATGTGGTGGTCATGGGGATAAATGCCTCTTACACTGTGGGCCAGTGGGAACAATGTTATCCTTACAGATAGGAATTACTTGCAACCTCCAGAGCAGGGGTGCCCAACATGTGGATCACAATCTACCAGTAGATAGCAAAGGCAACGTGAGTAGATCGCGGAGCCCTGCCTTTCAAAATAAACTCTACCGCACACAGGAGTTTTTAAAGAGGAACTATACTCAAAACACACACAAAAAAAAACACACATCTTCAATCCCACAGGGCAGACCGATCATTCCAGGGGGGTCCGGCATCTGGTCCCGCGTCGTCCCGCCACCCGACCCAGGTACGAGATCAGGTGACGTAGGATGAAAAAAATTTTTGCCAATCTCACTACATATGCCTGAGTTCAAATTGTTCTCTTTGAGCAAAAAGGCTCCTTCTGCACATGCCCTAGATGCTCGGGCATGCGTAGAAAGAGCGCCCAAGAGCCTCCCAGGATGCCTGACCTAGGTATTCCGGGAGGCTTTGCTGTCCCATTCATTTTCAACCGCCTAGGCAGCCGAGAATTGGGGGGCAGTGCTGCACCCTTTATTTTTTTAAAAAAAAGGGTGTTGCACTTTAAAGAAAAAAAAGGATTTTTCCCTTACATAAAAGGGTTCTGTACCCTTTTATGTAAAGTGAAAATTCTGAGTATAGGTACGTTTTAAGTCCAAATACCGTCCCACTATGACTGACGATCATTTGGAAGTCTGTTTGAGGCTAGCAACCAGCAACTTCTGTCCAGACCATGCAACTGATTGCAACTCATTTTGAATTGGTCATTTTAAAAGTAGCTTGCAAGCCAAAAAAGTGTGGGCACCCCTCCAAAAGACTTGGACCACCTTCCCCCTGGGCCATCCCTGACCCACTGCCAACTGGTCATGCTGGATGATGTAGACAGCATAATGTTACCCACAGCTTCTCCAAACTTTTTCACGACTGACATTAGGCAAATGTTAACCTTTGATCTGTGAAGAGAACAGGGTGCCAATATGGAACCTGCCTATTCTAATGTTCTTTGGTGAAGGGCAATGCAATGGCAATGCTGGGCTGTGAGCAAAGGTCCTAATGCAGGATATCAGGCCCACATTCCACCCTCCTTGTGTTTCTTTCTGACAGATAGGTCAGATATAGGCACACATGTAGCCTGCTGGAGGTCATCTTGTAGGGTTCTGGCAGTGGTCCAAATGTTCCTCCTTGCACAGATGCAGATATCAGTCCTGCTTTTACATTGTTACCCTTCTACGACTCTATGGCCCTGATTTATTAGTTCTCCAAGGCTGGAGAGAATACACTTTATTCAGTGAAGCTGGATGATCCAGCAAACCTGGAATGGATCTGGTCCAGGATTGAAAACATTTGCTAACAAATAGCTTGATTTTAGGAAATCCATTCCAGGTTTGCTCTATTACCCAGCTTCACTGATGAAAGTATATTCTCTCCAGCCTTGGAGAACTTTAATAAATCAGGGCCTATGTCTTCTGGTATCTCCTCTTCATTTCTGAATACCTGGCCAAAATGTCTCCAAGGTTGTATGAGCATTGTTATGACCTGGGGAGTCTTCATTTGGTATAATATTATTAATATTAATAATAATAATAATAATAATAATAAACAATATTTATATAGTGCCAACATATTGCACAGCGCTGTACAATAAATAGGGGTTGCAAATGGCAGAATAAAATGAATAACCAGGTTTTTCCAACAAAGCTAGAAATCATCAGGTTTACATTGTAAAATAGTGGTTCAGGAAGAATGAGACATGAGTTTTACACAATGATGGGCTACCATAGAGTCTATACATTTACTCAATTGTGAATCTTTTGAATGTACCAAAGAAAACATTTTACAACGGTCCAACTCTCTCATCATCAATACAAGATCTTTGTGAAAACTTATCACAACTCTAGATAGAAATCAATTTTGTGACATTACATAAGCCCTATTGAAATAGCATAGTGAATGATGTAATCAGGCATATTTGTTAAGTATACCTATTATAGAACCTTTCATTAAACTGAATTTAGTTGAAGGTTTTCATTTCAGGCACAATAATAGATTGTTATTGCAGGACAAATATACTTGTGGTTTTGGGTATTGTATAAAAATAACACTCTGTCAAGCTAACACACTATCCAACTTTACAGAACGCAGGACGTAAAATATTCAGACAAACCAAACTTTTAATTAACCTAATACGTTTTTGAGGGGTGGGGAAATTATAATTTATCATGTTTAAAGTGGAGATTACTTGTGTGTTTTATATACAGGCACTTGTAACCTTATTTTAGATCCAATCTAAGATCACACTCTCAGATTGCAAGCTTGACTAGACAGGGCACAAAATACATTTCTACTGGGGACATTAGTTCCCAAATAATATTTGTTGGGTGAGTATTGTGGTGTACCTGTACTTTTGTCCCTTACAGGGGTGTAAAACTCGAATACACAGGGCAAAAATTAAATACTTAGACCAAGTTGCGGGCCAAACTTGAAATTTATTGAACAAAATTAGGAAGTTTTTTCCCCTCAATAGATATAAAACCTTTTCATATGGAAACAAAGAGGTTTTGCTTGACATTCAATCTGGAACAAGCCTATAATAGAGAAAGAGGTCTAAGAATTAAAAAAAAAAATTATTTAAGAAAAAAATCTTGCCTCTTTCTCTATTTGTGACCCTCTGAGTTAAATTTCAAATGGGTTACTGTGCCAAGGAACACATTTAGATCAATCCACTGCATATTACTGCATTCTCATGTGTTCTTGTTTCTTCCTATTGAGATTATTTGTTTTACTTTGCCAGAGAATGCAATGTGAAACCCAATGAATTGCTGCATGCAATAGCTCTATAATAATTCCTGATTATTTCAACATTTTGTAATGAGCTTACCTATCAGTATAATCTCCATTGCGGGACCATGCATAGGCAGAGAGCTGTTCTATAAACGCGAGTGATGCCGCTACTACAATTCCCGGCATTACTTGCATCCATAGAACAGTCCAATGCGGGGCCACGCATAGGCCGCTAGTCTATTGACACGAGTGATGCTGGGAATCGTAGTAGCAGCATCACTCGCTGCAATCCCTAGTAGCCGCGGGCCAGCTGCAATTCATATTAAGAAATCTTTTAGGGGGCCAAAAAAAAGGACGTTTCGGGCCAGATTTGGCCCATGGGCTAGGGTTTGACACCCCTGCTTTACAGAGACACAATACACTACCTTTGTGGTGTTGTTTCCATCGTGCCACTATAACATGCTAGAATAACAGCACTGTCCTCCATCTAATGCCTCTTGTTAGCTGCCATATTGACAGCTCTGAGATTTTCCAACTGTGTTAATAATATTAAACTTTATTTTTAAAGATGAGGACCAACAGATGAGGACCGGAGAGAACGAAAGATTGGTCTAGCTGCAGCAATCATAATTATTTTTGGGTAGACTGTTTGGCTAATGGAAATCCAGACAAAAGGATGTTGCAGTAGTCGAGTTGAGAGATGATAACATTTGATATTTGTATGTCCTAGGAGTTTTGTGGTCTCTGGGAACAGAAAGGGGTGAACTTTATAAAAATTTCCACCCCAATCTGATCACTCTAGGGCGAGATATGTAAGCACGTATACACACATAGATCTTCAACCTCTTTATAAAGCCTATTTTGTACTTAATATTGTCTTTATTATATTGTCATCCTATGTTATATTAGCAACAGTTTTAGTAACATCTATCTCAAGGACCATGTCAAGACCAGCATTTGTTGTGGGTGAAATGTTCATCTTCCCCATGGTTGATCCACCAGCTTTGTGTTTTTAGAAACTACCCTTTATCATCTCTATCCTCCAAATCTGAAATCATGAAGACGGAACTCAACTAAAAACAAAAACATTATACTAACCTTTAATCCCACAGTTCCCTCAATGGCGCTGGTACTTCCCAGGATCCATCCCGCGTCGTCCTAGAATTCCTCTTTGTCCCAGCGCAGAGGAAGCTCCAGGCGCTTCCATCTTCTCTCTTCTATTCCGTCTTCTTCTATGGCCTTTTTTCTTTGTCACCCGATCTCTTACTGCGCATGCGTGAGATCGGCATCTCTTTCTCCTAGGAGGAAAAATTCCCCTTATGTGCATTAAAAAAAAAGGTGTTGCACCTAAATAAAAAAAAAACAAGAACAACATTTTTACTTTACGAAGAAGGGTTGTCTACAAATGTTGAGTTTAGGTACGCTTAGTAGTTAAGTCACTACTGAAGGTGTATATAAGAGCTCTTCTGTGGATGATTTGATAAATGAAGATATTATATTGTATAATAATTATTGTTGTTCAATGTATAATTATATGTACCATCTGTTATAGATACAATAACAATTTACTCTCCTAAGGAAGTAGCATTTGCTGTGAAACATAGAGAAAGTAGAGATAAAAGTGTGACCTGAAGTCCTTACGATATTTGATTGCTTCTTTTCTTCCTCAAAACAACAATTGTGGTGTCAGCAATATTTCCACAACGCTTCTATTTTTTCCCATGTGTGGGATTATTTTTTGCTTTTTTGATTTGAAGGCTATATTTTTATTTTATGTTGAAAGTCTATCTATTTTAACCTTTTTTGAAATAGAGTTAAACAAAAGACAGAACATACACAAGATTTTTTTGGCTAAATTATAATGTAAGAGTAATATTAAACCATAGTACAATGCAAATGGCATACTTTAAAGTGCGACATATAATTAATTAGGCAATTATCCCAGCCTCATCAAATTATGTGAGGTTGTTGGGATATTGTTCTATACAAATACTTCTATTAGAAAGATAAACCATTCTTATTTACACATGGGTGTGCGGAGTTACTTGAAAACTGTACACGTGTCATCCGTTTTTTTTTTTTTTTTACATCCGATGCGTTTCGCCTTAGCGGCTTCTTCAGGGAACTTGAGACAGATATACTATTGGTCGAAATCATATACAAGTAAGATAATGAACAAGGGTTGCATGTTTTCACATTAGAACAGAATATAAAAATTCATAGATAAATGCAAACATAATAATATAGGGTTCTCAAAAATTAACATATCAAAAGGTATGAATGACATAAGAAATATGTATATGTAAAATTATATCAACAAAGATTTACTGCGTGTAGTTTCGAGCTGAAAAAAACAGAAGCTTATTGTATGACTTTTTTTGTTTTTCCTTTTTTGATATAAAATAAAAATAGTTGCTTTTATAAAACTTTTTTTGATTTATGTGTAAGCCAAATTTAGAGTTCTAATTGATTTGGTTCCATAGAAACCTTTTATTGCTCTTCACTTCCAAATTTGGGATGTGTGATATTAACTGGTACAGCCTAAACCTCTAGGTCTTCCTATCCACACTAAAAAGTAAGGTGTTTTCATAACAGTTGGGTACTTACAGATGGCTCCCAGAGTTGATTAATAGGTGAGTCAATAGGAGGAATCAACACCATTTTTCACATACCCAGAAGTATTTTAGTTACCTTGATCAGTAGACAAACACAACTGGAGACTGGTAGAGGGATAGGCCATTAAGTGATCCTAGTTTTTTTTTATTGAATTAGTAAGTTCAGGTTCACTTTAAAGATTGTTAGTAATTATTTGCATGGAATGTGATCTGGGTAGTGTAGGAGTTGTACCTGGTAAATTCCTTCCCTGCATCTAGAGATTCAAATAGAGGAGAGTTTTTTTTAAAGCTGAACTCAAGGCAGATATAAATACAACAATGCTGTTAAATTTTATTTTAAAAAAAAATAAAGAATACTTTAAGTGCATTGGCCACAGTTTCCCCAACTGAGTTAGTAAGTACTAGCCACTATAACCCAACTATATATCAGTTTAAACTTTTAAATAAAATCTTATACCTTCTTGGGTGCTATAAATACTTTAAAGTGTTTGTTGTTATTCCTTACACTTAAAATAAGTACAAGAAAGATTTAAGTGATATTACTGAATTTGTGCACATATCAGTGACAGAAGACTTTTATATCAGGTATTGTGTATATAAATGACATCACATTACCCAAAATCCTTTGAAGTCATGTAAACCTAAACCAAAGTGGCAAGTTTCCATTTAAACTATGACATATTATCCACTACGTGAACTTCCCATGGTTACCTTTTTTCATCATTGTTCTTCTTTTATCTACAGTAAACTGTACATTTCCAACAATACTGACTTGTAATGAGGACATTTAATCTGTTTGTAACAATAGATGGGTTTTGCTTGTTGTTCTAACAGGTGTGTCTACAAATAGACCATCATAGCCAACAGCAGATATGTAACACAAAACTTTCAGGATTTCAGATGTAAAAGTTAGGAGAAGAAACAAGAGGAATAGAACAAAGCCAACTAAAAGTTTATCTTGTTAATATTTATAAATTGATCGTGCTGTAAACTTTTCAGTTTAAATAAAGGAACCACCAATTTAACCGCCTAGAATTGTAAAAAATTAAAGAGAATCATTTTTTCTTTTGATTTTTTACCTAGTTCTTTTTTTAGGCAGATCCTTAAATCTTAAATTACCAGTGGGCATTATTTTTACTTATGTTTCTTAAACTGAAAAGACCAAACAGAAGCATTTATATTCTTTACAGGGCTTTCGGGTATTATACAACACAAAGTGTAATGTATATGTTATGTATTATATTATACAAAGGGTAATGTACCTTGGATGTAAATCTTAGATGTGTTCAGGCCATATATATGATTACATAAGGATGCAGGTCAGTGTACTTCTAACATTTACTAATATGTGAATGCATCTAAATATTTTTTGTAGTTTAATGTAGCAGATACATATTTCCTAAAATCGACATATTTCCGACATATTTCCTAAAATCGACAAGCAGTATCTGCTACAGGAGGACTTGAAATTAACACTAAGGCTACGTACACATGTGCAATAATTGTCCTTAGAAAACGAATGATTAACGACCAATCAATGATTGAATTGAATGATTGTATTGTGCACAATTCTGTACATGCTGAAAGAATATGATCCTTCAAATATAATCCACCAATAATGTACACACGCTAGATACGATGGTTTGAACGACGCAGGAAGTGACATGTACCGGAGAATATGTTTTATAGAACGATCTCTGAACCTTTGTACACGCAATAGATAGCGAACGATCGTCACCCAGTTAGATCCATGGGACGTTCGTTCATTTCCAGCGACATTCCTCGTTCATCGGCTTCGTCGTGCACTTTTTTTGTTAGCGATTATTGGACGATCGGTCGTTAGTCATTCGTTTCCAACGATAATTATTGCATGTGTGTACGTAGCCTTAGACCCTTAAAATTTGCAATGCTAAAAATGACCTACTAAACTACTAAAGGCAGAATGGTTAGGTGAAAAATTAGAATCCATTCATGTTTTATGGATCACCCAGCTTCACTTCTGAAAGTGTATTCCTTCCAGCCTTGGAGAACTTAATAAATCAGGGTCATTATGTTAGCACCAGCCATGCATTTAGTATGATGCTTCCAATGTAAATAAAGCTTTGGTTTATTCCTTGTGTAAATTACTTTCAAAATACACTTGCTCTTACGCATGCGCATCCGATTGCTCCCTGTAAAGCTTGTGTTAGCTCTGGAAATGTACTTTCTGTTTAAATATTTTCAAAAGTATTACAAAGTAAAAGTATTATTATTTTGCCCATTTTAGACCTAAAGTTATTTGCATTTTCCCCATTATTAAAAAAATCACATTAGTCATTGGTCACTACTTTTTGGTTTACAAGACGTTTATTGTCCCGCAGAATGGTAAAATAGTAAAATTACATATCATATAGGTGTTGGATAAAAGGCATATAAAGCCATGCATTTGTTGGTAGGTTTAACTTTTACAGTAAGAGTAATATCTCAATAACAGGTTTGTCATATACACCCAAAAAGTCAGCATATATTTCAATGTTCTACCTGTTAAACTGGCAGCTAGTTGATAGAGATTTGGTGTATTCATTGTAAATGTAAATTGTGTGTATGTTTTAGGGTAGGGGGCAATAAAACGTTATTTACTATTGTTAATTAATAATGGACTCTGGAGTCTGCGCACTAGACTAAATATCCAATGCCCAATAAAAGTGCTATGGCTCCAGTCCCAACCCTAATCAACACTGGTAGGATGGAAAGTCAGTGCATTTTCAGAGGAAGTTTGCTTACTAGCTGTTGTAATTATTTCAGCCGGTATGTCAGCTCAATTACCTTTGCATGATGTATTCATATCCTGCACATAAATAATAGGGTTTGAGATCTACTTCTATCCCAAAGGGAGTATACGTGTGAGCCACCCTCTTTGTAAAATGTACAACGTGAGAAGTTAAGTAGGAGAGAAAGAAAGAGGTTAAAGGTTCTAGGTCAGGGGTGTCAAACTCTGGCCCGCGGGCCAAATCTGACCCGCAACGTCCTTTTTTTGGCCCCCAAAGGAATCCTAAATATGAATTGCAGCTGGCCCGCCACTGCATTGAAATAACGCCGCTACTACAATTTCCGCCACCACTCGCATCTATAGACCAGCGGGCTCTCTGCCTATGTGTGGCCCCGCATTGGACTGTTTTATTGATGCAGGGAATTGTAGTAGCGGTGCTATCTCAGTGAAGAGGGAGTTCCAGCTACTCATAAGCTTCACATTGGACTGTTTTCTTGACGCAGGGAATTGTCATAGCGGTGCTATTTAAGTTTCAAGTTTGGCCCGCGACTTTATCTAAGTTTTTAATTTTGGCAGTTTGACACCCCTGCTCTGGATTTTTTCAAGTTAATTATGTATTGACATATTTCATATTGATACACAATTATACAATAATTATTTCAAACATACAGAAATTGTATATCCCCTGTTCTGCTAATAGTCACAGAACTAGGATAATAATTGCTTAACAGAGTATGCGCTACCACAAGAGGTTTGGTACGACTGTGTTTCCGTTTAGGCCCCAACGCGTTTCGCCTTGACTAGGCTTCCTCAGGGGTACATTACTATATACAAATATTGGTATTTCAGAGATGACTCATACTGGTAATGATGTTTTTTTAAATGAGATTCCAGCTGAGAGTACTGAGGGTTGTGTAGAAATCAATAAAGACATGGGTATTATACATTAGGTTTCCAGGAATCTCAAAAGTAAGTTTAATCAAATCATCCAGTGTACATTTGGTTGGTAAGTTTCCAGCTACATTGAGCTAGGACAAACTTGAAATAACATAGACCCTCCAACCTCTTTCTTTCTCTCCTACTTAACTTCTCACATTGTATATCCTGCACATGTTCGAGTTTGAAGCCTTAGTTTGGTGATTGCTCTTTGTGACAGATTTACTAGTTGACATGATTTAACATGTCTGTCACAATTTGTTTGAAAAGTAGTGTGAACTTCTCTGTTTCCCGTTGCATGTCTGATCTGCCAGAAGTTTTCATCTCCTTCATAGGCTTTTGCTAACTTTTGTGTAGGGTAAATGCAATTTATTGAGACATTTGTTACGCACACACAATTCTCTCATTTTGTAACAATCACAAATCACATAGTCTCTGGCTAAATTTCTGCCTGCTGCAAACTGTTCATTTAGTAGATTTATTCTTAGGGGTCTATTTATATTTATATTTTACTTGCAAATCCACATTTTCAGCTTGGACCCATTTTAAAAAATGTGTTTTTATAATTTCATATTTAGTTTTATAACTTAAGACTAACTTAAGGAACATAAAACTTGGGTGTAAACTGAATGACAACTTTTACAAAGAGACTCCTCAATATTCTGTTATTGGGATTGAATTGGGGGTCATAAATTCTATATATAATAATAATAAAATTATATTTAAATACTGTGAACAATACACAGAGCAACACCCGGCAATAAACTGCCAACCTTGATTTTTAGATTAGACTCTGTGTGGATAGGATGTGAGTTTGATATCCAGGGCTGATCTGAGTTTTAGGAAATGCTGTCAGTGGCATCTTGGTACAAAATGCAGGATTGAGAGAACTGTGTCTCCAGCTGCATACCTTCCACTACAGCACCCAAAACATTTGTCCACCATTAGTGTTATTATTATTGGGGTGTAAAACACATTTTTAAGAACTCTTTTCAACTTTACTACCATTTAAGCCAAGCATATGTTAGGCTACGTACACACGTACAATAATTATTGGAAACGAATGACTAATGACCAATCGTCCGATAATTGATAACAAAAAAAGTGCACAACAACGCCGATGAACGAGGAATGTCGCTGGAAACGAATGACTGTCCCGGCGGATCTGATTGGGCAACAATCGTTCGCTATCTATTGTGTGTACCGTCGTTCAGTGATCGTGGAGTGTTCTGTGATGCACTTTCTCCGGTACACGTCACTTCCTGCATCGTTCAAATGATTGTATCCAGTGTGTGTATATTACGCCGATTATATTTGAACGAACATATTGTTTCAACATGTGCACAATACGATCGTTCAAAAAATAATCATGCATTTTCGTTTATCAGTCATTAATTGTTTGTTTTATTATGATAGGTATTGCACTTGTATGTAGCCTTAGTATTAAATAGCAGCATGGTGACTCTATGGTAGCACTCTTGCCTTTGCAGTGCTAGATCCCAGGTTCGAATCTTGGCCAGGACTCTATGTGCATTGAGTTTGCAGGTTCTCATGTATCTGTGTGGGTTTTCTCCCACATCAGTGAGGTTGGCTTCCCCCTAAAATTGTCTTTGGGCTGTATTAATGACATATCACTATGGTAGGGACATTGGATTATGAACCCCTTCGAGGGACAGCTAGTGACATGACTATGGACTTTGTACAGCGTGGCATAATATGATGGTGCTATATAAATACTGTAGTATAATAATAATAATAATAATAATAATAATAAACAGACAGCATGGTGGCTCAGGGGTTAGCACACCAGCCTTCGCAGTGCTAGGACCCAGGTTCAAATCCCAGCCAGGACACTATCTGCATGGAGTTTGCAGGTTGTCTGTGTGGGTTTCCTCCCACATCCGAAAAACATGCAGTTAGGTTAATTGGCTTCCCCCTAAATTGACCATAGACTACATTAATGACATATGACTATAGTAGGGATATTAGATTGTGAGCTCCTTGGAGGGACAGTTAGTGACATGACTATGGACTTTGTACAGCACTGCATAATATGATGGTGCTATATAAATACTGTATAATAATAACAGTACAATTGCTCCACCCTGCACAGTGGATGACATTAAACTGAAGCAATGACAAGGAGGAAAGTAGCAAAGCTTTACTTTCTGCTGCAATTTATACAGGTAAACAGAAGAAAGTCTACAAGGAATGTATACATAAAGACAACTGTCAAAAATAATTGACGTTCTTTGTTCCGTATCAATGGCAAGTATGTTCAGATCTGTTTTTTGTATTGGAGTTGCAGCACACAGCCCAAACTGCTCAGCAACAAAAATAAAACAAATAGCTCCCATGGAGCTGGACCCTTCTCCTTTTACAGGTGATTGATAAATATAATCCCTGGGTAGATCTACCTGTTTTCAGAAGAACATTGTGCACAAAGTCTCTCCTGATTGGTTGGCAATAACTTTTTAAGTCAGCAGCTGACTTTTATCACATAGCTTGCTGTATTCCAGAGGAGCTCCCCCACCTCTTTAATCACAGCATTTGTTTATGAGGTTTGACAGCCCTTAGGAAGGAAGAATGTTTATAAAATCTAATTTGTAATTTTATGCAGCAGCATGCTTGGACTTTCCTAGCCAAGTATTAGTTATTTATGGACTTCTGGAATTTTTAAAGATATTTAGATAAAATAGTATTGTTACTTCCGTTATAAATAATAAATGTCACAACTGTTTTATGGTTACGGGTTGTTCTGTGTATTTATTTATTAAAACTTATTTCTTTATGTTGTTAGGAGGTGTTGGTTGCAGTTCTGTGTTTTACACCTACTGCGGTGGTCATGCTGAAGGCCATATTGCGGGGAAAGTTGTAGCAGGTTTATGTGCAGAAAAGGCAAAGTAATGCCGGGAAAGCATGAGCTGGAAATGAGGTTACTTTAATAAGATGTACTTAGCAAGATTAAAGGTAACAAAAAAGGTGATTTTATATTCTGTTTGAATATTCAATCATGTACTTTGCTTGCAGAATAGGATATTATTAGTTGGATTACTATTATTACTAAACAGTATTTATATAGCACCAACATATTACGCAGCACTGTACATTAAATAGGGGTTGCAAATGACAGACAGATACAGACTGACACAGGAGGAGGAGAGGACCCTGCCCCAAGGAGCTTACAATCTAGGAGGTGGGTTAAGTATCACACAATAGGAGGGGGGATATGGAATGGTGGGTAAGTAGTAAGCTTTTTAAGAGACAGAATAAGGCAGGTAGGCAAGTTTGAAAAAATGGATTTTGAGTTTTCTTTTAAAGTTTCAGAAAGTAGGAGCAAGCCGAATAGGACGAGGAAGACCATTCCAGAGAGTGGGGGCAGCTCTAGAAAAGTCTTGGAGCCGTGCGTATGAGGAGGTTATGAGTGAGGAAGTCTATAATAGGTCATTGGAGGAGCGAAGAGAGCGACTAGGGGAGTATTTTTCAATCAGGGTACAATCACATCAACTGATCCTAATTGTGATCCACAAATCTATTTTGATCTTCCGGTCTGTTGTGGTGTGTCAATATTGTGTTGTGTGTTGAGTTAGAGCCACCCTCTGATGTACTGCAGGTATGCATGGTATGTTGCCACTTAAAATAAATAGCACTGCACCACATTTGCAATTATTTGTTGCAGTACTAGTCATTTTCAGGGACATCCCAACATACTATGGTAACAAGCTTATGGTACAAATTCATTGGGGATGCAATGCAAGCCAACGGATAGGTCTGAATGGGTCCAATGAACACCATAAATGTTTTTTTTAATATTTTATTTTTCAGAGTACAAAAAAATGAATTTAATCATAGTCAAAAGCAAAGACTTAACAAACAATAGAAAAAAAAGTAAAATACAGTAGTTAAAAAAATATAGTTTAGAGGATAAATTAAAAAAGAACATTTGTACGAGGTTTGGGGAAACTTGGATTTTTATTACACAGTATTTATATAGCGCCAACATATTATACAGCACTGTACAAAGTCTTTAGCCATGTCACTAGCTGTCCCTCAAATGGGCTCACAATCTAATGTCCCTACCATAGTCATGTCATTATTACAATCTAAGGTAAATGTGGGGGGAAGCCAATTAACCTAATTGCATGTTTTTGGAATGTGGGAGGAAACTGGAGTACCCAGAGGAAACACACACAGACACGTGGAGAGCCTGCAAACTCCATGCAGATAGTGTCCTGGCTGAGATTTGAACCTGGGACCCAGCGCTGCAAACCAGTGCTAACCATTGAGCCACTGTGGTGCCCAAGTTGTGTCCAAAGGGCCTCAGGTAAAATAGCTTTGCTTTTGCCTTTCACATATAAAACAACAGATTTTCAAAGAATACAATCATAAATATTAAATAAATCCAAAAGAAAATCAATCAATGGAACCCCCCCCCCACACACACACTCACTAATGTTCTCACAGTCTGGATGTGCTATTGTGCTTCTGTTTCCTTCTTCCGACACGTTTCACAAGCACTGCTTCAGGGGACAGAAACCATGACGGATCCATTACCTAAACACTCTTTCTGTCTTATCACCTATATGAATGTTAATTTCTAATGTTTTATTGAATCCTATCAAATCTAAAAATGTGTTCCCCAAAAGGCCTTCATAAGACCTAATACAAAGTATGTAACATATATTATTATTATATATGATTATTCTAATTTAAAATGAACTTTCATTATTTTACAATAAAACCATTTGAACTTTAAATTTAAGGCGGAACTAAACCATAAAAGAATTGTGAGCAGTCAGGCATGCTATGTCTCTTCTATTATATAGGTAACTTAGCTGCCTTTTTGCAATCTTCTCGGTAATGTACAATGAGTTGTGTGTACAGCTTAGTGTACGATTCTGGCTTGGCGAATGCTCCTGCGCATGCAATCTGGCCAGGCCAATCAAGATGGCAGAAAAGCCTGAAGCCCAGGTAATACAGAGATGGAGGGGAGTTCAGTTCCACTGTAAATACCTCCAATGAGTATGAAGTCTGTGAAGTGCAGATCTCGGATATAACTCTACTTCTGTTTATTAACCTCATGGGCGGTAACCCCTAATGTGACTCGGGGTAAAAAAAACAGCTGATAGCGTTAACCCTGAGCCACACTTGGGGTAGAAAAGTAACGAAAAAAACCTGGCTCCATGGGCGTCCTTCAGTGTCCTGCCGGTTGGATCCCATCCTCGGGCCGCGTCCTCTTCCTCCGATCTGTCCCCCGGTCAGTGCGCTGACGTTCCTCGGGAGTTTCTAGTGACGTCGGTGCGTGCGAAAGAGCGAGGCGGGAAATTCTAGATATTTTGTATTGGATCCAATACATTTTAATTATTACATTATTTATGCTACTGTACAGGTATATTACAGGTTTCAGTATTTTTGATTTATTTATCCACCCTTGTTTTTTGTGTTTTTTATTTAAAGTTTATTATTAAATTTAATAAATATTGGGCATATATGAGTTATACCTAAGAATTAAAATAATGTAAAATAAATTTTCATGAAAGACAATGTACTGCTTTTAGACATATAAAACCAGGACAGAAATAAACTGTCCAGGAGGTTAAAAAAACAAATTTTGTCTGGCTACATCTATAACTGAATAATGAGCATCTGATAAAATGAAACCTTATGTGATAATCATTCTAAAAATACTAAAGATTAACACTAATAAATAAATACTGATAAATAAATAAAAAAGAACCAAATATCAATTACTGCCTGCAGAACAGAATAAGACTTTATCGTCTATTGTGTTTCTATTTGCTTCCTACAACACGTTTCATCACTTCAGCTTCTTCAGGGGACGGAGACAATGACAGCCATACTGTAAATGTTACAAATTAAGAATGATAGTTTGAGCTGCTCCGGGAACATGAAAAGAAATCATCCGATGAGGACATGTGAACCCATTGCACTATTGGAGAAGGGAAATCACCTGTCCTTATTTTTTTTATTATTTTATTATTTTTATTACGTTCATTAATTTTTTTCCTAATAAACCACCTGCC
The DNA here is from genome assembly GCF_032062135.1 of Pyxicephalus adspersus. Classification (NCBI taxonomy): domain Eukaryota; kingdom Metazoa; phylum Chordata; class Amphibia; order Anura; family Pyxicephalidae; genus Pyxicephalus; species Pyxicephalus adspersus. Next base: position 67,957,967 of record NC_092864.1, on the reverse strand, counting down.
TGATCCTTTATTCTGTAAAGTGGGATTTTTGCTCCACTTCAATTATGTCACTAATTTTGGCACGGATGAAATAAATTCAAAGAAACCCAAAAAAAAGTTATCATGGGGTGACAATGCTGCTCCTCCATAGATACAGTACACCTAGTGAGCGTTGTCCAGCTAGGAAATAGCCATTATCATTAGGTGAAAATGGGAAAAGCTGAAGGAAGAAAACCAATGCAGCCAGCACATCCCAGGACTGAGATGTAAAATTGAACAATTTTTGGGTTTCTACTTTGTGCCACCTCAGCCTGCAGTACCCAGTCAGTATCCGCTTGGGGGCGCTGTGTACTCGGCCCGTGGACCATGTGTAGGCGGGATATTCGCACATAGGTGGATGAGGAGGGATATTCGCCCCGTACCTCTCCCAATACCGGCCTCTCCCTAGGACAGCCTGAGGGAGCCGGAGGAAGTGCTGCCTCTCCATTCATACTGCGGCTGCCGAGGGACAGAAACTTTGTGTGTTCCTTGTGTCTGGATTGGCTGGGAACTCTGGGAACTTTATGTGTGGGGATTCATACAACACGTCTGGATACAATAGGAGTGTATAGGAGATATCCCGAGAGGTACGAGGAGCGCTATGTGTTAGAATATAATGCTGTGTGTTATATTATAATGCTGTGTGTTGTGTGTTATATTATACTGCTGTGTGTTATAACATATTATAAGGCTGTGTGTTATATTCTATTATAGTGCTGTGTGTTATATTATAATATAGTGCTGTGTGTTATATTCTATTATAGTGCTGTGTGTTTTAATATAGTGCTATGTGTTATAGTGCTGTGTGTTATATTTTATTATAGTGCTGTGTGTTATATTTTATTATAGTGCTGTGTGTTATATTCTATTATAGTGTTGTGTGTTATATTATAATATAGTGCTGTGTGTTATATTATATTATAGTGCTGTGTGTGTTGTATTATAATATACTGCTGTGTGTTATATTATATTATACTGTATGTGTGTAATATTACAGTGTTGTGTGTTATATTCTATTATCATGCTGTGTGTGTTATATTATAGTGCTATGTCTTATATTATATTATAGTTCTGTGTGTTATAGTGCTGTGTGTTATATTATAATGATGTGAGTGTTATATTCTATTATAGTGTTGTGTGATATATTATTGTGCTGTGTGTGTTAGTTTCTATTATTGTGCTGTGTGTTGTGTTCTATTATAGTGCTGTGTGTATTGTGGTCTGCACGTGTCTGGTTGTATAGACCCCCAGGCTGTACAGAGGTGAGCCCTGCCTTTGTCTCATTATCCAGACATCAGGGGGTTAAACCCAGACACAGCATGGAGTTCTGATGAATCCAAAGGAGTTTTTGGGGGTTATTTCTGCTGGATTTATATTGTACAATACAGAACCCTGCCTGGGATTGGATAGCAATGTCTGTTACATACTAACCCAGATGGCAGAAAAGGGAGATTGCAGTATCCAGAAAGTCTATTATATACTGTATATACTTACCTCCTATTGGTTAATATTGATGGTCGAATTTATCACATGATCACAGAGAACGTGGTGGGGTCATTGTCCCCCTATCCTAAACCCTCTGGTTACATTGTAATTGTCACCCAGGGTAAAGATTTGCTGCTTCCCTTGTAGAAATCTTAGAGGCCAACTCATACACAATGTAATATGATTTATACATTTACATGGAATAATTATATGCTATTAACCTTTACAAGTGTACAAGTCACACGTGTCTATAAATGATAATGAGATTTTATTATACATCATTTTGTATTTATGGCTTTTTCTTCAAGCTTCACTGACAACTTTTTACTGCTTTTTAACGGTTTTGTTTTATAGTTCTTTGGCATTTATAAATCTGATGGGAAAAAAAAGTTTTTTTCTTTTGACATTGCTTTGAAATGCACTAAACCAGACTGGCAAGGAGTTACATACCTAGCATTGTATGCGTCTTATCTTGTATTTTTCATCAGACCTGTAGCTGTTTTATACTCTTTCCGCCATATGATAGAATGCTACATTTCAGCATGAGCTGGATTACTTGTTACGTTCCAAAGATCCACAGCAGGATTGGCTCATGAGATGTGGGATGACGTGAAGGGCTTGCCTGTCTTTTTATCCTACGCCTCTGGTAAAAGAGGGTTGTAAACCAAATATGGGCCTTTGGGTCCTGTACTTCCAGGGAACCTAAATGTAATTATTCTTTTTAGGTCTTATGAATTGTGTGTTTCCAAACCAAACCTTGCTGCATTTGTCCACAATGTCATATTGTCCAGTGTTCTCCCCAGACCCTTTTAGGTGGGCACACCACCCGG
>NC_092864.1:67950440-67955222 GCF_032062135.1 Pyxicephalus adspersus | reverse complement strand
TACAAATACTTGTTGACCCTACCAAGTCCTAATACAGCTTCCCTTGATGGTGTGACAACATTTGTTGCAAGGCTTAATATTTATTCATTGTTTTGGGTATAGAAGCAGATTTTGTGTTTTTTTTAGGAAAAAACTCCCCTGACTTCCTATACCAGAGAAATAACAGGAAGTGAAAGCAAATATATCTCCGAATTGGGAGGACATCCTGTAAGACAGTTGGATATTTCCTCTCTGTCCTGTGAGAGCTATAACATTTTTCCTTTTATCTATTGGTGACAATAATCCCTGGGACAGTTAAGAGATGGTGAATTTCTTCATTGGTTTCCAATATTCTCCCCAGAAGTGTTTTTAAGGTGAATGGGAAAAAGCTGTAGGTAGGTGGTGGTGGTAGTCCCTGGATTGTGACCCAACCCTTTAGTAATGGGCAGCATGCTGGCTCAGGGGTAGGGGCAGCACTGGGTCCCAGGTTCGATTCCCAGCCAGGACATTATCTGCATGAAGTTTGCAGGTTCTCTGCGTGAGTTTCCTCCGGGTACTCCGGTTTCCTTCCACATCCCAAAACCATGCATTGAGGTTAATTGACCTAAAAATTGACCTTAGACTACATTAATGACATTTGACTATGGTAGGGACATTAGATTGTGAGCTCCTTTGAGGGACAGGTAGTGACACAACTATAGACTTTGTACAGCGCTGCGTAATATGATGGCGCTATATAAATACTGTGTAATAATAAAATTAATAATCACCTAAAAACAGGCGGGGTGGTTTAGTTCCGCTTTAACTATATGCCTAAAGTTCTTTAGAGATGTATTTTGGACCTTAAGACAAAAGGATTCTTTACGTCTGTTTACAGTGGTAGCTGTTACATAGTTTAAATCCCTATCAGGAAACGCTGATATTGAGCTTCTTAGTTGAACCTGATGGTCTTCTGTCATTTTTTTTTTTTTTTTTTTTTTTTTTGGTTATTGTGCCTCCCAGTCCCAACACCCTGCAATATAATTGGCTATTTCTCATCCCTCCCTGGGTACATACGAGATAAGGACTGTAGGTCTGTTCTTAAGTTGAATGTGTATGGGAGTTGGAACAGGTAGATTATTAATAAATGCAACTAGGACAGATGTTTGTCTCAACATATTAGGTAGATTGGTGTCAGTTACTGTATAAAATCCTCACTGTAAGTTAATCACAAACAAAGCAAAAGAAAAAAGTCTAGACATTCATTAACATCTGGAGCAAGCTGTGCTTTGATATGCAAAAAAAAAAAAAACAACTGCAGAGTTTATCTTGGTAATTACAAGAGCTTGCAGAAAGAGCTCAGTCCTTAGGATCACCCACAACCTCAGCTGTGTTTAGCAAAAGATTTCTTCTACAAGTCATGCAAACCGTCCCCCTCCAAGCCTCCGTCCTGCACACAGCGAGCAGGGAAGCCCATTCGTATCTAGGAGTCGTCAGTATGTCAGCTGTCCTTAACCCGGGGACTACCTGTACTTGTAACTGGGAACTCTCTTAAAATATAAATGCATTTACTCATAAATGGTCCTCCCAATAAAGGTGCGTACACACTTCCAATTTTTATCGTTCCAATCGAACGACGAACGATCGATTGGGCAAAAAATCGTTCGTAAAAAAGTAACCAACGACGCCGACGAACGAGGAAAGTCGCTGGAAACGAACGACCGGACCGACGGATCGGATTGGGCGACGATCGTTGAACATCGTTCGTGTGTACGGTCGTTCGTTGATCGTCCATGTTCAGAGCATGCGTGATGAACGAACGTCCGTTCACTTTCCTGTCGTGCACATAGTTCCTCTATCGCTCAAACGATCGTATCTATTGTGTGTACAATATCTACGAACGATCGTGTCGTTAACTCTATGTGCAGGATCGGTGCTATACGATCGTTCATATATATCGTGCAGGAACGTTCGTCGTTCGTTTTCCAACGATAATAATTGGAAGTGTGTATGTAGCTTTAGTGTCCCAAATCTTTCCGCACACAGGGTCATTGTGTAAAATTATATAACTGGTAAAGAACCAGTCACTATATTTGTGTTGGCAGCCAATTTGTTAAACCACTGCTTTGTTCTTGTATTCCAAACTTTTGGGTGTGATATATCGTCTCCCTCCTACCCCTCACCCACTGTGGTTCAACAATTATCCCAGGAAGATTTCTGCCCCTTTTCTTGTACAGATAACAATACAGAACTTTTTCCCCCCAACTTTTGGTCCCAGTGACAAATAACTAGGGTGGCAGGGGCACAGACGGCAGTTAAACCTGATAGGGGTCTCACCTTTCCACACGCCATCCAAACAATGAGATTGAAAACTAAACTTTAATTAAGTGTGTTCAATTTGAATGTCATTTTTAATTCTTTTAAATTAACTTCACACTTCCTTATGTGGAGTAACAAGACTCTGACCTGACGTGCATGGAAACAGGAAAAGGATGTAAAGAGGCCGGAGGAGATAGATCCATTCTGATCTATCAGAATAAATAGAATAGAACAGCACTGAAATGCAACAAAGCATACAAAGACAGAGAAACAAATGTTTTCTAAAGCAAAAAACAATACACTTTTATATACAATACTTTGTCAAGCTAAATGTCATCCAGGGTTTACATTTTAGGCTTATTTGGGTATCCGCTGTGCAGCAATAACACCTTTCCTGAAAATCACAGCTGCAGCAGTCCAAGCCCTATACATCCAGCGTCAATCATACATTGAAATTATTCACTTTAATGTTCATTGAGTAATACTGGATTTTGGTCGAGAACCTCAAAATTTTGCAAAAGAGGATGACATTTTTTTTTTCTAAGGCATTGTTGTGAAAATATGAAAACCATGTGTGCTGAATTATACATTTATCGTGTGTTCTATACTTACAGCTCAACATAAAAAGTGTTGGATGCAAAACTGTTATTCGGTCTGATCATATTAAAAAATTCCTAGCTTGAAATATGTCCAAAATGCACAATTCAACTTAAAAATGTATACTCAGCCGCACTTTAGGTGCACCTATTCATTAATACAAAAGCCAAATTGTGACTCATGGGAATGCAACTCAACACATAGGAATGCAGACATGGTTAAGAGGTCTAATTCTTTCACCAAACTTTAGATTGAGGATGATCTGAGCAACTTTTAAGTGATTGTATAACTGCTTAACGAGGGGTAAATTATAGTTTCCTGCAAAGAAAAAAAGAGATGCCTACGTGTCTTCCTTCCCTGTGACACCCAACACTTCTATAATGAAGAACACTTTCCATCTGAAGATTCTTCTGACACTTCCAGGAATGATGATTTCCAGGTCTCCCGATGCGGTTCTCTCCCTGAACTCTAACTAGCAGCAAAGTCACTTTAAAATACCAAACAGACATATGACAGACAGCTGCTATCTAGGCACCGGAGAACTGTGAACTAAAAAAAAGGGATTCATTGGAGCTTACAACAACTTAAACTTTTTGTTATGGAAAATGTTGTGAAAGGGAAACAATGAAGGACAAAAACCTACTGTACTCTGTATCCCCCCCCCCAAAAAAGTTTTACGTATACATTATTATATATTTACCAAGCTATTCATTTGAAGATCAAATGGAAACATATGATGAAGGACAGAAGAGGTTTTTCTTGGCAATAATGTATTCTTTAGGTGCAAAATGAAGAAATAATGAGAAAAGACGGGGGTTTACTTGGCAAAAAGAGATATTCAAATATATACCATTCAAAGTGCAAATCACAATAGGGATCAATTACAAAAACAAAAAGAAGTGATATAAAAGATATTCAGTCTAAGGCATCCCTGAACCGCTACAGGTCAGGAAATGCCTTGCTTACTACACAATCAGTTGTCTAAGAGTTGCACAAGGAGGCTGTTTTCTCCATCCCGACGCATTTCGCCCGAAGAAGGCCTCTCTTCTACACTTGAATCTTAACAAACGATGTGAAATATAACTACAACAAAAGTAATACAAAGAAAATCAAGTTAAGTTAGATTCCCAACCTCAAAAAGGTACCGGGTTTATTTGAGACTGGGATCTTTAAAGAGCTCTCCTTGATAGTTTTGCAATTTATAGACTCATGAAGTAGACATGCTTGTAGGAGGGGGTGTATGTCTCGAAGCCTGACGCGTTTCGCCCTAACAGGCTTCCTCAGGGGAATGGGAGACAACACTGCATTGAAACTCCTTCAATGCAAGCAACATGGTTAAGAAATGTCACAGTGGCTGGTACAGCAAAAAAGAATCCACTTTCAAATTCCTGTGCCATCCTGTGTGTGTTCCTGCTCCCCTCCCCTCCTCAGCATGTGCACAGTGGGCAAGAATCTAGTAACTATAAACTTTATTCAATTTGTATTACTATTGTTGTAGGTATATTTTATATCTGATTTAAGAGTCTGCACTTAAAAGGATTTAATCCACAAAGGATACATTATTGCAAAAAAAAAAAAAACTCTTCTGCTCTTCTTTTTGTATTTGAATACTACTAAGGGGTAGCTATACTTACATTTAGGCTGGGTCTACATGGACGTTTTGTAAAAAGGCATGTAAATGTTCCTACTGCATTTATAAGTGTTTTTATGCACTTTTCTTAAATGCTGGAAAACGTCTATGCCGCGTTTTCCCGCGTTTTTGTGCGTTTTACCGCGATTATACAAGCGTTTTAGCACTTTGTAGAAGTGATTTCTGCAAGTACAGGAAGTACATACATCCCTGCATACATGTGATAATGTAATCATGCAAGAGTACAGTGACAAATGTAACAGTATACACAGAATAGA
>NC_092864.1:67948585-67950038 GCF_032062135.1 Pyxicephalus adspersus | reverse complement strand
GTAGATTAGCCCATGGGAATGCATGGGGACTTCAAACATGGGCTTTAAAAGCCTCAGGTTAAACGCTGGGGAAACAGTCCGTGTAGACTAAGCCTTGAATGGGACAAGTATCAGAAGGTCAAGTCTTTCTTTTATGTTTTGGTCATTCCATGAACAATCTTTTAATATTATAGGTATATTGAACATGTTTTATATATGGTATTTACTTGTAAAAGCTCTGAGACTGCTGCTGTTGTTCAAGTTCTTTTTCCTTGCTCCCCTTAGCAGTAATCAATATAAAAGGGCAAACCTTTTGAAGTAAGCATTCAGAATACCTGATTTGTGTGCTTTTATCTGTAACTTTTGAAGTTAGTGAATGGGCCTTGGTGACTTGGGATTAAAGGGTACTTGCCATGAGCGATCTGTGGGAGTAGCCATTACTGACCCCCTGGCTATGATTCTGGTTGCCTGATTAGACTGCCCAAACAATTTGCCTGGGGCAGGTAGACATATAAACAGGGTCAGATCACCTAATCTGTATGCTTATTTCAGCGAGTGATTGAGAAAGAGATGGGGGAAGGTGTCGGCCTTTAAATTTCTTTCATGGCATGTGTGCTTTTAAGGCCAATTGTTTTTTTTGCCATCATATGAACAACTGGGCATTTGTTAAACCAATGCACTATATGCTTCTTGATTACCAACAAAAAGTTGGTGAAAATTTTGCTTAACAAATGTAAAATGTTTGTTGTGACTTGCAGATCATTTGGTCAGATTTTTAATTTATCAATCCATTCTGACGTGTAATTGATCCGCATTGGTGGCGGTTTGAGTACAAACTAGGTGCAGCCATATTCCTATTAGGGATGAGACTTGTCCCCATTTAACATAAAAGAATACAGCCCTGAGAATCCATTGTGATCCCCGGGCACTAGAGGTTAATTAACCTCTAGTGTCCGGGATCACAGTGGAACTGCAGATGAACTCCCAATAGAGTTTCTCAGGAAAGCTTTCCTCGGCCAATCAGAGAGCACTAGAGGTTTTGAATGGGGAGACTTGTCCCCATTTACCCTCTGGTGTCGTGGCTGCATTCATTGATCAGCACAGCCCCCTGTCTTTTTCTTTTTTCTTTTCTTCAAAATTCCATCTCATTTGGCGAATTTACAATTGTACTTGCTTACAATTTCGGTAAGCGAAAAACGTCCAAATTCGCCGCAAGATCGAGTTTTAAAAACTCGCTCATCCCTTATTCATATGTGTTTATACCCAAAGCAATAATATGAAAGTTTGTCTATGTTACAAGCAGGTGTTCAGTATGGATTGCAGTTTATTCATCAGTTGTATCTGGCCAAAGGTCATATAATGTGTCTTGTTAAGTTAGTTTTGTTAGCTCTGTGTCTGGAACAGATGTTTAATTACGTGGGATTATATTGTATACAAATATGGCTCACACCTGTCCTGATAAACCTAACAAGAC
>NC_092864.1:67943631-67947187 GCF_032062135.1 Pyxicephalus adspersus | reverse complement strand
CTGACCTGAAGAGCTTACAATCTAGGAGGCAGGGGAAGTATCACACAAAAGGAGGGGGGATATGGAATGGTGGGTGAGTAGTGAGGGTTTAGGAAACAGAAGACAGGTAGGTGAGTATGAAATAATGGGTTTTAAGGGCTCTATTAAATGAGCAGAAAGTAGGAGCAAGCCAAATAGGATGAGGAGGACAATTCCAGAGAGATGGGCAGCTCTTGAAAAGCCTTGAAACTGTGCGTGTGATGAGGTTATGAGTGAGGAAGTCATTAGTGGTTCATTGGAAGAGCAAAGAGAGCGCCTAGGAGAGTATTTTTCTATCAGGTCAGAAAGGTAAGTGGGTCAAGAACTGTGGAGAGATTTAAGGGAAAAGCACAGGAGCTTGAATTTGATTCTAAGGTGAAATGGAAGCCAATGAAGAGAACTAGTCGTGTGCTAGCAAATAGTTTTGTGTAGTTAAGCTACTAGTCTGCCTAGTATTCATCTACATAAGAAGTAATTTTTTACTCAATTCATTACAATACAGGTTAATATTTGACAGACATATACAGACAGCGACACACGAGGGGAGAGGACCCTGCCCAGAAGAGCTTACAATCTAGGAGGTGGGGGAAGTAACAGGGGGGATATAGAGTGGTGGGAAGTAGTGAGAGTTTAGGAGGCAGAAGAATTATCAGAAAATAGGAGCAAGCCGAATGGGACAAGGCAGACCATTCCAGAGAGTCAGGGCATCTCTAGAAAAGGCTCAGAGCTGTGCGTGTGATGAGGTTATGAGTGAGGAAGTCATTCTAGTGTGTGTTTTATGTAAATATTTAGTGTATAATATGTATGCATTTAGGCAATATTAGTACCACACTACCAGTCACACCTACACTTAAACTGTTAAAACAAATGGTTTGGCAATGCATTTATTTATTTGATATTTTATGAAGATAGATTCATGATTTACGGATTTGTATGCAATGTACTTGCATAGAATTGTTGGCTAATCCTCTAAATTTCCTGTTCTTCAATGACAATTTTAGGTTTCTCTAATAATACCACAAATGGTACATCTGATGACCTAATACACATACAAAATGCTATTTTTAAATCAATGATTTTATCAATGCTGATTCCTCTAAATAGGAAATATAAATGTGGGAAAACTGTAGTGAATAGCCATGGGAACGTTTCTGCATTAGAGTATAAAAAATTGGACTGAAAATGAAAGTTCCCTTTGGTTGTCATTTATTGAGTAGTTATCCTATATTATTTGCTAGTGTTGCTGGAATTTGCTGAAGACAATTTAAAGAAAGAAAATGCGAACTTAAAATAAAAACTCTGAACCCAATAATTGCCTTTCCAACCACTTTATACCTTAAGGAGTTAAAAGGGAACTCACCTGAATGTCGGATCCAAACAACAACCGTATATACACCAGGGTGGAATATTGGGACTTGAATATACATTCAGTGCGTATGTCTGCTGCTCCCTGTATGTGATATATGATTGCATACGCTAAATAAGGAATTATTAATTAAAACAGACAAATTATCAGCCAATACTTTTTTATGGTTTTATGGCTTCACTATAGCAAATAAACGTTAAGGATATGGACTTTCAAGTGGTTACATATTTTTTTTTACAATCTAGGAGGTGGAGGAAGCAGCACACAATAGGAGGGGGGATATGTCGTGGTGGGGACTAGTGAGGGTTTAGGAGACAGAAGATATGTAGGTGGGTATAAAAAGATGGGTTTTGAGAGCGCTTTTAAATGAGCAGAAAGTAGGAGCAAGGTGAATAGGATGAGGAAGACCATTCCAGAGAGTTGGGGCAGCTCTAGAAAAGTCTTGTAGCCGTGCGTGTGATGCGGTTATGAGTGAGGAAGTCAGTAGCAGGTCATTTGAGGAGCAGAGAGAGCGGCAGGGGAGTATTTTTCTATCAGGTCAGAAATGTAACTGGGACAAGAACTGTGTAGGGATTTGAAAGCAAAGCACAGGAGCTTGAATTTAATTCTAAGGTGAAATAGGAGCCAATGAAGAGAACTAGTCATGTGCTAGCAAATAGTTTTGTGTAGTTAAGCTACTAGTCTGCCTAGTATTCATCTACCCAAAAAGTAATGTTTTACTCAATTCATTACACTACAGGTTATTATTTTAGGTAGTTTTTTTCAGGTTTTTTATAAAAGTCCCAGCATGGAAATATTGAAATATCTACAACAGTTTCTGAAACATTTGAATAAGCCTCATATTACTTTTATCCTCCTTTTCTCTATTTACTGGTCTGAGATGCTGATTAACACATGACCTGATTTTGGAAATCTGACGTTTTTTTTCTTTATATCCTTCTTTGTATATAGAAGTCTTGCACAGATCGGTTACAGAGTACTGTCTGAGTGATTGAGGAAATGATATCATTCTCTCAGACGGCACCCCTCAGGCCTAGGCACAGTCAGATGACTGGTATTTTAGGTCAGCTTTTTTAATAATAGGTAGTTTGTCTTTTAAGTAATACTTGCATGCATATTGTGAAATGTCAGGAATGTACAGTCTTAAGAAGCATTTTTTCTAAAGGGTGTTATTACAGTTGTTTCACTTTTCAGCAGATCAAAGGGGATATATTAAGTTTTTGTATTTATTATGGTAAAGACTTCAAAGAACAAAATATTGCTTATCACATATATGTTTATATATTTATAAATATATATGTTTATAATGTTAAATGTAATGTTCTGTCCAAGGAGCATTCATTTTCTCCTCTATCAGGAAAAGGTTAGAGACTGAAGTCCTGTTAGAATAACGTCCATTATAGGAATACATTTCTTATAGCAAACATACTTTGTAATAGACGAAAGGTGCTGGAAATGACAAGCAAAGATGGTGCCGTGACTATGTTTTTAGGAAGGGACCCTCTGTGGTTTTTCAACTTCATGTTCTGTTCTTGTTTTCCAATAGAGGTTACAGGCTGCATATGTGAAATAACAGTGGTTGGACATGGGACACAGACTGCAAAAGATATTTAGAGACATCCGATCCATACAACATGAGCATATTACATATGCTAGTGATCACTGCCCATCTCATTGAAAATTATTGCTTTAAAGCAAAATTAAACTGTCTGTCCCAGGAGGCCACCATCTTCTTCCTTCCCTTTCTAGACATGATCTTTAGCAATTTTGATTGGCTGGGCTGTGATGATGGTCGGAACCTAAAATAATCACACTCGCCATTGGTCAGCTGCTATATTCCCTTTAGCTCCAATCATTAGGAATAAAAATTCACCTATGTTTTCTGGCCCTAGCCCCTTCCTGCTCTATCCAAAACCTAAAACTAAAGTTTTCATTTAAAATACAGCTGTTTCTATGTTGACAATTACAAATGTGAATTTCAGTGAAGTACAAAAATTAAAACTTTAGCTACCCCAGATTGTCCTTGGGGTATACTAGAAAATGTGTACAGCTGAGCATATTTCTCCTTTGTCTGTTTTTGTTATGTTTAGGTAATGATAAATTATCAATATTCTATTGTGGGGGTCACATTTATACAGTGGGAAATATTTTTTTGCATTTTGTTTTTTTTCC
>NC_092864.1:67936766-67939892 GCF_032062135.1 Pyxicephalus adspersus | reverse complement strand
CTATATTTGTTTATTTTATGTGTCATGGGTGTTACAAAACACAAAATTATTACAAATTTTCTTTCACTCATTCTGGAAGTTTATACTTAAAACATAAGATCAGATAAGTATAGATAAAAGCGAGAAGGGGAACAGAAGCTGAGTAGCACAAAGCTACATACATCCAATGATACTCTGACCAATACATAAACCAATAAGATTGACATCCATCTGATTTACCAGGCTTTCTTTTAAATCATGAATGAGACATACAATATTCTTAACCTGTACCAATTGTAGAATAAACTTTATATTTATTCAGTGACCACACCATCTATGGTGATCTGATAAATAAAAACGCAATACAGTTAAAGCGGACCTAAACTCAAAATTTTTACTTTACGGTAAAGTTTAGATAGCCCTTTTATTTAAAGTAAAAATGGTATTTTTTTAAAAAAAATGGTGCAGCATCTCCCCTTCTTGTCGCTGCGATGATCAAGACAGAATGGAGTGCAATGCCTCCTGGGATACCTACATCACGTATCCCAGGGGGCTCTTGGCTGCTCCTTCTGCGCATGCCCTGATCTCAGGCATGCTCAGAAGGAGCCCTTTCTTTAATGGAAGAAAAAATTCCTGATCTCACCCATGCGAAGTGAGATCAGCAAGCTTTTTTCCCATCCACATCACCCGATCTTGTGCCTGTGCAGTGCGAGGTTGAGTGACGTAGAAAAAGAGATGATGATGTCGGTGCAGGACCAATGCAAAACTAGGTGTCCAAAATGTTTTCAAGCAAAGACGCCTGTGTTTGCAGGCATTCGCAAATGCCTGTACAAGCATTTTTAGGCTTTTTAAAGAAAACAAAAAAAAACATTTAACGGCCTAAACGGGCATTGCAAAAAATTGTTCCTAACCCGGGGTTGCCCAACTTTTTTGAAAGAAGGTTCAATTTTGGTGAGTGGAAAAGTTGTGGGGGCCGACCATTCAGCCTGACATTCTTTGAACCATTAACATTAAGGATTAGTGTGGGCGTGGTCTTCGCAGGTACTGCACAGCACACGCCCACCAGGGAGACGTGAGGGATTCCCTGTGCACAGAGTCGGGTGTCGGTGTGGGCTCCGTGCAGAGCACTTTCTTGGAATCAGAGTGGCGTGGTCCGTGCGGGTCTCGCGCAGCACGCGCCCACTATAATGACGTAGGGGATTTTCTGTGCACACATGGGGACTCCCGTCCTGCTTATTATGCCCGTCAAGTAACTTGCTGATAATTTCAGGGCGGTTGATCAACTCTAATGAAACATTAAATAGCTTTTTTGTACACGTGTATTTTATACTGTGGTCAACACAGCTGGTGGGCTGCATATAAATGATTTTATGACAGAGGCTGCGGGCCGGTGGAAATCTGAACACGTGCCACTATTGGCCCCCGGGCCGGACTTTGTTCATGCCTGTACTAAACACTCCCTATTCAAGTCAATGGGGATGGCAGAAGTGGCAAAGCTCCCATGACACAGCTTTGACTGTCCAGGAAATAGCAAGGAAATGCTGTCTGCACCCTGTCAAGTGAAGGATAATAAACAGACCCATTAGGTCCAAGTTTTTTGCAAGTGTTTTTAAGCAGTAAAACCACTTAAATACTTGACAAAACCTCCAGTCTGATGAAATTCTTATTTGGTTGGCCTGATGTTTAATTATCTTTTGTACATCATCTTCTACACGCCTATTGTATAACTGAATAATGTGTAAAAAATCTTTTTTCAGCAAGAAATTGTTTAGTACTTGGCTAGGTATTGCCAGGTTTCATATTGTATTTTAATATGTATATAGCTGACAGGTATAGATTGAGTAGCTGATACAAATATTGCCCATTCATTAAATTGCAGACTGACCTTTATAGATTATTACTTATAGTACCACGGATCATGCTGAATATATTTCTCAGTCATTCTCTAAGTTTTACCATTAAGGTTTATGTAATGTAATGAAATCGCTGCCTGGAACCTGTTCTAAAATTGATACTTTGAGAAGTGTCTATGGCTTGATCCTCCGCAGTATTTGGTGGTTTGTACCCCTTCTGTCAGTACAGCGAGGGATCGGGAATCTTACACTCCAAGAATTGTACGGGCATCTTTTATTTGGAATTTTAATTTTCAACACAGTGACTAAAGATTGTTTTAATCTTCTTTCTCTACTACAGTCACACAAATGGGTGGGAAATCTTAGTAAACTTTTATACTGTATTTGGATTGTAGGAAAAAACTAAACCCATAAACCTAATAATAATAATGTTTTTTTCTTGATGGAGCTCAAACCCCGGGCTCAGTTCCGCAAGCTGGAATCCTAACAATATAGTTGTAATCGATGTAATTATTTTGCAATGTATAGTTCATAATAAAATCGTAGACTTTACAGTTAGGTAGGATGAGCCAGATACATCAATTATGTTGTTTTGCTACAACTGACGCAAGTATTAGAAAAAAGACAATTTACAAAATGCCTCAATAAAGTTAATTAAAAAGATAATAGTTTAGCATTTCTTAATTATATGGATAAAGTTCCTACCGGACTCTGCTGATGTCCCATCCAGTAATCCCCATTGAATGCAAAAAGTCTCAAGGTTTCATCTCTAAGCCAGGGTTTATTTCTCTGGAGTTAGTTTAAAACTGAAGAGAAGTTAACTTATACAGTATTATTTAGGAAAACAGGCAGTTGGAATGCAAATACCATATGCAATGCAAAGTTCCTGTAATGCAAATGATAAATACTGTCTATAGATACTACAAGAACGGCTAATCATGCTCACAATTTGGTGGTTTCACTGAATATCTACTGTAACTTCCATAGGTTTTCTTCAGTATAACTTATAGTTTCTTGTCGCATTATTATGCATTTCTGCATAAATAATATATCTGGCACTCCCATTGTCTTAACCCCCCCTAGCAATCTAATTCTGTCAGTTTTTTGATGCAAAAACTGATCCTATTTTTTTGCATAGAAATTTTTGTTTATATTGTGGGCCTGTAATTCTTAGGATTAACTCCCGGGTATAATAATTATTTTTATTATATAATAATCATAAATTATACTATAATACATAATTATAAAAAATAATGAAATATTAGACCACAACAATGTAATTTATCAAAAAAAA
>NC_092864.1:67886573-67936084 GCF_032062135.1 Pyxicephalus adspersus | reverse complement strand
ACTCATCAGGCACACATCTTTCTTGTCACGCCATCTTAGGGCCATCATTTTGCCTTTCTACCAGGCAACATCCTTTCTTCAGCTTCCCTTTTGCAAACAGTGCGCCGCTTAGCCCTACCGGTTCCATAGGCATCCGTTCTGTGTTGCAGAAGGAACTCATAAAGCTCAGGAGAGGTGTAGAAATTGTCAGTTGTGACACAATAGCCCTGATCTAGAAATGGCTCAATGAGGGATAGCACTGAAGATGTGGCCAATCGATAATGGCTGTATCTGGGGTTGAACTGTGTCCCTTTTCCAGTGTACAGTACCGTATTCCAGATGTAGCCAGATGAAGATTCACACAGCATATAGGTCTTCACGTCAAATCGTGCCCTCTTTCACGCAATGTACTGCACCCAGCTTAGCCTCCCCTTGTAAGATATTAGACTTTCGTCAATGCTGACATCTCTTTCTGGGACAAAGGTTTGCTGGAAATTTTGTAGAATCATCTGGGACACTTCCCAAATTTTCTTGGAGTTTTGGTTCGAGATGGGTAGTCTCCTCAAATTCTTCATTGTTTGCGAAGTGCAGGTACTTCATGATGAGGGAAAAGCGGTATTCTGGCATGACTGTGCCAAAGAATCACACTCGGGATTACCGCTAGGGGGGTTAATTTAGTTTCTGAAAGTTATGTATTCTCATATTAAAAAAACCCCTAGTATTAAATGATAAAATCTAAAAGTGTACCAGATTGTGTAAGCAATAACAGTTGTTAAGCAAAGTAAAACAGCCAGTATGATGTCACAGTATTTAGAGTCCTGAATGATCACATCTATATGCTCATCTTGTAATCTTTGTGCATGTAGCCCAGTTCTAGCTTGTTCTTTCACGTACAGCTGTGCTTTGCATATTTAGGATTACTTTAAGCTTAAGCTAGAAATACACATTACAGTTTTACTCTACAATCTCCATTCCATCTACCAGAAAGTATGTAGAGCCTGCCAGAATGGAAAAATAAAGAATGTTGGGGTAGGTCGCATTTTAGATTTTTAACAGTTTCAGTCCATATGGCTTGGGTTGGAAACCTCATGGGCAGTGCCAGGCACAAACATGACTGCTTTTCTATCTGCTCTCCAATCCAGATTCCTGTCCTTATAGCTTCTGGGCTAAAGTGAATGTGTCTTTCATCCTACTTCCTTTTACAGATCCTTTGGGAAATTTTTTTTTCTTCTTCCAGGGTAACATGGCCAAAATGGAGGGTAAAACGTCACTTCTAGACAACATGATAGGAGTGGGTGACATGGTGCTCTTAGAACCCCTCAATGAAGAGTCTTTTATTGACAACCTCAAAAAACGATTTGATCACAGTGAAATCTATGTAAGTATATATAAATATTTGCATTGTTTTTGTAGTTGTATATATCTCTACATTAATCAGGTCATGGATGTCTTAACATCTTCCCGTCATAACTCCCAATACTGTTTTCCATCACCTAGAAGTTTTGTGATCTTACATCCTTTGCCTGTTCACCAGTTATGTTGCTATCTCTATATTATAGAACTTAGCAGTTTAAAACCCATCATAATGGCCACCGTAGACATGAAAACCCAGTAAGTGTACAGATTTCAACAATAGAATTTCTGAGATATTGTTCCTTGTAAAATAATTACTTACTGTATTTAAAATTTGCTGGTAAAGACACT
The DNA here is from genome assembly GCF_032062135.1 of Pyxicephalus adspersus. Taxonomy (NCBI): domain Eukaryota; kingdom Metazoa; phylum Chordata; class Amphibia; order Anura; family Pyxicephalidae; genus Pyxicephalus; species Pyxicephalus adspersus. The sequence continues at coordinate 67,934,401 of NC_092864.1, read as the reverse complement.
CCTCATTGTGATTAGAAACTGTATAGTGGCCAGCACAGTGATCACATCACCGTGATCAGCTAAATCAGTTGACCCCAACCTTTTGCACGTTGCGGATCACTAAATGCACGGACACTGGACCGCACATGTGCGGGGAGCCGTGGGTCACTCAAAGGTAAGAAAACTTCTCCCAGAGTAACGACATGATGCCAGAACTTGCCCAGAGAAACAATCTGCCCAATTCCCTGAGCCTGCGATCCGTACGGGGGAAAAGGTCCATGGCTCTGGATGGTACGCCCCCTCCCCGGCGAAATCCTTTTCCTGACCCCATGGGTGGGTGCACCGGCCAGAGCTGGTTGGGGACCCCTGAGCTAAATGACATTATGGGATAGCTGTAGCTAGACAACTGCACTTCATATTTAGGATTCCCTTAGGGGCCAAAAAAAATCCATTTGGGGGCCAGATTTGGCCCTCGGGCCAGAGTTTGACATCCATAATGAAAATTTGCCCATGTTGTTTTTGTTTAACTTTCAAGATGAGTGCGGCTGCATCAGGAAAAAAACTGCTCATAAAACTGCGGACTGGTTCTTCTTGTGCCTGGTAGTAATGGGGAGTCCAGAAACCCCCCCACCTATAATTTAAGAAGCGATTTAGGCTTGCTATATGTATAAACAATATAATCTTTCGAGAAAGAATTGGTTGGGTGCTTAACAGATTCACTATTTAGACTACACATGCACATGCACACACGTGCAATAATTGTCGATCGACAAAAGACTGCTCCATGTATAACGAGTGTTGTACATACAGCACCGCTCTGCTCTATGGAGGGGGGGGGGCATCCCGCTGCGCTCTCTCCCTTTCACTTTCATTACGATCATTCGCTATTACGATCTGTCATGGTGGTCATTTGGACGACAATCGCTGTGCACACAACAGATTCTCAACCGATATCAGCCTTTGAGGCAATTATCGGTCGACAACCATTGCACGTGTGTACGTAGCCGTAGCCCAATATCGGGCAGAACTTTTGGGCTTATGTTGAAGGCATTAGGTTCTCATTCATTCGAGAAGCTTTTGAAATTGAGAATTCATTGACGAGCATCTAACCTGCAGCTGACCTCCTGACTTGCATTTGGCCTGCTTTTAAGGGGGGATTTGCCTCTTCTACTGAAATACAAAATCCATTTCAAGCGGCCTGTTGACACAAGTCCTTTCACTGTTTCCTCCCCGTCATGCCAGCAGAAATAGAAATTACTGTATCGTTTTCCTGATCCTTTGTGATACCATTGCTGTTTCTTGCCAGTTTAATTATACATATTCTGTATGAAATGCCTGACTATTCCGCTGAAAATCTTTGTGTGATAATCTAACGTTGTGAAAGGCCAATAGAGATGTAACACCGTCCTCCTTTTCACTGTGAGCGGTCTGTCTTGTATAAACCGTCTGTCAGAATTTAACTTTGTAATAACCGATCCTTGTGTAAAAAGCCAATCCAAGGTCTTGTTTACCTTCCCTGTAGTGGTGATTGTATAATCTGCTTTTATAGGTAGTAGATACTGAAATGTGTTATTCTAGTTATATTTTTATTTTAAAAATGTACCATTGCTTTCAGAACATTTTTTGAGCTGGGTGTAAAATTGTGGGTTGGTGGCAGCACCTGTATTGTGACCCAACTGTTAAGTTACCACCCAAAAATAGCCGGGTGGTTACTGAAAAATGCCGGGTGGTGTGCCCGGCCAAAAAGGGCTGGGGGTGCACTGCTACCTGCACCCCAGTACATAAATGCACTTTGTTCCCATGTATTTTGAAATGTTCTTGGAATCTGTCACTTCCACTGTTGGACTGAACATCTTACGGGACACCAATGTAAAATCTATTTCTTTCCTTCCTTTTATTAGTGGTTGTAGTTTATATTTATGTTTTGATGTATTTTGATAACATTTTATGCCAATTGCAGTTTTTATTTTCTATTTCCTTCTATTGCCCTTCCCTTTCATTGTATGTATACTGTTTGCTTTAAAGAAAATGCTAAATAAGGAATATTTTAAAAAGTGTACCATTGCAAGGGAAATCTAAATATCCTTTGTTGCAAATTAAGTATCTTTTTTTACCATAAAAAATGTTTATTTTGTTTTTATAAGTCCATTAATATGCTTGCAGTTGTTTCCAGGAAATGATAGTAGTGCTGCCCAGGTCATATTGTTGCTTTGTTTTTGGAATTTATTCTCCTTTTGGCTTTCATGCCTGCAGTGTTGCCAGTTTGTGGTTTTCCTAGTAGAGATCTGTGCCAGATGAAAAGTGTTCTTTCATCACCTTCATAAAAGGAATAAAAAATCTGGCACACAGGGACAATGTGGACTAGAAAATCAGTTTTTACCATGGCACTACATGGGTTGTTCATTAAAAGACCGTTTCAATATCCAATGAATGCTGCACACATATTGTACACTAAGGAAGCTGCATACAGGATAATAGGTGTTCTTCAGTTTTTGGAGAGGCCTTACACGTTTCTTTACTATAATGATTGTGTCTCTAGGTGACTTTGTTTGGTCCAATCACCAGTTCTAGCTCAAGCATTTCAAAACTAAAGACATTAGAAACCTAATTTACTAACTCCATTTATGGGCTAAGATGGAAGTAGTTTACATCTAATTCTACAAGTTGGTACTGTTACGTTTTGTGAACGTTCATAACTTTAGTCTCTAAAGAATTTTAACTTCTTTAAAGTATTTGTCAGAAGGAAACATCTGCCCGCTCGGCACTTTGATCAGATAGTCAGATTTTTTGGGGCATGTTTGGTATTCACTTTTGATGTTCTTTAAAAAAAAATGTCGAGTGACACTTCATTTGTGCTGGATAGTTTATATAGGTGTACACAGTGGCTCTCATATGAAGTGTCATTCACTTGTCTGTGTCCGTATAAGCTTTGAACATTGAAAAGTCCAAATCGCAAGATGGCCTAGTCTTCTCTTGTATTCCTTTCATAGTACCCTTTATCATTATTAATATTGTTTTATTGATAAACAGGATTTTTTATAGCGTCAAAATATTACGCAGCGCTTGTAACTTTGTCCATTCAAAGTAAACTAAAAGGCTTCCCTTATATTTCAGTTCCTCTGCTACTAATAATTAGATTCCCCTCATTCTCTTTCCAACATCTTTTGTCCATTGCAACCAAGAGAGGAAAGCCATAAGAGATTTCTGTGTCTGAGTCAAAGCTTACACAGGACGAAATACTTTTCCATGCACCACGTGACATTACGTGACGGTACTATGCATTGCTTAATGAAAGAGTTACATACTCCCCAATACCCTAAAATATTTCTTGATATTCCCAGTGGTAAATGGAGCAGTAGTGGATGGTTGTGAAGGTAAGTATGTATAGCAGAGAAGTTAGACTGTATAGAAAACCTGTTACCTGGGTCTAAATGAGTAAAGCTAATTCACAAATGAATTTGCTAATATAATGTATATTGTCAGTGAACTATTAACAAGCCAGTGCCTTTAATTGGCTCTTTTTTTAATGTTAAGCCAACAGTTATTCTGTAACTCTTTAAATATAAACATTTTGATTTGCCATAAAACGGGAAGCAGCCAAGCTGCGTAACTTCATTTGCAAAACAAACATTGTTGATAACTGTCTTTTGCATGTTCTTTCACCAGTAAGATAAATATGTATTCTGTATTGTTACACAGCAACCTTCAATAACAACATACAGGCTTATTTTAGGTGATAAAGAAAGGAATGTTGTACAAGCCGCTTTATACTATATAAGCAAAGAAATGTCACCATTGTACACGACAACTTGAGTTACTGCAAGGAAACAGAATGTTTGACTTTGTTCTGTAGTTTTATTCATATTTTTTTTACTGTACTTCCAGGTCTTCTAAGAAATACTTACATTAAGATGGATAATACACAATGTGTCCATTTAGAAATCATTCTGGAAGTAATTAAGTGAGAAGAAAGCTGCCTGGCAAAGGGCATCTGGCAATGACTAGTAACTATTTACCATATGTCTGTCTAATCATCTAATATATGTTAGCATTCCAGACTATGTTTTATTTAGTACTTAGCGCACAGTTTCCACAATAAAACTATGTCCTAGTTAACTAAAAACTTCTAAATATTTATTTCCATCATAAGGCATAATATAGGTGTAACAATATTACTCTTACCTCCTTCTTATGTCTCCTGCTGGACTTTGCAGTATTTACTCTGCTATCTGAACTACTTCCCTAATGTTCAGCAAAATGAATGTGGTAATCCAGTCCAGTTTTATGTATCTGGGTACAATAGGACCATTATGATCTCCATTTGCATATAAATGCAGCCAAAAGGCTAGGCACACACATGCAATAATTGTCGTTAGAAAACTAACGACAGATCAACGAATATGCACGATTATTTTGAACGATCGAATTGTGCACAATTCTGTACATGCTGTAACGATACGATGGTTCAAATCTAATCCACCAGTACTGTACACATGCTAGATACGATCGTTTGAACGATGCATGGCGTGACAGGTAAAGGAGAATGTGTACCGTTGAGCAATCCACGATCACTGAATGACCATACACATAATAGATTGCGAACGATTGTCACCCAATCGGATCCGCCGGGATGGTTGTTCGTTTCCAGCGTCGTTCGTTCATGGGCGTCGTTATGCGTTTTTTTTTTAACAATTATTGAACGATTGGTCGTCAGTTGTTAGTTTCCAACGATAATTATTGTGCGTGTGTACAAAGACTAAGAAAAAGAAAGTACACCCTGTTTTCAATTTTATGTTTTTATGTATCATAAATGTATGTATCATATGTATCATGTAACATAAATCATGTGGTCCAGCCAGCTCCAACATTGAATCGAATATCAGGTGTAAAACCACATATAAAAGTTTCTTCTAAAAATTATGTAATTTATAGGAATTTTGGCCTGCCCTTCTTTATAATGTTGCTTCACTTCTTTGAGGTTTGCAAGCATTCCTTTATACACAGCTTTCTTAAGGTCCTGCCACATTGTTTAATTGGGTTGAGATCTGGGTTTTGCCTGGGCCAATTAAACACCTTGATTCTTTTCATTTCATTCAATCTGTTGTAGATTTGCTGGTGTGGTTGGGATCAATGTCCTGTTGCATGATCAAGTTTCAGTTAAGCTTTAACTGATGCGCACATAGCTTTACATTTGATCCTAGAATACTTTGGTATACAGGGGAGTTATTTTATATTATTATTACGCAGTATCTATATCGCACCAACATATTACCCAGAGCTTTGCAAAGTCCATAGTCATTGTCACTAGCTGTCCCTCAAAGGGGCTCACAATCTAATTTCCCTAGTCATATGTCTTTAATACAATCTGAGGTCAATTTTGGGGAGAAGCCAATTAACCTAACTGCATAGTTTTGGAATGTGGGAGGAAACCGGAGTACCCAGGGGAAACCTACGCAAACATGGGAAGAACCTGCAAACTCCATGCAGATAGTGTCCTGGCCAAGATTCAAACCTAGGACCTAGCGCTTCAAAGGCCGGAGTGCTAACTTCTGCCACCATGCTGCCAGAATTCATGGTCAACGCAATGATTGCAAGGTGCCCAGGTCTCATGGCTGCAAGCTCATATCATCATTCTTCCACCACTATGCTTTACAGTTGGAATGAGATGTTTGCGTTTTATATGCTGTGTTCGGCTTTCAACTAACATTGCGCTGTGCAGTTTGGAGAAACCTCTCCATTTTTCTTTCATCAGCCCAAAGGACATTGATTTATTGTACCTGATCTATTAAAGCTCTCCAAGGCTGGAAAGAATACACTTTCATCAGTGAAACTGGGTAATCCAGCAAACCTGGTCCAGGATGGAAAACATTTGCTAACAAATAGCAAATGGCTTTAGGAAATCCATTCCAGGTTTGTTGGATCACCCAGCTTCACCAAAGAAAGTGTATTCTCTCCAGCCTTGAAAATCTTTAATAAATCAGGGCCATTGTTCCAGAAGTCTATTATTTCAGATGTAACTTTGCAAACCTAAGCCATGCTGCCATGTTCTTTTTAGAGAGAAGAGGCTTTTTATTTTTTTGGCAACCCTTCAATAGAATTTGTATGTGTTCAGTCTTTTTCTATTTGTTTAGTCATTACTTTTTACATTGTGCATTCTAACTAAGGCCTGTAGAATCTGTAATGTAGCTCTTGTGGTTTTTGTACAATTTGACTTTTTGGGTACATTTTCTGGGATGTCCGCTCATGGGAAGCTTGGAAACTGCCCTAATTTTTTGTTTCACTGTAGTATGAAGGAGTTTAGATTGTTTGGAATTGGCCTTGTTACTCTCCCAGATTGATGGGCAGCAACAATTGCTTCTCTAGGATCATTGCTGATGATTTTCCTCTTATATATACCCTTTAAATGCAGTTTATTTCTGTGCTATAACTCCATTTCCATGGGATGCAAATTGCTGCCCAAAATAAAATGACATAATCAAGATAGGAACATACTTTATACATCTATTGGTAATGGGATTAGACTCCATGGCTTGGAGATAATGGAGTTTAACCAATGAACTTTTGGTCATCTTGCACACAAGCTATACAAGTTGTTTTGTTTGTATGTGAAATTGCTGAGAGCTTGTGGGTGGTCAGGTTTTGCATGTTTGTGCAACTGCCACTGTTGTCTGTCGATCTTCTGACAAATCACTGTTAGGATTTTGTTGCAGAACTCTTTAAATACCCAAAGTTAACGTGTTGTTCAGTTCTCACACCTCTGTCCCCTTATAACCACAATAGTTTTTACATGTGCTATGTGCTTATTGATTTGGCAGTAACATAGACATTATTTATGATAGTCAACTCACTAGATTAAGACTTTGCTTTTCTCTTTTTGCCCAAAACCTTTTCCATGACACCTGTTGACTTTTCATTCTCTGTTTACACTGCACAGAATATGTGCAATACGCTGTAGAGCCTGTCTCAACTTAGATGCCAATGTAACTTCTGTGTTTGTGCCACCCCATTTGCCAAAGAGGATAGCGCTGGACTTGATAGAATTGGTGGTTGAGGGGGATACACCGGAGATGGGATTCTGGACCCTTCATCGCTGGAAGAAACAAAAGAGGAGATAGGTGTGTGCCATTATCTGCAAGTATTTTGTGCATCCTGTGGGCAGTAGCACACTGAAACAAATATAGGGGTCACTGGATACCTATGGCACAACTGAAAACATTAAATTTGTCACACGGGGCACCACACACTCTTTGACAACTTTCCCTTGCTTTGCTGAAAATTATTTCTGGGGAGAACACTTCTTGCGTATATAAATGTTCCATGAAATCAACATGGCCATTTTTTCAGTTTCGGATTGAAAACAATCAAACAAAATGGGGTTGTGGGTGTACATAGGGCGGGAAGGCAAAGACATTGGTAAAACACTGAGAGGCGTTCGAGCTCTTCCTCATTTCACTAATAATGTGCTTTTGATTTAGTCTGCGTTCATTTCCTCTGCTAGCAATTTGTTGAAAACCAATTACAAAATGAATTACACAGAAACCATTATAAGCTGCATTTAATAATCAACAGTCTGCCACAAAAATAACACATGTATTTATAAATTTCAGAAATCCTTAAATTCGCAGTCAGAATTAGTTTTTAAATCATGTGGCACTAAATATATTCCAAGTAGTAGTGAGTTCCATACTTTTAAAGCGGAACTAAACCGAAAACAAAACAATCACACTTACCTTCAGGTCCCTCGATGGCGCTGGTCCTTACTGCAATCCCTTCCCGCACCGTCCTGGAATCCCTGAGTAAGCGTCGGGCGCGACTATCTTCACTCTTTTCTTCCTTCTTCCTCGGTCTTCTTGGGACGTCACCTGATTTGGCACTGCGCAGGTGTGAGATCGGGTGATGTAGCCCGCTGTAAAGGGGGGAAAACAGAGCCAATCTTACTGTGCTTGCGTGAGATCAACATCTCTTTCCCTTATTAGAAAAAAATGCCCCTTTTGCGAATGTCTGAGATCTCGGGCAGAAGGAGCACCCAGAAATACCTACGTCTCGCGTTCCCGGAGGCTCTGCATTCCTATTCAGTCTTGATCGCCTAGGTCAGTGGTCCCCAACCTTTTCGGACCCAGGGAACACTAACTTTACAGCTCTGGATTGCGCATGCGCAGGGTGCCAGGTGTAACTCAAAGGGGGAGAAACTTCTCCCCCCCCCATAGTGAGATCATGATACCAGAACTCAAGGGACACAAGCCGCCCACTTCCCTGAGCCTGCGATCCTTACGGGGAACATGGTCTGCGGCTCTGACCGGTGCGCCCTCCCAAGAGCTTGGGGGTGCACCAGCCAGAGCTGCGGATCATCAGAATTTTCTTGGGGACCACTGGAAGGCAACCGCTAGCCCAGGTGATCAAGACTGAAAGGGGAAGGACTGCACCCTTTTTAAAATATGTAATATATATATATACACACAATCATGCTTGGTTTATTATTTATTGACATAAATACAGTTTGCAGTCCCCGTGTTTTAAACTTTCTCATTTGCTGTGTGTGTGGTTGTCCAAGGATTGATGAGCTTGATATCTCTGATTTGTAAAGACATAATAACTGTCTGCCAGCCTTCATCATTACAAAAAGTATTGTAATCATTTCTAAGGTGAATACGTGCTGCACATGGTGTTGCATAGCTGCAGGCAAGAGAGAATGTAAATACTGACTCCTGTTTAACACCAAAACTACATTCACTGGGCTCCGGGGCATTAGAAAGTGGCCCTACCTAATGAAATACATGTTTTAAATGATGTAGATGATTGGGTTCTGGTTTACCTGGTGAAGAGATACCGGTAGTAGCAAGATGCACAGTGGGAGGAAGCCATACCGGCACAGCCATTGTGACGTTGTGCTTTACATTTTGCACATCGGACACCTTTAGTGGTCTTGTGAAGTCCATGCCTCAACGGGTCAGAGCTCTTGTGGTGGTCATAATGCAAAGGGGACTTATTGTTAAGTTGTTTTGGCTAATCATTGTATATCTTAGTGTGGGTTCTCACATACACAAGAGTAGGACAACACTTGAAAAAGGTATTTTGAAGTGGTGATGTGTCCCACACATACTTTGGATGTGTTGCTATATTAATTTTTTTCAAGTTAAAGTATAGCATTTTATTTAAACTGCTTTGGTATTATTTTGGATCATTGTAAGGGCCTCTATCTACATACTTTTGTTTTAGAGGAGATATCAAAATGGAAATAGCTTATATAGCTTATAGCTAGATGTGACATAATTATAGTAAATGCTTTTCACCATCTGTCCTAAAAATAATGCAATCTGTTTCTTTCTATTTACAGACCTATATAGGCAGTGTGGTTATATCTTTAAACCCATACAGATCTCTGCCAATATTTACCCCAGACAAAGTGGAGGAATATCGAAACCGAAACTTCTATGAACTCAGTCCACACATGTGAGTTTTATTTTATTCATTTTAAGTTTATAAATGTTCTTTGCTACAAGCCTGTCAATAGCATTGTTCATTTATCTGTGCAAATCTAGTCTGGAATGTGCAGGTCAAAGAGACCTTTTTTTTTTTTTGAAGTGCGTTGGTAAAGCATTGATAAAATGTTCTAAGATTCCCTATAATTGTGCTTTACTTAATGCATTCCCAAATTGCTGCTTCACTCATACACCACTGTTGGCTGTAATGGTACAGAACAGTCCTGTTTTTTTTTTCTTTACAGTTCTGAAAATGTATTTCTTTTTTATCATCACAGACTCTATAAATTACACTATATCCACTGGAGAATAATAGGATGTGGCTACATAATAATGACCAGTGTACCCAGTAAGCATACACATGTCGGGCAGATTCCATGATTCTAGTCTCATTTGGAGAATGCATTGCTATCTATGGCCAGACCTGTTCTCTGCTATGTTTGTATGCGGATGTTTAAAAAGAATTGAGAATATGGTGGTAATACACAATGATTTGGCCAGGGACTTTCTGGGAACAACCGATACTTGCTTATGGTGTAAAGTTTAGGGGTAATGCAGCTTTAAAAAAAAAAAATGCTAATATTGCATAGATTTTTCCCTGCTTGGGTGTAGTCTTGTGGGTATAGCACCTACATGTGCATCAGAAGAGGAGAGGTTGAGCACTTGTTTCAACCCCTGACAAAAGTGATGGAGTCACTACTCAACTAAATTTCAAACTACGGTAGTTACATTTTCTAAATTTTTATTAATTTATTTTTTTTACAAATCTAGAAGGTTGGACAGTTAAATGAACATCCTACATGGACAGGGCTTCCATAAGGGCTGTATTCGCTTTGTTGTCCATAGTTCCCATACCTGATCGTCTTGAGTTACTTGGAATACTTAGTGAGTAATTCCCTTGTAAGAGATATTTTGCCTAGTTTAGTTAATGAAGTAAAACTTTGCTGACTTCAACCATCCATTCATGTGCATGCCACAATTTTTTTTCCCATATCGATGTGATTGGGTATTCTTTGCAAAATGGATTTTCACCACATTTTCTAAGCTCAATGAAATATCACATGCCAGGGATTATTCACTTTAAGTGAACAGTCTATACTTCTTTAGGCTAAATTCCTTTAGTAAATCTCTATTAGCACACTCTTCCCTGCTATCAGTGACAGCTTCATACATAAAGAGGAAGGCATTTGTCCTGCACAGTGCTTTTTCTTTCTTAGTTCTGCTTGCAAATGGAAACAAATATCTGTGCGTTCTGAACATTTCCCTGCTAGGGTAGATGCAGTCTAGCAAGGAGAGAAATTCTCACTGGTGGTCCAGCTTAATTGCAAAGATTGCCTGCCAGAACTTGCCTATTAATGGCTGCATCCACACCCGGCTTAGCCTATCACAGGGTCATTGTCCATGAAGAACTTGTTGATAAAGGCAAGTAAACTTCCATTACTGTAAGTGATATTGGCCCCTTAATTGATCTTGTTGCAGTGTAGAGCAAAGGCAATCTGTGATTAAACAGCTATGTGATAGTGCATTAAGTAACACACTGAAATAGGTACTGCTGTTCTATGAAGTTCTTTCATAAAGGGCTATGTGCCTAACTAACTAACCTTTGCAGCGCTAGGTCTCGGGATCGGCAAGAACACTATCTGCATGGAGTTTGCAGGTTCTCTCGGTGTTTGCATGGCTTTCCTCCGAGTATTCCGTTTCCCTCCCACATTCCAAAAACATGCAGTTAGATTAACTGGCTTCCCCCCCAAAATTGACCTTAGACTGTAGTGAAAACATATGGTTGAGGTTGGCACTGTGAGCCTCTTTGATGGACAGCTAGTGACATGACTATGGACTTTGTACAGCGCTGCGTAATATGTTGGTGCTATATAAATACTGTATATGATGACTATACAACACATAGTGACTGCGTGCTGCAAAGGACGAGCCAGCACAAGGCTTGGGGTGAATGCAGAACACCATGTAGGAGATGTCTTAATGACTGCCGTGCACATATAGACCCAATGGCAAAGCGTTTTCATGAATTTAAGCCTGCAGAAATTGATCTAATCTAGACTGAAAGCTAGTCTGGGACAAAAAACTAATTTATCTTAAAGTGAACCTAAAGACAACCCTTTTTTATAAAGAAAAAAAATCTTTATAAGTGCAAAGCCTCCTGGGATACCCACGTCCCGCATCCTGAGGCTCTTGGCTGCTCTTTTGCACATGTCTGTTCCTGGGCATGTGCAGAACCAGCCCATTCTTTCATTGGAGAAAAAAATGTCCAATTTGTACCGCATGGGCAGTGAGATTGACAAACTTTTCCCCATCTATGTCACCTGATCTCGCCCCCTTCGAGATCAGGTGACATGCAAAGAAGAACCTGGAAGAAGCTTGAAAAGATGGTGGGACCCAACGCTTCTCCCGTGCCAGGCGGAAGAAGGATACCGGGATGACGCCGGACATGGATCGACAAATCTTCGGGATTAAAGTTGTCTTGTTAAGTTATTCTTACTTTAGTTCTGCTGTAAAGTTGCTTTATTCATGCAGATACTAACAAACGTCACATAGCTATTATTCTTTTTCTTTATTGGGAATTATTATTTTCCTCGATTCCTCATTGACCAATAAAAGTAAAAATGGCATAAAAACAATTTCTATATCAAATAATATATGGAAGTATTGGATGTATATGATGTACTGTGTAAGACATTTCCTTATATTTTAGACACACAAATGTTTTACCTGTAAGGCATTTTGCAGACCGTGTTTCTTCATTTCTACAGCTGAATGGCTGGTAGGATTTGTCTTACTTCTCTAGATGTGAAAATGTTTTGCGCCTTTATGTGTAAGAGTTTACAGATGAACAAATCTAGTTAAAAAATGCCAGACTTCTCACCCATCTTTAGTATTCCTCTAATAAGCAGACAGCAGTGATCTGGGTAAGGCGTGATTCAATGAGAAATAAAAATGTGTTCACCCTTGTTCTCAATGACTGCTCTTTCCTTTAATTATGTAGCCAGCATGTGAAAAATGACAGCTGGAAGTGGTTGGATATTACAGATCATGTTAGTGCGTTGTGTCATCCTGCTAAACTTGCTGTGCACTTTATTTATAGACATGCCTGTATTTAGGACTTATATATTTGAACCAAAAATGAATTGTCATAACAAGCAAACACTTCCCAGTTGTCTCTTTTCTGCTGATTCAAAAATTTCTTGGGAAAGTTGGAAATTTTGTTTAGCTTTTACATCTAGTAACACGATGCCCCCCCATTGCTTTTCCTGGGCTTAGTCAATCTAAAATTTTAGATTTCACATGAAAAACAGCTGTTTGTGAAGCTGTAGCACATACAGTAGTTCTTTATTAGAAACATTGTTTTATTAGGTCTTCCAAGTATCACATAGAGTTGGATTGTTGTGTAGAAGGATGCATGTTTTTAGGAAATTGACTCTGTCCATATACCCTCCATCTCCGACCTTTATTCTTCCAATTCTTGTACATTCTGCCATGCTCCAGCCATCTCGGAGCTCTTCTTTGTTGTTAATGTGCATTGCAACATTAAAAACATGTGCCCATCCTTTTCTATCACTCTATTCACACTGCAATGTTGCACTGGTAGAGGAAAAAGAAAACAATGCCGCTGTTTGTATGCATTTCCCGTAGAGGACAAAGAAGACCTTCGTCGGATAGACTGCTTTCACAGATTCTAGACACAGGCTGACAGTCACAAGGAATAGCTGTCAGTGTTACCGTCATAACTTCCCTTCATGATGATTATATCTAAAGTGTTTTATTTCACCACTGCAAAACCATATTCAACGCACCCACAGATAGCATCACATTATTTCCACCCCTATTTAATGTACAGCGCTGTGTAATACGTTGGCGCTATATAAATCCTGTTTAATAATAATGTAAAGCCATACTTCAGTAAAACAGTGCAATTTTTACTATATGAAACATTTAATGTCGGATCATTTAATGTATATGCATTTTACAGTCGGTTAATCCTACCAGTAAGTATTTAAAGAATTCTAAGATATGTGCAGCATCTTATGCAGTCCATTGATTTCTCGGATTTAAACAACTGACATTTAGCCTTTGCAAGCATCTGATGAGAGCATTGACTTTTTGGACAGTGGCCTAGAGACGCACACGCTGGGTTATGTAACTTGTGACCGAGTGTGACTTACTTTGGACAGAATGTATTTCGGCAGTGCTTCAGTACAATGTTTTATGGTTTCATACACCATAAATGTTTGTAGGATCTGTGATCCAAGAAAGCCTTGTAGCATGAAAACACAAAGCACTGTATGTATAATACAGGAAGTATCTTCAGCTGTTCCGTATTAATAGAAACATTTAATTAAAATAACAATGTTCTAAATGTCTTGGCTTGGATTAACACTTTTTTGTGGGTTATTCTTATTGAGTGTTTCTGTCCATGAAAACAGACTGGTCTCATCAGTATGGAATATGGTTAGCCATGTTGGCAGATATCCAAATTCCCGGAGTTTGAGAAGTTAAAGCAAACCTCCCCTTAGTTTTTTTTTTCTTTAGTTTTTAATAGAGTGGGAATGATTTACTTCCTGTCCTGGACATTGTGGCAGAAGATGTTTTATTGCTGTTTTTGTGATTGCCTCTCTGCTGACCACTGTTTCTGAATGGTTATAGGGTGAAACCTGGATGATATGTAAAATGGTATATTGTGACAAACCGCGTACCTTTCTAACCTGATAGAATAATACCCTTCTAGCTGCTCTCTTTGCTCCTCTAATGACCTACTACTGACTTATTCACTCATAACCTCATCACACGCACAACTCCAAGACTTCCAGAGCTGCCCCAACTCTCTCGAATGGTCTTCCTCGTCCTATCCGGCTTGCTCCTACTTTCTGCTCATTTAAAAGAGCACTCAAAACCCATATTTTCAGACTTGTCTACCCATCTTCTTCTGTCTTTTGAAGCCCTCACTACTTACTCACCATTCCATACCCCCCCTATTTATTGTGTGATACTTTCCCAACCTCCTAGATTGTAAGCTCTTCAGTTCAGGGTCCTCTCCTCATCCTGTGTCACTGTCTGTCATTTTCAACCCCTGTTTAATGTACAGCGCTGCGTAATATGTTGGCGGTCTATAAATCCTGTTTATATTAATATTATTAATAATAACACCCACTGTTAGTACCTGGGTGTAATGGCCATTTCTGTCACTATCATCACATTTGGCAATCCCCTTTAGGGTTTTCCATATACATTTCAGTGTTCACCCCAGCCTGTTTTAGCTGGGTGCACCACCCGACACTTTTCAGTAACCACCCGGCTGTTTTTATGTGGTTACCTAGGACCTGGGTCACAATACAGGGGCTGCCACCCACCTATAATTTCTTCTCACCCAGTTTAAAACAAATTCTGGGTTCAATGCCACACTTACTTGCGCATGCAGTGCTAGCAACTTTATCAGGGTTAAAGGCAGGATAGTCAAAGCATACAGTTCTGGTTTTTAGCATGTCCTGCCAATGTGACTGCATATGAAAATAAGTCTGACTATTACAGGAGTACATGAGCCAGATAGGTGTATGAATGCTTTAATGCCGGCACATCTTGTCTGAGAGCATACAATGGGTACTTCTGCATTTCCTAGTCAGTGTAATGATTTTCAAGAAACTTTTCTTTTGAAATTGATTCTACTAACAGTATATATTCAGATGACTGGATAGCTTAGTAAATGAGAATACACAAGAATAAATGTTTGATTTGAGTTGGAAGTTCAGCACTCCTCAGTGTTACTCGCACACATGCAGGTCAGCTTCTTCCTTCATGTTTTGAGATCTTATTTTGGTTTATAATGTTCATATCCAGAACATCGTGTCTCCATTCCTAAATGGCGCCATGAAAGCATTGTCCTTGTCAAAAAGTACCCTGTGGAAGGCTGTTTATATGATTGACTATCTGATTTTAACTTTACAACAAGCAAACACATTGAAATGCAGCAGCTAACTACCAAAAGAAAATACATATTATTAATATCAAAAATAATAAACAGGATTTATATAGCACCAACATATTACGTAGCGCTGTACATTAAATAGGGGTTGCAAATGACAGACAGATACAGACAGTGACACAGGAGGAGGAGAGGACCCTGCCCTGAAGAGCTTACAATCTAGGAGGTGGAGAAAGTATCACACAATAGAAGGGGGGATATGGAGTGGTGGGAAGAAGTGAGGGATATAAATAACAGAAGAAGACAGGTAGGCAAGTCTGAAAAGATGGGTTTTGAGTGTTTTTTTTACAAGAGTGGAAAGTAGGAGCAAACCGATATCTATGCTTATGTTATTTATATGAATGCTTACTATTATAGTATGACTTTGGCTGAAATTTGGAGCTGAAGCCACTCTAGATCAGTAAGCTTTTGTAGGGCCTTTATGCCTTCTTTACTAATTATTAGCAGTTTTGTTACTTTAAAACTCAGCACCATTTTTTTTATAAGGGCATATACACAGATACAAATCATGTCAGGACTCCAAAGCATTCAGATATGTTTGGAAATACCTCTCTTAAATGTTCATCAAAAACATCCAAAAAGTAAAAAAGTTTGCAGAAAACTAATATATTGAAACTTTGTGTCTCTGGTTCCCCCCTTTTCCTATTGTGGAAAGCTTTAATTAATTGGGCCCAATGTATGTAGCAGAAAGGCTCTTGGGATATGTAGTTACAGGGGCATGCCTATCTCAATAGCAGCTCAACTCTAATAAGCTGCCCTTGCAGTAAAATAAGCTGTCTTGTGCTCCAGGAACAAGGTAAAAAGTAATGCTAGGAAATTGTCCTGGGTAAGGGTGGTAGGAGGCTTAGGGGTACATTTGGGTGTTACTTACATTAATGTATTAACATGCGTGAAACACATGGCTCATCAGTCATGTCAGTCATGTACACATATTGGATTCCATTTTACAAATACAATGTTTTGTATGTATAACTACAAATTATAAAATTAAAAAAATACCTAAAAACATTCTCGTTTCCCATATAGAAAAAGCTACAGAAATAACTCCAGCTTGTTTATGTCCAAACATACGTTTCAGTATATGAATAGTAAATTTAAAATTAAGCCATAACAATTTCAAGTGTCTGAACATTTTACATAGTACTGCATTAGAATGTGTAAATGTGGAAGGTCATTAACCCCTTCCTGTGTTGGAATTCACCGCATGCACTGTGTAAGTCACATACCAAAAAAAACAGCATTACTGCATTCTTCCATGCTTTTAAGTTTGTGGGAAAGAGAGCAAGGGTCTATTTCAGTTTCATATTCTCAAGGGCTTTATAAAAACTAAAGCCAGATGTTCAGGCTCCAAGGAAAACTAAACACTGAAATCCATGAAACTGGATCTATCAGAAGGAGGGAAACACAGATTCACTAATACCAGTGAAGTCATTAGACAGCAGAAGCTCTAGACTGAAATTGCTTCCTGAATAGAATCTATGAATCTTATAATAAAGCTAAAAGTTGAACCAACTTTTTTGGAATCTGCTTACTGTATTGCGAAAAAGTCTTTAAATTATGTGATCTTGATACAAAAAAAAAAAAAAACACAGCGTTGCTACCCTTGACATCCGACATATGGGGAACAGTTAGACCTAAAGAATCAGCTAAACTGTCTTTTCATGTGGTTGTGCATGTGGATAATTAAGTACCCATGGTCCTGAGACCCATTTGTTGTAATGTTTGCACATTTTGGCATCTGTGTCACAGGAAGCCAGATGGTCAAATGTCTTCAGCTGTATTGTGTCATTTCTGTATCCTGTTACTTGTGTATGATCAGACTTATTAATGAGACCAGTTGACTTTGGATTCTCTTTATCTTGACCTCCGCTTGTATGCTTGCTGCAAACCTAAGTGCCTGTTCGGGCTTCATTCAGTACCCATATGAGATGGATTTGTTGTTCTTACCTTGGAGAAAATGTGAATCCTCACTTTTTACTTTCATTATTATGGATATACAGGGTGTCCCAAAAGTCACTACACACATCCTTGTTTCAATTTCGTTCCTGGTATCATTTGAAGAGACGTAAGGCCATCAGCATATGACAGCGTAGGCTTTGTAGTTTTTGTAAGCAAATCATTCCCTTAACCATGGCTCGCCAATAGTCATTGGAGCAGCGTTGCAAAATCGCCGCTTGGCAAAAAGTGTTTTAATCCCGACTGAAGTGCAGCGCAAGTTTGAGAAGCTTCATGGCGCCCACACTGCTACAACATGTAACTCAATTTACGCTATCCATGGCAAGTTTCTTGAACAGGATCTGTTCTCGACAAACCACTCTGCGGAAGGCCTGCTACTACCACCACCGAAAACACTGAACTCCTGAAGCAGTTGTTCTCGAAAAGCCAGGGAAAGTCCATCCAGAGGGCTGCGCTGGAACTCGGCATCAACAAAAGCTTGATGATGATCAGCAGATGCTTCGGAGAGTGATAAAATTTTACTGGTACCGATTTCAGGTTTTTTAAAAACTTCAAGAGGAAGATTATGATGCTCATGTAGAAATGTGTGAATAACTCTCACACCCTTACCAAAATGACCTACAGCTCTTGGATAGCGTAAATTGTGTTACACGTTGGAGCAGTGTGACTACCATAAAGCTTCCCAAACTCACGCTGGAGCAGTGTGACTAACATAAAGCTTCTCAAACTCACGCTGAACTGCAGTCGGGGACTGAAAAGCTTCTTGCCAAGTGGCAATTTTGCAACACTGCTCCAATGTCAATTGGCGAGCCATGGATAAGGGAATGATGCACTTAAAAAACTGTAAAACCTTGTTAAACAACTAAAAGTTGTCATAAGCTGATGGCCTCAAGTCTCTCGGAATGATACCTGGAACGAAATAGAAAAAAGAAAGTGTGTAGTGACTTTTGGTACACCCTATATTTATATACATCCTCATGAGCCTCTAATTTTAGAGCTTTTTGGGGAATGCTGATAAATTTAGGGTATTGGACAAATATTTACTGAAAATGGATTTATTATGTATAAAGTATAAAACCTTGTGACTGATGTTTGATATTTATAAATAAAACAATTCATTAAACATCTGTCATTTAACATGAAGGATAAGAATTATTGTATTGATTAAGAACTAGTGTTTGCATGATGTGTCTTTAAATGTGTAGAAAGATGGTGGATTGGTGAATTAACCTATTGTTTCCATGTACTCCTAGAGAGAGGATTTGATCTTCTTGAAGTAGGGTGTTGTATGAAAACATCCAGTAATGTTTGCTTTAATGTTTAAAAATCCACAAAATGAATTGTTGCTAAAATATCTTACAAGCCACAGAACTGAACCCAGATGGTAGGGTGTTCCTCAGTAAAGACTCTTTTTAGAAAATAGTGTCATGAGAGCGCCAAACTGATGTTGCAGCTCAGAGTGCTGTGATCTCATTTTTCCTGAATTACTGAATTCTACAGTGTAGATTTTGATGAACTCTTACATTAGGTGGGGATAATACGCTCACAAGCCACTTTATCAGTTACACTTCGCTGGTCCAGGTTGGACCACCATAAAACTAAAAAGGTGATGGAAACTTTCTGACATGACATGATAGCATTCAGTTGCTGCAGATTTGTCAGCTGCATGTTCATAACATCCATTCCACCACATCCCAAAGGCGCTCTATTGGAATAGCCAACAGAAGAGATGGTCCTCTGACCTCTGGCATTTTAAGACATTTTATTCACCGATAACTGCCATTTAATAATTCCCATTTTTCCAACCATTCACTTTAAACCCTAGAGATGCTTTTGTGTGAAATCCCAGCAGATCAGCAGTTTCTGGAATTTTCAGACCAGCCCACCTGGCACCAACAACCATACCAGGTGCAATGTCACCCAAATAACACTACTTCCCCATTCTGATGCTCAGAATGAGCTTTACCAGGTCATCTTAACAAAGTCTACATATCTAAATTTGTTTGGTTTCTGCTTTGAAATTGGCTGATGAGATATTTGCATTAAGACTGGAACAGGTGTACCCAATATAGTGGCTATAGAGTGTAAATTTTACTGTGTTCCTCAAACTTCCTGTTTTGTCTCCAGAAAAGTAAATCTTACAAATGATCAAAATACAAGTGAAGGGGAGAGAGCACAGCGGGGTGCTGCACTGTCGTTCTCTCCCCTCTTCATAGAGCAGAATGGCGCTGTATGGACAACGCTTGTTCAGTTTTTTGTTGTTGGAGAGGATAGTGAAAGATCCTTACGAACAACAATTTTTGTTTAACAGTTTGTGTAACAGTTTGCTAAACTTTGAATTAACTGGACAACAGTTAGTTCTGCTGATGGCTCTCAACCACAACATCGCTCATAGCTAGAGTCTCTTTTGGCGATCACAAACTGGCACAATCGGCAATGTTCATGATCATGGGATCATCAGATTACATCACATATGATAGGGTGATCGAAACGTCATTGAAAAAACATGATAAACTTAAAAA
Source organism: Pyxicephalus adspersus (assembly GCF_032062135.1). Lineage (NCBI taxonomy): Eukaryota > Metazoa > Chordata > Amphibia > Anura > Pyxicephalidae > Pyxicephalus > Pyxicephalus adspersus. Next base: position 67,914,473 of record NC_092864.1, on the reverse strand, counting down.
TGCCAGTGAGTACGTCTACGTTTAGGCTGTTGCACAACAGTCAAACGAATAATAAAACGGAAAAGAGTTTTAAGTAAAATGATGCCCTCAAAAATGATAATAGGTATGTAAATAAGTTAAACATTGTTGCTGAGTTCATTAAAGCATGCTTACACCGCCCAATTTGGCCTGGGCATCAATGAGTCCCGGGGTTTAAGGTAAACTAGGGACTAATCGGGACAGATCTAAGCCTTGTACAGACATCCATTGGAAAGTTTGTGATCATTTCCAGTGACAAATTATTGAGTCCTGTACACACAGCACCATTGTGCTCTCATAGCAGTGTTCCCATATGGTTGTACACATGTGCCAGATATTCGCCTTCGCCTGAGATGAACGGTCGTGCTCTTCTAATGCGAATTATCAGGCGACTATTATCGGACGTGTGTGCGTAGCTGTAAATTAGGTATTAATTTCACAGCATGTACTCCACCTGCATTGGTCTCGACTAGATGGAGGCCTAACAAGGAAAGCTCCTGCATAGGCTTTAATTAAGTTTTGTTGTGTTTTTAAAGACTAAACAGGTTTTTCATCCTATTCTCAGAAGGGTATATAGATGACACGCCTGATTCTTTTATTAATATAACCCAGTACAGTCTTGTCACGTAATAAATCCATTTGGCAAAGAAGATATTAAAAGCTATCAAATAACTGCTTGACATCCTGTTACTTTGCAAAACATATTTAACTGCTTGCATTCCAGCTAGTAATACTTCAAATGTAGTCTGTTCAATTTTGGTGAAGAAATTTGGTTGATTTATGTAAACCTCTATACATATTTACATAATCACCACCCAAACCATACTGGATAAGTATTCCTTTTTTACTGCAATAACTGCACACTTTTGCCACTTCTGACACTTTTTGCTGTTCTAGAATTAGTTTCCTTTTTATAGCTGTATTAGTTTTTTAAATTGATGTTTTTTTATCTGCTTTTTTTTTATTGCATAATAATAAATATCGGTTCATTTTAGGTATTTTAAGAAAGTTCTGACCATAGTAATAAAGAACATACTGTATGTAATAGTTACATGTATATGGTACCTTGTCTGTGTCCACTTGCTCTGAATAGGGATGAGCGAGGGATCTCGAAGCGAATTTGGCCACTCTCACTTAACAAAATTGTAAGCGAGAATGGCCAGTGTAAATTCACCGATTGAGCTCGAATAAAAAAAAAAAAAAGAGAGCGCCGACAGCATTCATCAATCAGCTCAGTGTGTGATCCCTGACACTAGAGGTTAAATGGGAACAAGTATCCCTATTCAAAACCTCTAGTGCTCTCTGGCTTTCCTCAGCCAATTTTGAATAGGGATGTGTGTCCCAATTTAACCTCTAGTGCCGGGGATCGCAAACAGGATTCTCAGGGCTGCAAAAATGATTGATTGCAGCTCAAAGAATCCACTGCCATCCCAGGGCACTAGAGGTTAAATAATTAACCTCTAGTGCCCTGGGATTGCAGTGGAACTTCTCCATTGAGAGTTCTTCTGCAGTTCCACTATGATCCCGGTGCACTAGAGGTTAATTAACCTCAAGTGCCCAGGGATCTTCTCATCGTGGCAGGGTCCTCTCCTCCTGTATTACTGTATATACTTATAATAAATTGAGGTTAATTAACCTCTAGTGCCTCGGGGATCGCAAACAGGAGGATTCCCAGGGAATCTTGTGAATCCTCCTGTTATAATTTCCTCGATCTTCCGATGGTTTTGCGAATTCGGTTTGCCAAAATTTTGCGTAACCATCAGAGGTTCGAGGAAATTTTCGCGAGAGTGCCAAAGGCATTCTCACTCATCACTAGCTTTGAGCCAATAAAATTTCCAGTCTCCATTCTGACAGAGATTGTAATAGAGTATCTAACAATTCTTCAGACACCACTAGATCCTAAATCAGCCATTTTCACTGGACTAGAACTATTGATTTAGATAAACTTAAGAAATCTCTATTAAAGTTTTGTGTGTCTATTGAAGGCCTTGATTGCTTAGTTCAGTCTTTCTTACTTTGGATATCCTCTTTATTGTGATCCTCTGTGTGCCTTTGTAGTTTTTTGTCTTTCTCTGATTTTCTAGCGCATTTCTCATATTGCTTTTAGTTCAGGGCATTGTCCTCTTCTTTTTCCTCCAGCACTTCCACTCTCTCTTTTCATGGTCTCAGACACATAAGATACATATTACTGTCACTGTTGTTTTGTAGACTCTTTAAGACTCTTTAAGATGTCGCTTGGGTAGTTTTTTTAATTACCCTTCTTTCTTGGTTATGAAGAAATGAGTAATAAGATCTAAAATCACAAATTTGCAGATTTTTGATACAAAGAAAAAAAAATGATATTACATCTTTCTAGAGCTTACTGGATCCAAACTAAATTAGGCTACATACACACGTCAGATGATTATCGTCTGATTATCGTTTCAGGGCACCAGAAGAATATTTGCAATGCTATTCCTAAAATCTTATCCTTTTTCTTCTTTTGATTTAGATTTTTTTTATTCTGAAGGATAATGCTTCCATTATGTGATTGTGTGGCATTTATTTTTCCCTTGCTAAATGCAAAGCGTGGATGTCTTTTGTCATGTAGCCAGTTTTGTACAACCTGGAAACAGAAATATCAGCCATACTTAAACCAAGCAGCTAGCAGCATGTGGTATAAGTGTTTGGAAGCCCTACAGAAATATGTGCTTTTTATGGGATATAATTACATAGCATAGTGTGAAGTCATAGCATTGTGAATGCTGTATAAGCTTATAGCTATTTTAAAACATAAGCTAAACTCTTTGTCTGCTCTTGGCATGAAAGAAGCTTTCAGAAGGAAAATCTCTGCTCCCGGTAAATGCTGACATTATGTAGAAAGGATCCTGTTGCATTAAATCTCTCTCTTTTTTTTAACCTTAAATTGGTTATAGTCTGATGTAGACTGAAGGGCAGGGTGACATCTGCTCATCATCTTACACGGAGTTCCTTTCTGGCTCGGTGAGCCTGATTTATTAAAACTCTCCAAGTCATCAGTGAAGTTGGGTGATCAAGGAAACTTGTAATGGTTTTCTTAAACGTTATTTGCTATTTGTTAGCAAATGTTTTCACTCCCGGATCAGATCTGTTCCAGGTTTGCTGGATCAACCAGCTTCACTGATGAAAGTCTATCCTCTCCAGCCTTGGAGAGCGTCAATATATCGGGCCCAGTGAGAAGAATGTTCATGGTACGTTGGTAGTAAAATGCTTGTTCTTTTGTGTAGAACGGAGGACTGCCGCACACTCTCATAAAACTGGAGGATCCCTTTGTATAACAGCTAGTAGATATATAAAACTCATATTATATCCTAATTTACTTTAGGGAAGCCCTCCATGATCCAGTATTTTCAAGTGTTGGTCAAATTACTTGCAAGGTTTAGGCCGAGATGCAAAACGGCTTTAGTGTTCTCCCCAGCCCCTTTTAGCTGAGTCCATGACCCGACACTTTTCAGTGACCACCCGGCTGTTTTTGGGTGGTTACTGATGAGTTGGGTCACAATACAGGGGCCACCACCCACCTACAGCTTCTTACCACGCAGCTTGATAAAGTTTCTGTCTAGAACACTGAACTTGGAAGTAACACCAATGTATTCTGATTTTTGTACATTCTTTTATGAACTTTAATTCCACTGCTGCATGTTTGTATGAATCAGCCGATTTCTGCCCTAGAGAAAGCACAAGGCTTCCTTTGTGCATAAAATTGACCAGGAACTAAGATGGCTCCGGCTTCACCCATAAAAACCAAGTTTTAAATCTGAGAAATTGCTAATCAAATGTAAAAAACATTCACCCCAACATGTCTGCAACTGATGGCACAATCACCTGGTAAAGATGTATCCGAATAAATGAATGCTCTATATCTCATCAGTTCACACCTAGTATATTTGTCCCTGGTGGGGAGGTTCAGCCTCTGTTTTCCTCTTGACCATTCTCTCACAGAAGGTAATGGGAAATCCAGAATTTGAAAATTGATCTGATGGGAATATTTCAGTTCTAGTGACGGTATTGAGTACTGACAACTGCCATTGTCAGAAGAAGATGAACAATGGTACTCCAATGTTTCTGTTAAACTTGCACTTTATTTATGTAATAGTGCAGTAGTACAATATAAATTTTTTTGCTTTAATTACCAACCTTTAGATCCCGATAAACTTCTGCTTTAAAGCTATTTCTTCAGTAGGTTAGTTGTATAATGAACATCAATACAGTGCCATATTATGGTTGTAAAGTATCATTCTAAATTTGTATTTCTTTTCATCCTTCACAGTAAAATAATATTTTAGTATTAGCAATGAGCGAAGCTGTCCTTCAATGGTATGGTGTTTAACCCAGACATTTTATAAAGCCGATTGGGAAGAAGTTGTAGATGGGTGGCAGCCCCTATATTGTGACCCAACTCCTCAATAACCACCCAAAAACAGTTGGGTGGTTACTGAAAAGTGCCGGGTGGTTCGCCCAGCTCACATGAGTCGGGGGAGAACACTGGACAGGATTACACACCAAAACTTTCCTTTGTAACATAGTGGGGTTCTATGAAAGTAATTAAGTATGCATTACATGGAGGGAGCATGTAAAATGTATCGGCTGACAGGTATTCTGGTATGAAGTGTTTTCAAAACTAAAATGTTAGACTAGCTAATAATTGGTCCTGCCCAAATCCAATGAGTACCCCTTATTTGATGATAACTATCTGCAAACAGACTTTACTCACATTTTGTAGATATTCCCGCATTTCCTGTTGTATTGTCAATGAAGGAGAATATCTCAAAGGTACACATATGACGAAAGTGGGGTTAAACCATTTTCAAACCCAAAATGGAAATAGTGTTTAAATAGAAAAATGTATTTTATTATCAAGATGTAAAGCCCTATTGCTCAGTACTTTTTTCTTTTTTTTTTTCTTTGCTGATCAAAGAAAATTTATAAGTTGGATAGCACCTTCTTCAGGAATACACCCCTAATGACCTTAGGAGGTGCTTTCTAGTGCTCTTAAGCACAGTTCTGATGTATATTTCATATTAGCAGTATGTGACTGGCTATAATTTTTGCATGATTTTGCTTTTTTACTTACTTTACCTTTTTCCTGTCCTCTCCAGTAAAATAAAGTGAGTTACTTGTGGCTAGTGTTTTATTTTTTGAAGCACTTTGTAGTGGTATAATTAAAGTATGCCTAAAAAGTTTTCTTTCTAAGGCTTCCAGGTTTAAAATAAAAAGTCAGTGATGTGGCATATGTGTTATCCCATGATTATAAAGGATACTGTTGCTAAAATACAGACATGTACTGTATTCTATTTATATGTGCTGAGTAGTTGTTTCAAAGCAGAAAAGGAACTTTATAAAACCATAAGCAAACCTTAATAATTTAACTATCCAGATCTTTTTTATGATTCTTTTATGTCTCATGGGAAAGGGACAGTTTTCGTATATGGTATTATAGGTGTGTGTAGAAATGTTTTCATTGCAGTCACAGGGCAGCTAAACTGTTGTTGAAGAGTTATCTCATCTATGGTCATCTCAAGATGGTAAAGGTTATAAAATATGATCCAGTTTATTTCCTCACACATACAGGTAGTCCCTGGGTTACATGCGAGATAGGGACTGTAGGTTTGTTCTTATGTTGGATTTGTATGTAAGTCCAAAACAAGTACATTATTTTATTAAATGGAAATAGGACAGATGTTTATTTTGACATATTGGGTAGCATGGTGTGAGTTACTGTAAAATATCCTCACTAAGTTAATCTCAAACAAAACAAAAAAAACTTTATGGAGCCTAGACATTCATTAACTTCTGGAGCAAGCTGTGCTTTGATATGCAAAAGAAAAAGCACTCCACTATTATGTCCTGAGGTGGGCTGACGACACACAACATCCTTCTTTTGCTAAGAACTCATCCACTCCTACTCTTGAGTCTTACAAAAAAAATACTAATCATTGTGTAGCCCAAAGTAAGAATTAAGAGGCCCCCTTAAAGCGGAACTAAACTAAAAATAAAAAAAAACCCTTGTCCCTCGAAGGTTCGGCCCTTCCAATGATCTGGTCTCGCGTCGTCCTAGAATTTCTCTTCGTCCTGGTGCCGAGGATGCCCTGGGCGCCGCCATCTTCTGTCTTCTCTTCCGTTTTCTTCTTCGGTCTTCTTTCTTGGTCACCCAAAATCGCACTGCGCAGGAGATTGTGAGATTGGGTGACGTAGCTGCTGTGAAGGGTAAAAATAGAATACCGATATCACTGCACATGCGTGCGATCAGCATCTCTTGGTGGAAAAATACAGCCAGAGCCTCCCGGGATGCATGACGTAGGTGTCCTGGGAGGCTCTGCTCTCCCATTTAGTCTTAATCGCTGCGGCGGTGCTGCACCCTTTTTTTTTTGCACCTAATTAGTGTTGCACTTAACGAAAAACAACATTTTTACTTTATTTAGAGGGGTCGCTACCCTTCTATGTGAAGTAAAAATATTGGGTTTAGGTCAGCTTTAAGATAATACCAGGACATTAAATGTATTTATCACTTACAGTGAAAGACTAGAATAATTGTGATTTTTTTTTTAGTTTGGAGAAAAATATATGTCCAATAAAATACTTTACATATTTAAATCTATCCAGGTAAAATTAAAAAATGTGAAATTCATACAATGCAAAGGAATAGAAATTTCAGAAAGTAGATTTTACTTTCAGTTCAGGAAATGTTTTCTTAAAGCTGGAGCTGTTAAGATGTGAAGCTATTTTATACTGTAGGTGATAATGGCAGAACACTAATGGAAATTAAGAAAATATCTTACTACAGAGGAAAAATATTTTTCAAGGTAATCCTAAATGTGTAAGCTATGAGACAATACGGCATTAAATGAAACCCATGTATTAATTGTATTTTCCTATGTGCTAGTCTAAGCCTTGGAACATTGTGTTTCAATTTGTAAATGGAAACTGTAAAGGAGAGTGTGATGCCAGCATAAGTAAGCACATTAGGATCACAATGGTGGTGATAATTCCATAGTGGAGGCAAAATATCACTGGAAGGATTATTTGTCTTCACAGCTCCAGCAGGAATAATGATTGTGGTTTTATAGCCAGAATTTTGCTCAGTAAATACATGTTCTCGTAATTCATAATATTTCTCTCTTCTGCTAAATTGATACATTTTTGGAATGAAACGAAATAGGAGTTTAAAGTCAGTATGTAATATGAAGATATTCAACATTTAGAATATTGGTAAAAGAAAGAATAGAGGGAGCAAGGACAGAACACCAATTGGGATTGTTGGTAATTCCCATGACAAACTTGAAATTGGATGCCATTGGAGACCTCATATTGCAGTTTGTGCTTGTAACACAGCTGAATGTGGGGCTGGTGTAGCATCCAACGGTTGAATATGTTGATTGCCACCGGTGAATTTTCTGTCATATTAGTCTTGTTTCTCTTTTTGCCAAGATTTACTAGCACCAATGACAAAAGAAAAGTATTTGTAAATGTTAGAAAACCTACATTGCTTCTGTTGGTTAATAACTTTTAATGCAACGTCAATTAAATCTTGGGAAGGCAGCAAATGGCACGCTTTTATTTTGTTAATAGAGAAGTTTTTAGTTATTTCCCTATCTATGAAGAGGAGATAATTTGAGTCCAATATATTGCATAGCCTGTTCCATGGTGCTAATCAAGGAGTTCAAAGGGAACTCATTCTTTAGTCCATGAACTGGGTTCAGTTGCCAATTTTACAAACTTTGTATGGCCTCAACTGAGCATGTAAAGATATTGGCTAAATAAATGTTCTCATTTGGTTTCTTACCAAAAACTGCAATGACCAAAAATTATTTGGCCAGTTGCTAGAATTCTACTAGATTGTAAGCTCTTCGGGGCAGGGTCCTCTCCTCCTGTATCACTGTCTGTATTAGTCTGTCATTTGCAACCCCTATTTAATGTACAGCCCTGCTTAATATGTTGGAGCTATATAAATCCGGTATGATAATAATAATAGCATTCCAATACCTCCAGACATGTCTTTAATGAGGGGCTACAACAAATTGTAATAACACATTATTGTTAAATCTGCAAACAATAACCAACAGATCTGTGTGTAACAGAGGAGTGCTGAGTGTATACCTAGAGGGTCAGGTACACCTATTGAAAATGAAAGTTGGGTTATAAGGGAGCATGGATATCATGCTTAGCGATAACATTGTACTCATAAATAACCACCCTACAGCTCAGTAAATAGATTCTGTAAGGACATTTATAAATCTATGCAATGTATTTCACTATAAATTATTTAGGTAAAACCCAATGGTCGAGGGTCTGTGAAATAAACCGGAATGTAAATGCAGTTTTAGAAAAAAATGGACTGTGTACATTGCCTTGAAAATCAATGGAGAGAATGATAAATCCCAAAAAGTGTAAAATCCTTGGAATGCTTAAGAAACCAAATGGCTTGATAAAGTATTTTGTGTCTCAATACAGAATGACCTACAGCTCTAAGGCTGGAGAGGATACACTTTCATCAGTGAAGCTGGGTGATCCAGCAAACCAGGAATGGATCTGGTTCAGGATTGATACCATTTGCAAAGAAATACAAAATTAATTTTAAGAAATCCATTCCAGGTTTGTGTGAAAGAGTAACCTCTCCAGCCTGGGAAAGGTTTAATAAATCGGGCTCATAATGTATCAAACCTACTGTGATGTAAGCTAGATGTGGATATCATGCTATTGGCTTCTAATCATGACAAACTTATGTAAAATATCAGATAAAACTTATGGCGTCATTACTTACAAGCTTGAACTTGTTTTCTCAATTAGTGGTAATCCCAAACAGACATTACATATATTCCCGCATAAGAGAAGCGTGCTAAATGGGTTATCTGTGGTCGTTGGATATGCCTAGTTCAACAGACACATTGTGGGGATGAATTAAACTATAAAATTTATTTTCACAGGTGTTTCAATAGTAAAAACAAAACAAATGGAATTTCAGATTGGCCTGATTGAATCAGGTTTGCCAGATTGTGTTTCATGATCTTCTATTATGGTAACATCTCTTGTGTTATTTACCCTCAACATATACCACACACCCAATGTAGTGCCTGTTGCTTTGCAGATCTGTACACTCTGTATCTGTTCACAAACTTCCTTATGCAAGAACATAAATCTTATCGGCACTGAAGAATGTCCAACAGTCTGCTGCTCTTCAGGTTTTTTTTGTTCTCCTGCATGATTTCAAAATTTGTGCAAACAGTAGCTATGACTCATCTAGCAAATATTAAATGTAATTTTATAGCATGCTTTAGATACGATGTAGCTGAAATAAAATCAAGTTATAGGTTTACATTTATATTTTAATATACCTGATGGAAGTATAGGAAGTGTGGCTTTCGCTTCATCCTTTGTAAAGCATAGTCCAGAGTTGGTTGTGTTTGTTAGCACATTGGATTTTAAGTATGCACTTATTAAAACCCATATTGTGTTTAGTGTGTTTTCCATGGATTGCCAGGATTTTCTTAAAAAATAATGGCCAATACTTGAAAAACCATCACTACAATTATTATTTATTATACAGTATTTATATAGTGCCAACATATTATGCAGCGCTGTACAAAGTCACTAGTCAGGACACTAACTATCCCTCAAAGGAGCTCACAATCTAATGTCCCTACCTAAGTCATATGTATTTATTACAGTCTAACGTCAATTTAGAGGGGAAGCCAGTTAACCTAACTGCATGTTTTTGGAATGTGGGAGGAAACAGGAGTGCCCAGAGAAAAACTAACACAAACAGAGGGAGAACCTGCAAACTCCATGCAGATAGTGTCCTGGCTGAGATTCGGACCTCGGACCCAGCGCTGCAAAGGCCGGAGTACTACAGTGCACAGTGATCCTGCATTTTAGCATGCATAAATCACAATAATGTGAACAAGATTTGATTGTTCTGTCTGGCAGATGTGTGTGCATATCGCCAATAATGGTAGACCAGTGTGATCACATATATTTATTACTATATTAAAATGCAAATTTCAATAATGCTATATATGAAATCAGAATTTCTGTAAAAGAATTGCTGACATTTTCAATATAGTTTATGTAAACTCTTAACAATAACTTTTTTTTTGTTTTGGTCCCTTTTATATGCTCCTTTTTGGTTTTGTTAGCTATCATATTGGAATAATTTTGTTGTATCCAATGATTGTAAAAATCCCATGAGATTGTAACTTCTTGTGTTGCACTGAAATTAAATCAGTATTATATGCTTAGTTCAGCTCTGTGAATTAAACTTCACCCCACCCTGTGTTATGAACATAAGGCACGGCGGAGGTATCCTTTATTCTGGACATCATCTTGGGGAGGTTCTCCTCCTAGGACAGGAAGCATGTTCCTGGCTGAATCCCCAGGGAAAAATAAAGAAAACAAGTGAAGCCACCACATCTAAGCACCAACAGGCCACTAATGATTATATTTTTCTTCCAGGGTTTGGAAAAGTATAAATGTTTTGTTTTTATATTCCTCTAAAAAATAAATATTAAGACCTTTTTCTTTTACAGCTATGCCCTTTCTGATGAAGCCTACCGTTCTCTGAGGGACCAGGATAAAGACCAATGCATATTGATAACTGGTGAAAGTGGAGCAGGAAAAACAGGTACAATGACACGTTTTAACAACCAATACCATCACAGTAGTATATGGGGTACATTAATTGTGACCCTAAAAAGCATTGGTGCACTGTAAGGGTCATGACAGATGGCCTCTTTATTTGCAGCAATTTTTTTTGGTAAATCGATATTTTTTTATACAATCACAAAATTAGATTTTTGTCATTGGAAAGGATCTTTCACGATCCATTCCAACAAAAAATAACTGCATGATGCATGAACGAGTGCTGTACATACATCACTTTTCTGCTCTATGAAGAGGGAAGGGGAAGAACGTCGGAGCGGCACCCCGATGCACTCTCTCCTCCACTTGCATTGCGGTTGTTCATCTTTTGTGGATCTGCCAGGACGGTCCATGAACGCCATTGTACAGCCGCTGTACACACGTCAGATTCTCATCCATAACCAGCCCTGAGTCGAGAATCATTTGACATATGTAGCCTCACTTATGAAGTTTATTTATTTATTTTAGTGAGGAACCATCAGATACATTAAGACATGAAACATCCATACAGTAAGCATCCATTTCACATTTAGAGGGAAGAAATTTACAAAATGGACTGGGCCACCCATTTATGTAAAATCTACTTTTGGGCCACTAATGCTATGATATTATTACTATTATTATTAACAAAAAAGTGACACAGGAGGAGAAAAGCTTACAATCTAGAAGGTGGGGGAAGTAACACACAATAGGAAGGAAGATAGATAGTAAAGTTTTCCGCAACTCTAGTATTTTGGGTAAATATACAAATTTTAATAATTTTGCCTGTACATGAATTCTACACATTATTGGAAATGAACAGCTCGGATGCTGCAGTTGGCCCTTAAAGGGAAGGAATTAGATGGAGTAAACACAAAAAACAGCCTAGTTGGCTTAAAATATACATTTTTAAGCACATTGTCCAGTTTAAACCTTCACAATTTCCTCCTATCAAACATGTTCATTGTTTTACTGTTCTCAGTCCTGATATTGTTGCCTGATGAGACAATTTCTCCTAAAAAGGTTAAACACGCCAGTTACAATCCCTATTGGTTCTTCCTTTTAATTAATTTTTAATTATGCCCTTTGGGACCTAAAAACTTTGTAGATCCTCTTCCATAAAACACCACACTTTTATCACTAAGTCTTACTTGATTTATTGATATTGATCTCCTGCACAAGCAGTGCCCTACAATTAAAGATTGTATCCTGAAATAGTGATCAGTCTCCATATTGTTATAATCTGAGGAACCAGTCCTGAGTCTTGATGTACAATAAATACTCAGGATGCAGGATACAGTTACATAGGAAGATTTTCTCTGAGCATACTTTAATAATAAAAGTGGTCTGGGAGCCATAAAGGACACGATATACAAAAGCTTTTTTAAAAATCGGAGTCAAACGGTTACAGGATAAAACCAATAAATTTGTTAAAAAAGCTGACTGCAAATTTTAGATTCACAACTTCTGACTTTTACTTATATACTGAAACAATGGGTTGATTGTAAAAGTCTGATATTAAAATTTGCATTGTCACAGCGGCAAAGATGGCTCGGTAGTACTTGCCACTACAGCGCTAAATCTAGGTTTCAATCCCTGTCATGGACACTATATGCATGTTATCCTATATACACTAGGGCTTTTCTCTAGGCACTCCACTGTCCCCCACATCACCAAAAACATGAACCTAAGCTAATTGGCTCCCGCAATAATTGTCCATTGGTACATGTGGAAACACCTCAACAAAAGCAAGTGTAGAGTGCATGATAAAAATTGGGGAATAAAAAACATTTGCATAGCCAGGTAGGGTATTTATTTTTTGTGTGTGTATATATCTCTTGCAATGTTTAACTGGAAAAGTTTTGCAACACTTTCAATAAACATAGGTTTGCTTAGACCTGTAAAAATGTATTTAGGATTGTAGAAGAAACTGGTGGAGTCTGTAAAACCTAATGTCATTGTTGTAAATGTGTGTTGCCATTGGTATATTGTTTGCTAACATCAAGCTAAGAAAAAGATATAAATCTTCTGTATAAAACAAATACAAACAAATATAAAGCTGGTTTTATTTATTATTATTTATAATATTATAATATATTTATAAATTGCCAAAATATTATTCAGCTATGTACAATAATTAGGGGTTGCAAATGAGGGACAGATACAAGCAATGACACAGGAGAAGGAGAGGACCTTGCCCAAGACAGCTTACAACCTAAGAGGTGGAGGAAATTAGTATTCAATACTGAATACAAAATACAAAATCCATATGTTCAATGTAAAAAATGATACACTTGTTATATGTGCTAGGAATGTCACAATTTGTACTAATGCAAGCTGTAAATATAGTAGAGATGGGTAGTAGAGATGGGACACCCCTAAAATATAGGACATTTGGAATTGGAATTTACATTCAGATTTCATGCATTACAAGTTGTACCCATGGAAGGTACATCTTGATGGAAGTGATGTAGCCCAACACCCATTTAGCATTAGAACGTGCATGAATGTTCCTTTGTAGGCTTTGTGGCCTGGTCACACAATGGTGCTATCTGCTTTTCTTCAGTACAGAAAATGACACATACGCATTTAACATATGTTTTGCAGAATATTTATTATACACAAATAATTGGAAACTATACAATGGGGAAGGGAGAAGGTTATGGTATAGTCGCTATACTTAGGTCAAAGGATAACAGCCAACCCTTAGAAATTCAAGAATATAAAGAAAAGCACACCAACAAAAGTTTATTTTTTTGGCTATTTAGTGTTAGATGATATTTACAAAAAAGTGTAACCAAAGTTATGGTGCAAATAGTTACAATAGAAGGTGTAAAACATAAATTTAACGGTGATTTCAACATCATCATGTACAAGTGAGGTTTGTGCAATCATATACTATTCATACCACTCCTATTTTTAAAGCGATATTATCTCATTGAGTCCATAGAAAAAAACGTTACTTGAAACAACACAAATACGATCTTTGTCCCTTTATCCCCAACGTGTTTCACCTTATTGGCTTCCTCAGGGGAACTTGAGACGGATAAACTAATCGTTCAAATCACACAAATATAAATAGTGTAAGTTTTTCACTTGTCCTTAATGAGGTTGTAATCACCTTTATATTATATTTTACACCTTCTATTGTAAATGCGCCATAACTTTTGTTACACTTATTTGTAAAAATTATCTAAGCCTAACACTAAATAGCCAAAATACCCCTTCTATTTGCATGCTTTTCTTTAGAAACAATACAATCCCATAGAATATTAGAAATGGTCCAAAGGTAACTTATTTTTAGTATCCTTCCCACCACAGGAGCTCATGTAAAGAAAGCCCACACTTAAAAGATTAACACATTTACTTACCTTGGTGGTTGTTGAACTCCACCATTTTGCTGCTTTCTGCCTGCTGCAGATATTCCACACTTCGGGGTTTGTAAATCCGCTTTCTGTATTGTGCTCCGGGGTTCCTCATTTTCTGTCACATACCATGGCATGAGCCAGTGGGTAAAAACCCCCCAGAGGGAATGGAATGTTGGCAGGGGAGCAGCAAAGCAGTGGGATTTAAAAGCATGGCTCGCTGGTAAGCAAAGTATATTGAATCAGATCTATTTACTGTCATGATTTTTACTTTAGGAAAGGAACCCACTTTACGACCCTGCATACCTTAAAATGCTTTAAAAGACTATTTAACTTTAGAAATACTGGGAGTTGTTAGCAAGTATGAAGTACAGGGTTACTACAAATACCTGGTGCAGCTTTCAACAATCTTTGCTATACCATAATTAAAAAGGTAAAATATTATTATTATTACCTAGCATTGATATAGTGCCAACATATTGCGCAGCACTTTACAAAGTCCAGTGTTCTCCTCAGCCCCCTTTAGCCAGGTGCACCTCCCAGCACTTTTCAGCATCCACCCAGCTGTTTTTGCCTTAATAAAATGCCTGGGTTGAGCACTGAAGTCCATAGTTATGTCACTAGCTGTCCCTCAAAAGGGCTCACAATCTAATTTCCCTACCTCAGCCATAAGTCTTAATGGTGTCTAAGGCCAATTTTTTTGGGGAAGCCTATAACCTAACTGCATGTTTTTGTAATGTGGGAGGAAACCAGAGTACGCGGAGGAAACCCACGCAAACACGGGGAGAACCTGCAAACTCCACGCAGATAGTGTCCTGGCCAAGATTCGATCCTGGGACCTGGCACTGCAAAGGCCACTGAGCCATCATGTTTCCCAGCTTAGCAAAGTATTCTAAAGCCAATAATATTTTAGAGTGGTGATAGGATAGAATTCTATTGCTGTCTGTGTCCTCTCCATTTCTCCATTTGTTCTATTGACCACTGTCATGTTTATATAAAAGTAAAATGAATGAGAAAATCCAAGAATTGTTACCTATACAGGAACAAAGAAAAAAATCTTCCAACATGACAGCAGCCTAATACAGGATTTCTTTTCTTTTGGAGAGATCCCATCTCAATTTTTGTTGTGCCTATAAGAAAAATCGCTTTGTTTAGGTGCACCTCAATGCAACCACAGACCTGATACTTATGCTGGTATGTGTAGCCCATGGCAGTGCAGCAAGAGACATCCATGCAGCATTTTTGCCACAATTTATAGTAGTTGCTTTGCATTAAAACTAAGATCTGCCACAAAGGTTCGTTGAGGTTCTGTTCAGAATGAACCCAGCCTCAGGAAAAATTCTGTGTAAATAGAGTGTAAAATATAAACTGACAGGTGTTGTAGTATTCCCTATGCTGCCTAAAGAATAATACATTTAGATATGCTTTTAAGTGGAGCAGTTACCATCTGCCACCCGTCATCTGTAAAATATACCAAGTCTGAATGCAGTTGTATAATCCATGCATGCTGCTTTTTTTTTCTTTAATAATTAAAATAAGGTAAGTGAACTAGTAGGTGTAACTGCCTGTGCTTTGTTCCACCTTTCTTTGTAAATGAACCCTAGTATATGTACAGAACACCTTATTAGATGCTTGCTCATGGCTGACATTCGAGCATTAAAGTTAAAATCAGACAATAATGAGAGATCTATTATGAAAGCCAAAACATAAACTGACCTTAATGAAACAGAATAACCAGTTAGTTATGCAGGGAAGGAGTATTAATTGCCATGATTTAATGATCAGTCATTCCCCACCTAAAGTGTCCTAGCAATTGTATTAACAGTACATCTTCATTTCATTAGAAAAAAATGAAACCATACTGTGAGTAGGAGACAGTCATTTCCTGTGGCTGTGGGAAAGGGCTTTCTACAATTGCAGAAGATGGTATTTGATTTTTTTTATATTCAAGTCATTCAGGATTTTTTTTAATTGGGTGCATTGTGAGGCAATAACTGCAAAAACAATTTGCATTGTGAGGGAAAAAGGAGTTAAATATATAAATGAAAGAATAGGCTATTAGGCAAAATTGTTTAATAAACTGTAAGCAAATATTTGCATAACATTTTTATTTTATTTTGGTTTAGGTAAATTGGTGCAGGTTTTTTTTATGGCACCAATATTGGGAATTATTGTTCATTGGCGCCATCCTTTAAGGATTGAGTACTGTGTTTTTTGTTTTTTTTCATACTATGATATGAAGAGCACAAAAATGTATGAGCTTCAAATGCAGGCTCCTAACATTGCCAACAGGCCTTTATAGAAGATCTGTTTTACATGGAGACAGGCCTGAATTGAAGGGACCCAGGGAGCGATAAGGGAAGGCCTACATGATTGGGGGCAGAAGGAGCAAGACAGCAAAAGGGTTAATGGTATTGGAAGTGATGAGCAGGGCTGATGTAAGAATAGGAGAGGTTAAAGAGAGTAAAGCCTGGGTTTAACAAGGGGTGTGGTATTCACTTTTTAGGAGGGATGGAGAGAGGGTACTGTGTTTGAAAGGGCAATGAGGTCCTCTAGGGAAGGTGGTTTTTGGTGATAGTGTCAGTGGCGGGAGATCCATCGTTGGTCCGGATTCTCCTGAATGTAGTGGTAAAAGCCATGGTTGGAAGGTTAAAAGGGGTGGGGACTGCAAATAATTTGTAATTTTGTTCCCGAGCTGGGGTTTGCATGCAGCTGGGAGCATAAACAACATGGTGGCGCAGATGCTTGGTGGGTAGTTGAAGGAGGCTGTCGAGGACCAGTAAACTAAAGAAGGAAGAGTTTTCAGGATATAGTTAGAGTTGGATTGATATATAACATATAACATAACACTTATAGGTTTATTATTTTAATGTATGCTATGTTGTTAATGTGGTTATTTATTTTTATTGTTATTTTTATATATAATATTTATTTCATTTGTAAAAAAAAGGCCTTCGCCCCCTTAATCACTAAGGCTAAGTACACACATGCATTAATTGTCGTTGGAAAGGATCTTTTCTAACAACTGCACAATACATGAACGAGCGCTGTGCATACAGTACCGTTTATGCTGTATGGAGAGGGGAGGGAACGACGGAGAGGCCCCCCACTGTGCTCTCTCCCCTTCACTTAATGTATTACGATCATTCATCGTCTGTGGATCCGCCAAGACGGTCGTTCGGATGATGGACAATGAGCATGGTGCACATGCCCTAAGCAGAATATTGGATGAAAGCTATTGCACATGTGTACGTAGCCTATTTGTGTTGTGTGTTAATTGTAAGGGGTTAATTAGGGGGTGAGGGTAGAAGGCTGGATGCGAGTTCTTTGCGGTGCCACATTCATGCTACAGAAGACTAAATGTTTGCTGGAGTAAACAGTCAGAGACATGAAGCTAAAAACAAGAAAAAAATGCAACCACCACACCTAAGGGCTGAATTCCTGCTATATATTTTTTTCTGTTGATGTTTGATACAGATTGAATGTATAAATGTTGACCTTTTGCAGTATGAAACCTGTTTGCTAGCTAAATAGTTGAAAAAATTGAGGATGGGCAAGTATTTTAGTAAGCATTTTAAACTCTAATAAACAATAGTATGCTTCAACCCAAAATTAGTGAAGTCTTCCTCCGGTGCAAGACCTACTAAAGGTTAATCTTATAATGTGAATCACAGGGGAGAGTTCTGTACCACACCTTGATTAATATACATTATTTATCTGGGAAAACAGGTTTTAAAAACTTGAAATTTAGATTTTTGACAAGATGTCATGGTTTATATAGTATAAGATGTAGAGCAGATGAAGGCCTGCCCTTGGAGTTATTCAATTCTCCACACATCTACCCAACCCATCTCAAATATAAATTTGCTAAATGATGTAGAATATGGATTTGGGTAATGAACCAGCCTGTTCATCAGTGTTTGCCTTTCATCATATGAGTCAAAGGTAAATGTAAAGTGTAATTTTGAAAGACTGGTAAAGCGTCATAGGTTCATATTACAATTATAGTATATAAAATTAACAAGTGAAATAAACTTCGCTCTCCTTTCTGAATACATTTGTTACAGCCTTCTACAACCTAGTTATATATTTATATAAAGTTATATAGTTTATTACAAGGCTTCACTAAT
Organism: Pyxicephalus adspersus; assembly: GCF_032062135.1. Lineage (NCBI taxonomy): Eukaryota > Metazoa > Chordata > Amphibia > Anura > Pyxicephalidae > Pyxicephalus > Pyxicephalus adspersus. Next base: position 67,896,328 of record NC_092864.1, on the reverse strand, counting down.
CATTTCTGGGAACACCACAGTCCTGTTATATTCTATGATTTACCATAGCTAGAATAATCAAGTACAAAATAGCTGAATCACTTTTTCCACTTTTAGATTCTGAGAATGGATCATGATATTTCCGGCATAAGTATATTATGCTTCTGTAGTACTTATGGCTGTAATATGGCTACGTTCTTCAGGTGGACTTTTACACATGATTCAATGGGGTACTCCTAATTACACTATCAACTTGTCAAGCCTTAAACAAGTTACAAATAAGTAAGGAAAATTGTATTTGGCAAAGCCCTTAGTCTTTCTATAGCTAGAGTATGTGGGGGCAGGGATTACAGCATTAAAATGCTAGTTGTCTGACTGCCATAGTAATTCAGAAATTGAATCCTAGAACAAGTAATTCTGTTTGAGGTTAGTTGATATGAACAGAAAAAATAAATAAATGCTAGCAGGTTAAATTGCTTTATTGTAAAAGACTTTGCAAGTTGTCATCATTGGAGCAGGGCAAGCAAGTGGGCATTTTTCATATTATCATCTTAGCATATTTTTCGTACTTTTTAAGCAGCTGGCAATTGTGACAATTGATGATCAGGAATGTGAATTTGGCTTTACCATGATTCTTTTATCTAAATTTAAAAAAAGAAAAATTGCTGACCTTTACTTATATTTGTTGTTACAGAACATATTTCTATTGTTCATTGAGATTTCAGATTTAGGGGTGTTGTGATAGACTTGCTTGGCTCTTGATGATACGAGGGGGGGCTGAGAAGATTCTGGCTTTGCCCCCTTCCAGATAAAATAGAAAAATGAGTGTGGGGGCATATGACAGCCTAATATCTTAGTATGTAACTGCGCAAATATCAGGTCTTTGTGATTCTTAAAACTGTTTGTTTTTTCTTGAGAAGCTGTGATGGCAGAGGCACAAGCAAGTTTCACGTCGTTGGAGTTACGGGCCGTCATGATGTTTTTGTTTCTCCAGGGAAAGTCAGCAAAGGACATTCACACTGAGATGTCACAAACACTGGGGCAAAAGTGTCCTTCCTCTACAGCACTGTCAAAACCTGGATATCTCGTTTCAAGACCGGGCATTTCACTGTTGAAGATGAGCCCCGCAGTGGGCGCCCCCCGACCTCAACCTACCCAGCAACCTGCGATGCTGTTGCTGATATTGAGCTGATATTGAGGACCGGCGAATATCCGCAAAAAAGATACTTGACATCTCACAGGAGCGCGTTAGGTTTATCACCACTTTCCTAGACATGCGCAAGCTTTCAGCGAAGTGGGTGACGAAATGTTTGAACAGTGATCATAAGAAGGAACGAGTTGAAGCATCCAAAGCCGTTTTCGCCCATTTTGAAAAAAGTCATGGCGTTTTCTGGGACAAAGACAGTATTCTGTTGGTGGACTACCTACCTCAGGGTTCTACTATCACTGGACAGTATTTTGCTAACCTTCTGGACCAGCTAAAGGAGGTTTTAACCAAAGGAATTATTTTTGGGAGGAAAATGCACCTATTTTTGGGAGGAAAATGTCCAACGTTGTGGCTGCCAAATTGAACACCCTGGGTTTCCAATTGGTCCACCACCCCCCTACTCACCTGACCTGGCCCCTTCGGACTATTATCTGTTCCTGAATTTGAAGAAACACCTGAAGGGGCAACGTTTTGAGGACATTTCTGATGTAAAAGATGCTGCTGGGAGCTGGTTTGACGCCCAGCCAGAGGACTTTTATTTAAGCGGTCAAGAAAAGCTGCAACTACGCTGTACCAAGTGCATCAGTCTCAGGGGGGAATATGTTGAATAAATGTGTTATTTTATAACTCTGGCTTTCTTCTTTCTGGGCAAAGCCAGGAACTTCCTAGCACCCCTTCGTACTTGATGATGATAAAACATAGCGGAGATGTCAGGCTACACCAGCAGTGTTCCAGTTTTACCGCACCCATGAAAAATGAAAAGAATGTTAAGTTGTTTCAACCTGAAACAGTAATAACAAATGTGTCACATTCTATGTTTTTGTGTATACTAAAGATATGCTATGACACAAAGGCCTTTGTACATATTGATTTTGCTAATCATATTCATATTTTTTCAAATATGAAGAAATCATTAGTTGTAAAGCTGGGGCTTTTACTCTCTTGTAATCCCCTTTAAAAAATGCTTTACAGTTGTTTTGAATTGTGTAAAAGTTTTACTGCCTAAGAGTTACTAACAACACCAAAGATAGATTGCCTTAGAGCAGAACAAAACTGAAATTAAAAAAATTACATTTTAATCCTGCAGGTCCCTCAATGGTGCTGGACCTTCTTTTGATCCGGTCCCGCATCATCTTAGAATTCCTCATCCCAGCATGAAGGAAGTGCCAGGCGCCGCAATCTTTTATCTTCTCTTCCGTCTTCTTGCTACGTCACCCAATCTTGCATCATCAGTTTGTCTTTCTAGTTGTTTGCCAGCAGTGAAGTTGGCTATTTTTCATTCGATATGCTTGCTAAGTGATCCTCTGTCAATCAGTAATTGGTCCTTCATTTTCTGCGTGGTTACTTTCTAGCTACTTCTAAGCTTCCTGCAGCTTCTACTACATTCTCCTGCATTCCAGTTGTTGCTTTTATTCCAGCCTTTTTGTTTTTCTGTATTCTGGACCCTATTCTTTTACCCCAATGTGTATACCAGTGCTCAATTTATACTCATTGGTTTCTTACTAAGGAGATCTTGTGCTCAGGTTTATAAGTTATCCTTTTGCTATGCTGGTTCTAAGTGTGATATGGGAAAATCCTTTTTTAAAACCTACAAATCTTGCAACCTGTAGGCTTACACCCGTTCAACATGATTGTATGTTCTCTGATTCTATTATTTATACCTTCTAAAATTAACCATTGGCCAGTTTCTTAACACTAGGTTTTATTTGTTGGCCCTGACCTCAAATATAGATTTGGACATGTGATTACTAATTTTTTTTTCTGTTGATGACCGTAGCTATGCATTTACTAAAACGTATGTTCAGTCACAGCTAGTGCATGGTATCCTGTCTCTTCTAATATGTATGCATTGCATTGGAAAAGTGATTGAACGCCCCAGAAGCCAATCATCTTCAGTTGGTGATTCATGGTTCAAGCACATTTGTGCACAATTGGTTTATTTACTAAAAAAAAAATCCTAAAGTTCAGAAATTTGTATTCAATAGTCTCTCATTTGACTTATGTTCCTGTTTAACAACAAAGCAGCATTATCATACTGCCCACTCATAAACTAGTAGAAAATAGTTTTCTTTTATAGCCATGGGAGCATTACCAGCACGGAAAAATATGTATTCAAGATACATTTCAAGGTCAAGGTTTTATTTAGTCTACAACAGACTCCTAACAAAATATTGACATTTACCCCGTAGCAGAATAGTCAGACTACATACATTGCAACAAATGCATGCAATGTCTAACTGCTAGAGCAATGCAGTTCTTTTACTGCAGAGTCAGATTGGCAGTTGACATTGAATGTAATGATAGATCCAGCGTAAAGACCCCCTCCGTGTGCAATTACATTTTTGGTGACTTTTTGGATATGTTTGAGTGAAGTATTTCATTTACACCTTTAGTCTTTTTTTTTCTCAATTCTGATCATTTTGTTATTAAGTTTGGACTGGCACCATCAAAGCTGGAAACACTTGTTTCTTGTACACTTGTGGGATCCGGAATAAAAAAGTAGTTTAAATATTTCTTAAAATGATTGTAAACTGAGTCCTGTGGAGGATAAGTGGCTTTTCAAAACAGTCCAGCAGTTAAAACAATTAAACAGCAACATCCGTGTTAAGCTACGTACAAACTTCCAATTATCGTTTGTAAATGAACGACAAACGATCCTGCACGATATCTGCGAACGATCGTATAGCACCGATCCTGTACATACAGATAACGACACGATCGTTCAAAGATATTGTACACACGTATATATACACACCGTATATATGAATATATATATATATATATACACACACACTCACATACACAATACAGCCTGTATTGATCAAATGTTCGTTCATCGCGCATGCTCAGAACATGCACGATCACTGAACGACCGTACACACGATAGATGGTCAACGATCGTCGTCCAATCCGATCCGCTGGTCCGGTCGTTCATTTCCAACCACTATTCTCGTTCGTCGGCGTTGTTGGTTACTTTTTTTACAAACGATTTTTGGCCAATCGGTCGTTCGTCGTTCATTTCCAACAATAAAAATTGGACGTGTGTACGCAGCTTTAGGCATATTTATATACATAAAGGGAACCTGTTATGTTTGAAATACGGACAGATTGTTGAAAGCTGTCATTTACTGACTTGTTTTCAAAAGACTGCTGGATTTTTACCTTGTATCCTGTCTGTAAACTCTCTGAAACCTTTAAAAGCATGTTTTTTATGCATTTAGCAGCCTCTTCATACATATTGTGGTATCCATCTTATAGGTGCCCTATAGTGAACACCATACTTATTGGGGCTTTGTCCGTATTTTAGGAACATAGAAGTAAAAAAAAACACTAATTCAGAAACCTAAATGTCTATGTGTATAGCACATTTGTTTGTGGATTTTAACTTGTATATAAACCACCACTCTGACGTTAAAATATACAGGTATTTAAAAAGCTGTGTACATTTTCTTAATTTCTTTATAAATTTGACCGCAAAATGGCTCAGTGGCTATCACCCTGACCCTGGCATCGCAACTATAGAGTTCAGGTATGAATTTCAGCAGGTATCGCATGGGAATTGTATTTTATCTGCATTTGTGTGCATTTCTTTCTACATCCTAAAAAACGTGATGATAGGTTAGTTGTTTTATCCCCAACATGGCTTTAGACTATGGCTACGTACACACGTTCAGTATTTGTCATTGGAAGGGATGTCTCACGATCCTTTTCAAAGACAAAAGACTGAAAGAGTGCTGTACATACAGGGCTGTTCTGCTCTTTGGGGAGGGGGAGAACGAGCGAGTGCATCCCACTGCGTTCTCTTCCCGTCACTTGTATTATGATCGTTAGTAGACTATCTGCCAGGATGGATCCATGAACGAAGTGCGGTTCACATGTCAGATTCTCGTCCGATACTAGTCCTGAAGTGATCAGACCAGAATCATCTGACATGTATTAGATAGCCAAAGTTAATATCAGATGACTCTAAAGGACAGTGGCATGGAGAGGACTTTTTTATCCACGGAAGAGGATATCAGCACAATTGAATATTGCTCTTGAATTTGATTTGATCTATAATCTGGTCTAAAAAACTCGATATGAAAAACAGTGTTTCACTGCATGATTTAAAATGAAGTTGTTGATGGAAAAAGAAACTCCAATTTTATGACAATGATAAATGTAGGTATAATTGGAGTCAATTATTTTAGTGTTTGAAACATTTCCCTGCTACACAAGTAATTTTTTCTGCTTTTCACTGCAGAGTTCTGTTGCAATTAACCCATTCAAATTTCAGTTAATAAGACTGGTTTGGTTTACCAAAGGTTATCTAAATGCAATGGCCTTCATCAGTCCACATCAGTATTGTTGTCACTTTGCCTAAATATAACAAAGAAAGACTGATCCCACAGTGATATTTTTTAGGAACTACCACTTAAGTGGTTGCCAAGCCAATTGTTAATCACCAAGGGAGTGGAGAAGGAAAGAAGAAAAACGTCTTTTTGGCTACAGCAATTTAAAACATCTTAATATCTTTTATGAAACTTACTTTGTCACTTTGCTTAGTTGTTTGAGTCCTGCAAAGATAATTGCAAATACAATGCAATCCTGAATTGTAACGCTCAACAGACAACTTTTGCCATTAGAAATAACTGGGTTTATGGTTTCTAGCTGGCTACCATAAGAGAAAAATACTGAATACTTATGGCATTCATAGGCAGTAACCATATCAGAAACCATGATTTTATACATGGTACAGATTTGATAGTCTGCCAAAATACCCTTTAGACAGACAGCATCTGCAAAAAATAGCACTTTATCCTTGCCTAGTTCAGTACCTGTGCATGAAATATTAGTTCTGTAACATAAGAAGCTTCATACCATATACTTGGTTCCATACTCAGAGCACAGATAAGGTAAAGACAAGCAAAATGTCCTGCCGTATTATAAGCCACTCTAGCATGCTGTCTTTTGGGAAAACTTTGCCAGCAGTCCCAGTTTTGGGCACCAGTTCACAAAAAGGAACTGCGAAGAGTGCAGAGAAAGACAACTAAACTAATAAAAGGAATGGAGGAGCTCAGCTATGAGGAGAGATTAGCTGAACTGAATCTATTCTCCCTTGAGAAGAGACGTATAAGGGGGGGATATGATCACCCTGTATAAATATAAACGGTCCATATAGAGAACTCTCTTCCCCATTATTCACTTTGAGATCATTACACAGAACAAGAGGGCACTCTTTGCGTCTGGAGGAAAAGAAGTTTAAGCTCAGGATAAGGAAGGGATTCTTCACTGTAAGGTCTGTGAAAATGTGGAATCGGCTCCCTCAGGAAGTAGTTTCAGCAACTACTATAGATTGCTTTATGAAAAAGCTGGATGATTTCTGGAAGCACAGAATATAACTGGGGATTAAAGCTTTATAGAAAAGATAACAGAGACTAATGTTTCAGGGGACATCCGATTGCCTCATGGAATCAGGAAGGAATATTTTACCCTGTTGGAGCAAATTGTACCAAGGTTTTTTTTGCCTTCCTCTGGATCGACTATGTCCATAGGGTTTTATGTCTGGGATATAACTTGATGGATTTATGTCTTTTTTCAATCTGACTAGTAATTTAAGTATGTAGCATCAGGCCTTTCATTTTCCTTTTGCCCCTCTAACTGAAATCAGCTTCCATATAAGAAATCGATAATTTCTAAGATCACCTAACATACCCAAAAATTTAAGGGCAACTTGGAAGTACCTTAAATAATAAATGCTGCATGACTGAAGCTCAGGTACTCTAGTTGCCACTGAACTCCATATAGTTTAGTCCTTTGTAGGTCTACTAAAAATCCTACAATGTGACCTTCTATGCATTACCACTTTCTTTTGACAAGTTTTCAATTTCTACCCCCTCCCAGCTTGAGTTTCCTAATGCAATATAATCTAAAACTGGTATTTGACAAATACTGCTGCAGTCTCATCTCACCTCACCTTCCATCCTCCTACCCATCGCAATAATTTACACTTATTCCCACTCATCCCACTTTTTTTTTGAAAAGTTTCAACTTGAAGCACCCTATTAGAATTTTTCCACCATCTACTTATTCCAACGCTGGACCACTTCATTTATTGCACAACTACAACCTTTTCATATAGTAGTCTGGAAAAATCAATAGTTACTCTATGGCAATATCGACTACTTAACCTCACGTGAACAGGAGCTAGTGACCTTTCATACCACACCTTTTTAGGATACAGCAGGTTGATGAGCTCAGATTTCTATTTTTCTAGTCTCTTCTAAAAGCTTGGCTCCTTGTGCTGTTTTTTTTCATTTTTGAGTTGTGCTGTACACTTGTTTACTAGAGGATGTTGACAATATATCATGTTTAAAATGCTAAGAAGTTGCAATTATAAAAAGTAAATTTTAGAATCTACTTATGGTTGCAGTGCTGCGTTATTTTTGTATCTGTTCGGCTTTAATTTTACAAATCTGGGGCTTACATAAACTTAATAATATAATCATCTTCAAGTTCCAAGTTTTTTTCAAAAAGACTCTCTGTAGACTTCCCTTCCCTAAAACCCTCCTCTACAACTTTCCAGAGATTCTCCCTCTTGTATGTGCCCAAAACGGTAATCCATATTCATGATGTAGCCTTACATGGGTTTATACAAAGGAATTATACAAGGGAAATTCTATACTTACATCATATGTTTTTATTTCCTTTTTATACATTCCAAGATTTTATTTGCTTTTGCAGCTGCCATTTGAAATTGAGTGATACTACTTAGTTTACTGCTAAGATTTATTCCTAGGCACTACTCCAGATTTTTCCCCCGTTTCCTGCATAGAAGTTGATTAATTTGGCACAGCGTAGGTTCACAGCCTTACAAGCTGTAACTGACCATTTAAATAATCTACTGTAACAGTTCGTGAAGATCCTCATGTTAATCTCTTTCTGAGATTTTAAAAATTCTGTATAATTTTGTATTGAAAGAAGGCCACAGTACTGTCTATAACTTCTACCAGGTTACTACATAAAAAAAACAAAAATGTAATGTAGTACAGACATCAATTTTTGAGTTGTTTTCTACCTTTTACTAGCTTCAGTCTCTGTTGAAGAATTGGCTGCGTAGAGAAGAAAATGTATTCCTCCACCACTAACGCCCCATATAGAAGTAGATGTGAGGTTTATTATTAATTGTATTTGAAATAGCCTTTAGATCTTTATTTAAAATCTTAAAGTTTTTAATATTTCTTTTCTTGGACTACAGCTGTATGACCAGTGAATTCTTCTCAGTATAGTGTCTGTGAAACCTGGTGTACCCTTGGAAACTTTACCTGTATTGTTTCATTGTAGCAGTAAAATGGTGTATGATAAGATATACCACCTTTGTATATAATCATTTGCTTCCTCTTTTTTCTTTGTGTATTTTGTTGATCATTGATCTCTACTAAATTATATGAAAACATTGTGCAAATAATTCATGGGTGAATATTAACTTTGTTTTGCTTGCATAATTTTTTATTCACATGCATAACTTTTGCACATTTATCATTTGCTGTCTGTTTTTTTGTATTAAGATAGATTGTACCAAGCTCAGTATGTCTATCTATTGGTGGCCGGAAAAGAAGCATACAGTATCAGATCATGCTAAAGGGTGGTTTTAGACTTTTTGTTGCTCATTGCACACATTGGGCCTGATCTATTAAAGCTCTGGAGAGGATGCACTTTCAATAGTGAACCTAGGTGATCCAGCAAACCTGGAATGGATTTACTAAACGTCATTTTCTATTTGCTAGCAAATGTTTTCAATCCTGGACCAGATCCAATCCAGGTTTGCTGGATCACCCAGATTCACTGATGAAAGTGTGTATCTTCTCCAGTCTTGAAGAGTTTTAATAAATTAAGCCCATAGAATTAAGAGGAAACCCAACCTGTGGTAAATTTAAGACTCACTGTGCCCATAGTGTACAACCAGACTTAACGAGACTATACTATACTCATGCATCAAATGCTCCTTTCTCTATGTGTATATCTAGCCATTTTTTTTGTTTTGGACTAACTTCAGTGTGACAAATGTTGGATTTTTATGGCCCAATGACAGTAGTCACCAAGACAAGACAAGTGGGGTAAATCTGCACAGTTGGGACACAAACAAATGAAAACATACAGTACTTCAAACACTTCCACACGATTACAAACTCAAAGGTTTGGTTAAAAAAATAGGTCAAATATTTTTTTCCAGTGTGTGTGACAGATTGTGAGGGATTTTAATACCAAGGTACAAAGGGAATTGCTTTTTGAAAATCCATGGTAAGAAAACTAATGTGGCTTAAAAAGTGTTTTAAGTGTTTGGTGCCTGTGTTTACTCCAAGTGCCAATATGGAGCCTTTTATGTCATTGGCTGCACTTAGAGCCTCTTTCCATGCCAAAAAAAATTGCTACCCTGGTAAACATGTACAAAATATCTAAAAATATTTAGCTGATCATTATAAATGTCTGCTAACAAAAGTAGGTCACCCCTTCCCTCCCCATGTATTTGTCTCCTATGGTTTGGCCTTTTCCTCCCATTAGATGCACCAGGTAATTGTTTTACTTAAAT
>NC_092864.1:67869322-67886017 GCF_032062135.1 Pyxicephalus adspersus | reverse complement strand
GTTGTACATGGTTTATTCTTATATGATCTTACTTTTGTATTACAGAAGCAAGCAAGTTGGTCATGTCATATGTCGCAGCAGTCTGTGGTAAAGGAGCTGAAGTTAATCAAGTGAAAGAACAACTTTTGCAGTCCAATCCAGTGCTGGAAGGTATGGTGTTTAGATTTATTATTCATGACAGTTTTTGAAATGTTCATTATTACCACGGACAGTGCTTTTTTTTTCCAAAAACATGATGCCTCATTTTCCCCATTCATAATCCTTTATGCATGTCATCTGTGGAAAAGTGATGTAACCCTGAAGAGGTCTGCTGATAAATTCTTTTTTTCTTCAAGCTTTGGTGCAGTGTAGCTCTCTCAGCTTTTCCATTTACATCTCCGTGATCAGAAGAAATGCTTGAGTTATTCTGTGTGTTTTATGAGCCATTACATCTTACATCACTTTCACTGTGGCTGATTGGGCATTGGTGGTGGGGGAGAACATATCTACTATCATTAATGCAGGATCAAACAGGATAATATTTTAACCAATCTAGAACTGTACTAAAACACTGCAATTTCATCTTAAGTAGTGATAGGAGAGTTTTGTACTCCCTGTCATGCCAAATCAGCAGGCTGAGCCTACCCACCTATACTTTCTCAAAGTATGGCCAAGTAGAATACAAGACAACAGATACTAGACAAAAAGCTTCTAGTGTAATTTAGCATTCAAGTTTAAGTAAATCAGGAAAGAAGGTCTCTTTAATCTGACGCGTTTCGCCTCTTACGGCTTCTTCAGGGGTAATGTAGAGAGCTTTTTTGTCTAGTTGCACTGATTATTTTGTCTAGGATGTTTATAGATGAACGTTTATTACTTTTACCATGTTGTTCAAGCTGTTACTGTAAACTGATCACTGTAAATGATAACTGTATCCACAGTGTAAATTCTGACATACCAGATGTAAACAGTTACACATAATAAATACCCTTTGGCCACATAAAACCCCTCCTGTCTCTCTCTCTATTTTTGATATTTTCTCTGTTAATTGCCTTTAATTATAAATTGATGTTGGTTCATGAATAGAGGTGGTAAAAGTGGGTATGTGCATCCTGACTTGTTTAGCAATTAGTTTATTTTACAGTAGACCTAAAAATTTTAAGTAGTTTGCTGTTCAGCAGTAAAACATTGAAAAAAAAATATAAGTTTTTCTGAACTAAAAGAATGTTTTTATTTTCATAGTTTTAGCTTTGAACAAATGTAAATTAAGTATAAATGTTTTAAATAAATCATTTAGAAATTCTGTTCATTTTCAAGAAACCATCTAACATCTTCATGGAGAAAATATGTGGGACATTAAACATTCAGTTATTTTTCCCTGTAGTGTTAACATTTTGCATATTTTAAACACTCAATGTTCAGTTTTAGTATTTCATTTATTTTGACGTTTGATACCCATTTTTATTTGTATTACCAGCTTTTGGAAATGCAAAAACTGTGAGGAATGACAACTCATCCAGATTTGTAAGTACCCAATTATGATAAAAATAGGTTTCAAAGATTGCCTGCACATAAACCTTTTATGTGGTAATACTTCAGAAAGGCATATTTTATTGGTCGTTTTAGGTCCTTAGAAGACCCTTTAAAGCACAAAATAGACCTATTGAAACAATTTGATGATATATTGTTATATGAGCTTCTCACATAAAACATCCTTTAACTATCTTTTTAATTCTCATTTTTTAGGGCAAATATATGGATATTGAGTTTGATTTTAAGGGTGATCCACTTGGCGGAGTTATAAGCAACTGTAAGTAAATAGGACTGACTGATGCCTAGTCATGTGTTCTGTTTATGGTCAATATGGGTACATATGTTTTTATAACCGTGTTATTATACACAGGCTTCAATGGTTTAAATTTATGTTATCTGTTACCTGAGGTAGGTTTACTGGCAAATAGAAACAAGGGCGATGCCAGCCTTGAACAATATTGGGAATGGGCCTCTTATAGCAGCATGGGATACTTTTCACTCCCAGAAGTATTTACCGGCATGGATAATTTTCCTGCATTGCAGTATTACATGCTTCGCAATATTCAGCATATCAATCTAGATTCGGTAAAGCACATATTAAATACAGTACTCTTGGATTTTGGTAACTAAATCAGGGTCACCCTTGCAAACAAATTGATATCTGAGCTCCCCACAGCTTTTCTTTGCAGATCTCAAGGTCTTTATAGAAAGTAATACCTGCTCTCCTTTGTCCTCTGATCTCAGTCAATAGTGTGGTTGACATGTTAATTCACAAGTTAACAGTGTTCATCCTCTTAAAATCAAGGACAAAAAACGATCAGATTTACGAACTATGCAGAAAATGTTAGGAATTTTCAGAATGCAACATGGCAGCCCCCATGCAACTTAGACAACACATTCTGCAGCTCTGTCCAGCAAGGTGAGCAGACCCTTAGTAACACAATGATATTAAAGTATGTAGAATGTGGCACAGATGGGATCAAATAAAGGAAAGTTTAGTTTCCTTTAAGCACTTTTTCAGTGCGTTAAAAGACCAATATAAAATCTGTTGATGGAAATAATACATTAAATCATGATAGTATTTATCATGTTATGCCTCCAAAAGTAACATTTAAAGTGAAAGATACATCTAGGTTTTATGTTGGCACTGACTGTGTTTCTTTCAGACTTCAACATTTTCAAAAAGCAATGGGTTTTTAGGTTCAATCATTTTTGGATCTGCTTGATGATATGCCATCTTCATAAATTACACGCCGTCTTTTCTCTGTCATGGTAGAAAACCCCAAAACAATTTTAAACCATCTCAATCGTCTCATTCTGTGTATTTTTAGTTCATTTCCTCTTCCTGGTCCAAGTTGCATACATGCCTGTTAAAAGAAAAAAAAAACCCTCTCAAATAAGTCAACGCCTTACCCTCATTTTAGTTTTTTTTAGAGAGTTGGTAAGTGTCGGAGAAAAAATAGAAAACACTTTTATTACATTGATTTTCTCACATACGCCGATTGTAAACTAGTAAAATATAGCAATAGTTAGTTTCTGCATGTTTCCTAATGAAGGGTCTAATGATAAAACCTAAAATGTGGGCTCCAGATTGGTTGTAGATGACTTATTCTACCATAGCAGTACCAAAGTATCACACAAAAACAACATTTCATTTCTTTTCCAAATCATATTGGTCTCTACAAATATATCCAAATATTTGTGTTAATACTGCTTACGAATTTTTACCATTAGTCACCTCACTATTTCTTTCACACCAGGTATAATATTAGACCCATCACAACTCTTAAACTGCATTCGTATTTTGGGTTTGCTTCCAAAGACTTAAAATGACAACCTGGGAAGTACAAATTCCAATCATTATTTCTTCTATGACAAGTTTCCTTTTAGTGATAACCTTACTGTCTATGTAAGTCAAATGGTTGTTTGGTGGACTGCAGGACCCTGACATCCGGTACATTAAAAATTTGGCAAGGCAGATGATTCATCCAATATTTTGATCATCTCCAACAAATATGTAAAGACAAGTAAAGTTAACTCTTCATGTGACTGGCCTTATAGATTAAAAAAAGGAAGATTTAACTACATACACCAAATAGTAGGTATTTATGTTATGTGAAAATAAATCTCACCTCAAATGAGCTTTGCAAAATCAGCTTATCTTTTTATATGTTACTGAACAAAAAAGATTGTCTTATGATTTGTGCAATTCTTAGAAGATCGCAGCTTGTTCAGGGACTTCTTACTGGCCATTGTTTTTTGAGACATCTTCTTGTGTAATGGCTACCCTAAAACTAAAGTGGAAACAAAACTTGCTACTTAGTAAATCAACTCTAGTAAGTTTTATAAGACACAAGTAACTGCTGACAAAGTTTGGGTGATCCATTGAAAGCTATGTGGGATAAAAATGGAAGATAAGAAATAGGAGGCATTTGGAGATGTTGTTTCCGATATCCTCCGTTGCTGTTTGATGCCAATTTCAGATCTGGGGAAGCTCTATAGACTTTAAGGATTATCTGAGCTTAAGTCTCATTTGTATCCCAAAGAAGCGGACATATAGCTTCCGCAAAACGTGTCTGTGTTCATTAAAACGAAGTATGAACTTTGCATGTCATTGTTTTTTGCTATGTAGCATTTTTTTTTTTAATAATAGTTTTTATTGAAAACATCATAATAACAGAAGTACAGGACATTCATATAAAAAATAGGTATTAGTTGTACTAGATAAATAGGAACATCCATCATATTAACAGGCATATGAATGTGTTTCCACACTAACATTTTTTTTTTGTTTTTTAATTTAACCAGGGATGGGGGAAAGGGATCACTGCCTAGTTGGTAGAACAGGGACAACTAATTAATTAAACAAAACCAAACAGAACAAATGCAATGTCTGCCTCCTTACCAAAGTACTAAAATCATAAGCTAGCTATATAAAAAATAAAGAAAACCTCGGAAACTTTAGGTATCATTTAAAGTTCTATAATCGTATCATGTCGAATGGCAGAAAAAAATCAATAAGATCATCTAATTGAGAAGTAGAGAATGTGTCTTTCAAAAAAGGCATCCAGGTATCAAAAAATCTTTGAGGATGCATGTCAAGATGCTGAGTAGCCTCTATTTTATCCTTTTTAAGAGAATGTAATAATTGAGTTAGTTGTAACATGGACAAAGCTATGGGGTCCAGCCATTGTTTCATAATACATTTTAGCTTTTTTTTTTTTAATGAATCAAATGTATGTATGGTTTTAACTATTTATGTATTCTTGAATAAGTTAAAAAGTATAAACTTTTATACTTTATTTAGTTTATTTTTTGTAAACTAAATCCAGAGCATGTGTCTTTTAAAGTCCCGTATTCGCCCAGAATATAAAAGCTTTCAAGGCTTTGATTATATTGTATGATTCAGAGTAATAGAAAAATTTGACAGAGTATTTCCTGGTTGGTTTCTAATGCTCTCAATTATTGTAGACAGACATGGCCTGAATGATTTGCAAAGAAGGCCTTGTCACTTCATTTTGCTAAGCTTATTACCTCTTGTTCACATTTTGAATTAAATAGACATTCCCTTGAAAGTTATATAGTAAAACTTTGCTGGCCTATTGAAAGTTTTAGTTCTGAAATATTACAAATTTAAATTCCAACCCCGTCTCTCTCTGTAATGCTCACCCTCTCTATTTCTCCAACACTCTGCACAGGGGCAGGGGAGAGGAAAATAAAATACTTTGAGTGAATCAGAGCTTAGCTGAATACTGTCGGTTTAACACGCATACAGAAGGGGAGAGCACAGGGATGAACTTGTTAATGTGTTGCTTCACCACCTCAACCAGGCTGTATTGCATCAGTCAAATGTAGTGTCTGTTGGAGTACCTGGATCACTAAATAGAATTGTAGATCTTACTGAAACAGTTTGTGCAGTTACTTGTACAGAGTGTTTATTTAGTTCAAGGAAAACTATTTTTTATAAATGTTTTTTCTATCAAATCTTGTAGGGTCACAGTATTATACACTGTAAAATGCAGTGAAAATGTGGAGCAGCTAAGCCTGAAGGATTTAATGTAAAAGATGTAGACTGAATTGTCTTGTCCATAGATAAAAGTGTCTGATATGTTGAGGAGGCACGTTTTGAAAAAATATACATATCTCATATTATATTTTATGACAGATTTTTTAGTAATCTCTCCGGTTTTTACTGATGGAGCTCAAGTTATTTAATGCATTTATGTACAATGTTGATGTTCCTGTCTTTTATTTTTCATACCAGTATCATCTCTTTCTAAAGTTTTTAAAAGGCTGCAGATATCCATTGATTCTTTTTTTAATTTGTATTTTTAAACTTTTCTATCTAGCTGCTTTTTTTTCCTTGATTATGTTTTGTGTATGTCTGTTATTTTTGTTATTAGTTTCTTACTGGCTATTGAAATTGTAGTAATGTTTAATGTTTTTGATATCTAGATCTCCTTGAAAAGTCCCGGGTTGTTAGACAGCCAAGAGGTGAAAGAAATTTCCACATATTTTATCAGTTGCTGTCTGGGGCTTCTGAAGATCTTCTCAGTAAGTATTGCAACACTATGAAAATCCTTTCATTTGAAAAGAAAAGTTTAAATTCTCTGCTCCAATGACCATTTCATTTGGCTTTATATCCAGATCACATGTTGCTCAGGGCACAAGTGAATTTATGAAATTTCCTGACTTGCTATTAGATAACACTAGATATAAAACACTGCCCTCTTAATTTGTGTTTTATTTTTTTTTATAATGTTTCATTTCTCTTCAGTGCTGCCCATTATAATGAATCACTAATTTCCTAGGTAAACTGAAACTTGACCGTGATTTCAACAAATACAGCTATCTCAGCCTGGATTCTGCTAAAGTGAATGGTGTGGATGATGCCTCAAACTTCAACACTGTCCGGGTAAGAGAAGAGAAAAGCAGAAAAACATTAGCAATGAACTCCCTTTATCCTGCACAATACATTTATTTTTTATGAGAATGGATAAAGTAATTAAGGGGGTTTAGTGAGGTCAAACAGTGGTTAATGGTTCCACAGCCAGCATGGTTCATTGGCAATATCTTTACTTGTATTACCAGTCTCTAGGGCAGGGGTTGTCAAACTTTTATGGTCACTAGGCCGTTTCAGGGGTGGGTGGGAGCACACTAGGCCGGAGTCCCGCCCTAATGGCTTAGCCCACCACCAGTGAACGCCCCCTAAAGGTAAATCCCTCTCCTCCATATACATTGCGGAGGGAAGGGATTTACCTTCAGGGAGCGTTCCCTATTTACTGCGGCGGTGGAAGTATCAGCGCCGGCCATGGTAAATAGAGGAGCAAAGAGACACCAGGGCTCCGCCAGTTCCTAATGCCCCCTGGCAGATCTGGCCTGCATTAGGCCAGATCGGCCAAAGGGCGTTAGGCCTGTAACGAACTACCGTCTGGGCCGTGTCTGGTCTAAAGGCCGGAGTTTGGCGACCCCTGCTCTAGGGGGAAATCCATGTCTTCTTATTATATTTTTTACTACTTACTATCAGGAAGCAATAACAAAGCTCATATTTCTGCCACTGTATAACTCTTTTACATTTTGTGCTTACAAATGGTACAAGAAGTTGGCATTTATAACTGTTCTGTACCATTAAACTTGGTGCCACTCACAGAGAATTGGAAAATGACTAAGATACTTGGCTGCATACACTCTTTACCTAATTTTACTACCTGCGAGTTTTAATACTTAAACAGCTTGGATATTTGATAATATATAAGGTAAACTACTGAATGTACTTTATACCAATCAGGCTTATTTTACCAGGGGGCCCTTTACTAGGAACACCTTACTACTCTTTGCTTAGCCACTTGAAAGGAAGGGAAAACTTAGAACTTCTGCTTATGGAGGAGCATGTGGAAATTTCTTTCCTCCCACTAACCAGTTCCTATACTTGGCAACTTGTCACATGGTGTGAAGAGAAAATCCTCATCACTGTATGATTTCCAAGTTGCTTCTCCTAACTCCAGTGGGATAAGGAAGAAGAAAGACCAGAATAAATGGCTGTGGTGGGTGGTGTTTAAGTGAACCTGTTGCTTTCCTCTGCATTGCAAAACACAGGTTCGCTTTAGGGCACAGTTCTAAAATATAAGTAGGTTAGTTGAAAATTGTATGAGATTTCCACTGTAAGTTTTCAGAGTCCAAGGATTCCTGGAAAATATTGTAATCTGTTACATTTGGCCCACACATTTTGGCGTAGGTAGCTTTTCGGCACCGATAATTTAACACATTAAACCAAAGCATTGCCCTAATTCATGTATTGCAGTAGAGATTAGTTTCTTGGTATATTGTAACTGTTAAGGACATTTAAAATTTGGCGAAAAATACATATTTATTAGGAAATAGAGCTTATTAAACATATAACTAAAAAGAAAAAAAACATTTAACAGCTTTATATACAACATAACTTAAGTTGTTCCATGTGCATGGTTTGACTTGGTTAGAGGCTCCAATTTTTAAGAAAGTGACATCACAGAAAGTCATCAAATTTCCATGTTCCTCCAAGCTCTCTCTATGGTAACTTAGCTCCCTCTCCTCTCCCCTTATCTCCAATTCCTGTTTACCAATAACTAAGAGAAAATTTTCATTCAAAATGCATGACGGTTTAAACTCATCCCCTCGCTTCCTGTACTGGTGACAACACAAAAAGTTAGCAGAATCTCTTTACAAACACAGGAACAGAAACAAACAGAATATGTACCTCTGAGTTGGGGTTTACGGCCGTGGTTGCACTGGTAGTTTAATTATTTAGCGTCTGAGAGATAGATCTACTTGTTGGCCATAATCTAATTTCCAGCATACTAATTCAGTGCGCTACAAGTGGGGTTACTGTCAGCAGTTCAGGTAAAGGTTTGTTATTTCAGTTTTGGGGTTAGGTTTAGTTTGGGTTTAAGAGAAAGGTATTTATCATTTTAGGACTTATTAAGACCTGCAGGTAATACCTCTCCTGGACGTCTACTATACACATCTAGATGTCCAGGTTAATACATGTGCAACTGCCTGTATAAGTCATTTTGACCATTTATTTGAAGCCTAGTTAAAAAAACAAACAAAAAACTAGGCACTTTGCGTCAAAAAATGCCCGCACAAGCCTTTCGAGCTGGTTTTAACACTTTCCAATCGTGTCCTTGGAGGTCTCAGAGGTGGCAGATCGTCCCTGGATGCTGAATTGAGCTTCCTGAAAACTGAATAGAAATGCTACCGCCTTCTGCCACCTATCAAATGAAGGATAATGAACTGCCACATTCAGTCCCATGTTAACTGTTTTTATGCAGTTTTTTGAGCAGTAAAACAACTCAAAAGTTCCTAAAAAAACTCAGGTCTGAACAAGCCTATAGTGCACCTTTTCAGGTATAAACAGTTTTTGTAAAAATTAAATCTTTGTAATAAATTAAATCTGAAATAATAAATTGTAATGGTTTGGTTGTTAGTAGTATACTCATGTGGAGAAGATGGTTTAACTTAAAGTGCAATTTCAACACTGTTTTCTGTGCTTAAATGTAAATGGCATGATGTTAACTTTGTTTTCTTCTTCCAGAATGCTATGCAGATAGTAGGTTTTATGGAACATGAAACACAGTGTGTTTTGGAAGTTATAGCTGCTGTATTAAAACTGGGGAACATCGAGTTTAAGCCAGAATCTCGTGTCAATGGCCTGGATGAAAGCAAAATTAAGGACAAAAATGGTAAGGACACAGAGCGAGCTTTGTTATACTTTGACCATTTAATGATTTAAGCATAAAAATGTGACCTATAAACAAGCAGACATTATTGTAGATTCAAATGATACATTACAAGCATTACTTCCTGGAAAAGAACTCATGGTAATATTTCTTCAAACAAGCACATTATTTGACTTTTTGCCTGATTTTGCTATCCTAAAAAGCGTGCTGTATTTGCCTTTATTTGGTAGCTGAAAAGACATAGGATGTGGTCGTCAGCTATTCATTTTCCAGATGATCGCTACATAACCACAGAAATAAGGCTAGCCACAGGAAAGAATGTTCTGTAATGTCGAGGCTTGCATTTGTGGAAATGCAGCAGTAGCTAGTCTGCCACATTACAAGGTGAATACAGTCCGAGAACAGCTGGAATTTAAAAGTTAAGTACAGTAAAGCTAAACTCCCAGCAGATAAATGTATGCGTCTTTAGATAAATTATTAAATGTATTTTAAAATTCACTAATCCATGAAAGTTTATTCCCACTCATTCATTCTCCGAAAATCATTAGCTGATCATTAGGCAGATGAAAGAAATGCCCCTCTTTAAAGTAAGATAAATTAGAAGCATGCAAAAGCATTTAAGATTCTTAGGCAAACATGATTTGAGAATTTGGTGATTGTGTAAGATTAATCACTCCTATGTGTGTAGCTTACATCATAGCAATCAATATGTTTGATCATAAAACTATCTGTTGCTGGAAGTCTGTTCCAATCATCAACGTAGCTCTGCTCTAATTATGTGACCCAGGAAGAGATTCAGTCTGTCACTGGCAAGAGATTAAAATTTTCTGGAGGTTTATGCCCAAGATGTCCAATTTTGTCACCCATTTACTTATATATATGATTTCTATGGTAAGACTGTCTTACCCCAACTGTTCTATTGCAGCATCTGTAAGTGTAAATTATACTAAACTTGCACAGGTAGGACGTAGATTAACATACAGAAAAAATGACAGCTTTTAGAGAATGCTCAGTCAACAGTTTTGTTAATTGGTGGACCCAATTAGTGATATTTTTTATCATTTAAAGTTCTAACAAGTTTGTTACTGACAATCATTTTTAGTTGTGTATATGTGGTAAGATGCATAATTCATATGCTATATTATATTTTTTCACCACATTGCTTCAGATCTATTTAAGAATTAGAAGTCTCCACAAAAAGAAATGCTATAAAGTGCATATTAATATCAAAATGTTTCAAACTTTGGAACACATGGTACCTCTGTCATACTTTATTAATGACTTGCCACATTTTAGTACTGAGTTTCGGACAGGACATAAAATATAATGTTCCTTATTTCATACAATTGACATACCCAAAACCATAAAGCATTTGCTGGAAATAATATCTTTATCCACTTGAACCAACATGCATAAGTTGGGTTGTTCTTAAAAGCAATAGTAGATGAAGAGTCATTTGTCCAGTTTTATTGAAAATGGCAGTCACTTTTTCTTTGGTTTAAACACTAAAGCACATTTTAAATATTCAAGAAATTAATAAATGGATAACTTTCTCCTTATATCCTTTCTTCTCTCTCTGCACTGTGCTAAAATATGTTTATTGTTAAACTCACTTCACATGGTTAACTATTTTCTTCTATCACAATCTCCTGTTTGAAATGTATTTGTTTCTTTATTCACAAATAATCAAATCCTTCAAAGTATTTCATATGTAACTGGAATTTCTTCATTTTATTTTTTTTCTTGATTCAACAGAATTGAAGGAAATCTGTGAGTTGATTGGCATTGATCAGAGTGTGTTGGAACGAGCCTTCAGTTTCCGGACAGTAGAAGCCAAACAAGAAAAGGTCTCCACAACACTCAATGTTTCCCAGGTTAGTAGATACATTGATTTATTTACTATTAGTCAGAGCCAGCTTAAAATCCTTTTGCTTGCAGATGGTCCATGTGGCTTGTGGTACAAAGATTTGCGTTGCATATTTTACTGGAATAGAGTTTTAAAATTTTAGAGGAGAAAATTTTAGAATACTAGACATACAGCAATAATTCTACCTTGAACAAGCATTCAGCACCAGCAACATTTAACAGAAAAGTCAACTTTATCATTTTGTGAGTGGTGGGAAAACAAGCTTACATTAGACAAATAACACAATTTACATTAACAGAATTACAGAAACAGTAATATAGGGGGCTGGTTGATGCCAGTATGTGTATAGCATTATTTAAATAAATTGGTCAGGTATCTGTATGTGTGTTACAGCACTAGTGAGAAGAGAACCTGACCATACAAATTCTAATAACCTACTAATATCAAGCTGATTTATTGATCTGATATGTTTTTCTGAAACCATAGAAAAGACTATGCATTGTTAACCATGTGTAAAGGTCAGGTTGATTAGCAAATGTTTACTGCATTGCTACTGAAACAGTGTGTGTGTTTTTATATATATATATATTAAGTAAAATTACACCCTTCTTTTCTATGGATACCAGTCTGAAGCACCAAACACATGGAATAATATTACCATTTTTAACATGTTGACCAATGACACTCTCTTATAGAATATTCCTCTTTTTGCAGAAAAATATTGCCATAAGATATTACCTCCTATGATGCCATGATCCAGTATTACTTTATAAAATCATTCACAGAGTATTATTAGTAGAGGCTAAGCCTACAACTCTCCTGTCTATACTTCCTGCACTATATTCAACTGGCAGTGTGATCTTGCTTACCTGCTGCCTTAAAAAATTGATAGGGATGTTATGTAAATGCTAAATAGGAACAAAATGCAATGATTTCCGAATTATGGTTATTCAAACCCTATATTAAAGTTAATAGTATAAACACAACATTTTATTATTATTATTAAACAGTATTTATATAGCGCCAACGCAGCACTGTACATTAAATAGGGGTTGCAAATGACAGACTAAAACAGACAGTGATACAGGAGGAGAGGACCCTGCCCCGAAGAGCTTACAATCTAGTAGGTGGGGAATTTACACACTATAGGAGGGGGATAACATATGTTGTTTCACATACTGTTTCTGCAAACTGTTACTACTTATTAGGGCACACAGTATTTTTTCCAGCATTTTTTTTTCTGTGTAAAGGTAAAGGTGTATTGTGGCAGAGACCAGCTTTACCCAAGTCATGTTTCCATTTTGTAGATGCTGGCATGCTCTAGCCTTCTAGTTGCTCCAAGAACTCCAGCGGGTAGGATAGCCTTATGATAAAAGATATACAGAACCGTACAGTCCAGTAAACTTATTTATGCTTTGTCTTTTAGGCTTATTATGCTCGTGATGCACTGGCTAAAAACATGTACAGCAGACTGTTTTCATGGCTTGTCAACAGAATAAATGAGAGTATTAAGGTAAGATTCATTTTGTATAGTTTATTTATTTTAATATAGTTAAGGGAATACACATTTGGTGTTGTAATGCTTACCTAATATTAATATTGATAGGGATTTTATTATTCAGAGTATGTTCTTCTAAAGCAGTTTAAGTTTAAGTGTCCTCTTATGCACATATTTGTTTTAGAAAAACTGTAAACAAAGAATGGCAACATTAGTATACTTTTGTTAAGAATATTGACATCATCTTAGCCACATACAGTGTACATCTACAAAAACTCCAAAGTCAATAGATATACTAATAAAAGAGAACACCATGATTGTAAACATATTTAGAGGTTATAGTTATGTTGTCAGTTGCAGACATCTCTCTGGCTACCATTTGGAGCCCTACTGCTGTACACTACCCACAGGCATGTTCATCGTGCAGTGAGTGATCTTAGTAATGCCACTTTACAGTGTACATATTGTGGTAGATGGCTTTAGAGACGTGTTCATCTTGCTTCCCTACAAACACCAAATGTTAAGATGCCCTTTTGTAAGGCTCCACCCATTGTCAGAATTATTTAGGGTGATAGCATTTCCAGAAGGTGCCATGGAAGTTGACATGAGATCAGAGGTTATATTTAATTGTACAGACCACCAGAAAAGAGGGTGGAAAGATAGTTAATGAATAACCCTGGAACTGTACAGAGTCTTATGATAGAGTAATAGTATCTGGAGTATGACGAACCCTGTGTTTTTTTTCTGATGGAGTGGATGTTGCTCATCTTAGTGTATCAACTACCATTTTTCTAAAACACATTGAATCTAAATTTATGTATGTAATTACACACCTTTCTCCTTTCTTTTTTTTCTAGGCACAGAGTAAAGTCAGAAAGAAGGTTATGGGGGTTTTGGATATCTATGGCTTTGAAATATTTGAGGTAAGGGTTTTTTTTTCTCCAGAAATTTCTATAATTTGTATTCTTTGTGGTAGCAGTAATTTCAAATACTTTACATTTTTCTTACAAATTGTTTACAAATAAGAATGGGATGTTGCATGGGTGCTAGTGCCAGACAGGCTGGTATGAGTGTTTAAGTAATCTGATATGCTGGGAGCATCAATTGAGTTCAGAGGAGAAAAACCCGAAGAGCTTACAATCTAGGTGGTGGGGGAATTTCTCACACAATACGAGGGGAGATATGTAGTGGTAGGAAGTAGTGACGGTTTCAAAAGACAGAAGAAGATTGGTAGGCAGGTAGTAGAAGGTAGTTTGAAAAAAATGCCCTTTTAAATGAGCAGAAAGTAGGAGCAAGCCGAATAGGACAAGGAAGACCATTCTAGAGAGATGGATGGTACAGAATTTGACATCAACAATCTGAAAGCATCTTATCAACAGCTCAAATCAAAACAATTTCTTCATGGCAATGAGTTCACTATACAAAACTGACCTTCATAGTCACCAGATCTCAATCCATTAGAGCACCTTAGACATTTGATGGAACAGGAGATTTGCATAATGGATGTACAGCTGACAAATTTGCAGCAACTACTTATTGTTAGTCAGTTTGGACCAAAATCCTTTGGTCCAAATGTTTCCAGAACCTTGATAAATCTATGCCACAAGGAAATAGGGCAGTGAAGGGAAAGCCTTGTACAAGCAAGTGTCTGGTAAGTGAAGATTCTATAAAATTGCAGCTTGATTTAGGAATTAATATTAAAATTATTAATAAACAGGATTTATAAAGCGCCAACATATTACACAGCGCTGTACCATAAACAGGGAATTCCACCCTTACTGTTCAAAATTACATTTAAGACTGTGAAAAACCTCCACTGGCAGTTTATGCATCCTTCGAAATACAACAGGCGAATATATGGCTTTTACTAGAGAATGCTCTGTGTGTTAAATACCAAGTTTGCAGTCATTTATATGGGTTCCTTTCATAGTGGTTCATGAACATGTACAGCATACAGTGTTTGTTTTATTTTATAAACTAGGGCAAGTTGGTTCAAGTACCTTTCCTGCTCTTTAAAGAAGCATACATTCTTTTTTCTGTGCAGACCGTGTAGAAGGATTCTCTAGAATGTTCTGTAAAACCTTCTGTTTGGATATAATGTTTATTTACAGATTAGATTAAAAAAATAAATAATGCATTTTTAATTTTTAACAACTGGAGCAGATAAGTGCCTATGTTGGATGAGGAAATAGCCCCTACATCACCTTGATGGCATCACATAAACTGTAATAGCTACATTGGTGTGTACAGACCCCTCACATATTGTCCATGGCTGTCTTGCATAAGTGCAATGGGGAATAAATCAGGAAACTGTGCTGTTTCATTGGACAAATCTTTTGTCAGATACTTTAGAATTTATGTGCAATTAATGCAAGATGCCCTGACTTCCACATACTGTGTGGGTGCAGAAGACAAAGCATGTGGCTTAAAAAATGAAAAAAAAAATTAACCTTTTCAAGCATTATTTTTATTATCCAGTATTGATATAATATGACATATTACGCAGCATTTTACAAAGTCCATAGCTGTCCCTCAAGGGGGCTCACAAACAGTCTAATAATGTGCATGACCGGGTACCACTTACTCTCCCTATTAACAGTAAGGGTGGTTGCCAATGATATACATGCTACTCCAAGGGGCCTTTCTGGTGGAATCTTCATGACCCTAGCTGTGTAAACTGTGACAATGGAAAACAAGGTTATAAATCTGGGTAATAAAAGATGTCTGTCACTGAAAAACAAAGCATAAGGGCTTCTTTAATTAGGTGGTGGCTTCTGGCTGGCATTCTGTTTGATCTAGCTGTGTGTGCATACTTGGTGAAATGAATGTGTGTAGGGTGAAGTGGAGGCAGCAAGCTTATGTCAGCAGAAAACATTCTTTAGTTGTGCTGAGCAAGGGAGATGAGAGCAGATTATTTCATGCAGTACCAGGGTCTCATCCTGATTCACACATCATACACTAGAAATCAACTTGGCACAGATCTAAAATGTTTATTTCTTTTTGAAGAACTGAACACTGATAAGAGCTTCATCTGAGCTACAGTATTGATTCATTTCACCTAGCTGTTATGTAATAGATGTTTCCTAAAAAAATAAAAATGTCTTTGTATTTTCTGGCCTAAATGCAAATGGATTTTGTAATTTTCCCCGTCTAGAATAAACTCTGGGGATAGGAGGTTTTCAAGTTTTCCACTAACTTCTAAACACTTTGAACATATTTAGTCAAGTGCGATAGTTGAAAATGTTTTTAACCATTTTAGTTCTCACACCTAAACATAGACCTAGACCAGAAAACAAAATCTTAGATTATTGCAATGGGCATATTTATTCAGCATTAACTTTGCTAGCACCTAATATGAAAAGATAATACAGTAGTAGTTTTTTTTAGATATAAAATAAACAAATAAAAAATGACTTGAATTAACTTTGAATATTTTTTTTCTTTTAAGGTTACTGTAAAAAAGCATTGAAAAATTATTTACAAATTGAAAATAAAAGTATTTCATCTGAATTATGAGTGTTAAAATACATTTTAAAAAAGTTTAAATATTAACAAAACAAAAAAAAACCAGCAGGAATAAAAAAATAGCCAAGAGAAGGAGTAAATAATGGCTGATAGGAAAAAGCTAAGAATAACTGTGTATGTTGATTGTGGTGATTAATGATGTTGGTGTGGTTTGTTTACAAATGTATAATAACATCATTTTATTATCTTTTACTGATATAAAGTAGTTAACGTAGGACCATTGTTCTGTTGAATGACTTTTTTGTGAACATTTTCAAGGAAAACAGTTTTGAGCAGTTTATCATCAACTACTGCAATGAGAAGTTGCAACAGATCTTTATTGAGTTGACTCTGAAGGAAGAACAAGAAGAATACATACGAGAGGTAACAATCACACTGTATCTTTATGGACAAAGGATTTTGTAAAATGACACATGCATATATATATACATTATAAAAAACAAGTTTATAAAAAAACTACCAACAGATGCAACCACTTTCTGATGATTATCTGGTCATTAGTTTAAATTGCCATTTTGTTATGTAGTAGGTCCGATATACTGTAAAGTACTTTTAGGAACACACAGAACCTTTGATAT
>NC_092864.1:67837881-67868568 GCF_032062135.1 Pyxicephalus adspersus | reverse complement strand
AGGCTCTGTGTTCATAAGTAACATTTCTCTGTGGTAATACATTATTCATGTAATTTATCCAGAGTGTAGGTGGTAAAGCTTGCACCCAGTGAATTTTGGCTTTATTTTTTTTTTCCAGCAAATAAATTCTTATTTTTGTAAAACAAAAACAAAATCTAGTTGTGTGTGTCAGGAATGTTTTTCAGGATACCTAACAAACATATTTTAGGTTTAATATATTTCTGGAAATTGTCATGTAGGTTTATTAAATTTGTTGCAAGAACCCTTGTATTATGGACACCACCAGATAATTTTAAAGAAGCTATTAGGGGATTGTTTGCATTTTTTGGGTATAAGGATCTGTGAGTGGGTGTGAATTTAGATAATTGAATATGGGTAAGGAAATCCTTATGGAGATCAGTTATAAGTTGATCGTGATGATTTTGCTATTCTTCACACTCAAAACATAAGTTTAAATAATTGTGTTCATTTGTATTTTTTTACATGGACTACTTCCAAAACAATTACTGAAAGACATATGAACATTTTTTCAGTTTATGATGGCTGTCCATCCAAATACCCAGAATTGTTTTCCTCTAAACTAGATATAAAGCTAACTGCAGTCCCTACATTTTATACAACATTTTTCATTTCCATAGAAATGGTGAAAGTCCAGTGTCTGCAAAGTAACAGTAGCTTTTCTAGCAAGCACTACTATCGGACTACTACATTTGTTTACTTATTTTAAATATTCTTGCTAAACTTGCATCTGTGTCTAGAACAAGGACATACCTAACATAACTATGAGAAGTATTTACTGCCTTAGTCTCTGGCTTTCTTCCACTCAAGTGCATGGGAATTTGACACAGTTCAGGGAATAAAAAGGAAACCAAGACTGAAAGCAGTTCAAGGGCACTCAATATGGCCAAGCAGTTAAAAAAAATAATAATGGATTTTTAACTATGTAAAAATTAAATGTTTTAGTGTGAAAGCAAAATTGTACCAAATAATTATGCCGTGTAGTTAAGGAACACCGTAGCCAGCAAGTACTGCTAGTTTAGTGGGACATCATGTTAAAAGGGAATATATAAAGTTATATGTATTGTTTTATTTCCCAAAATGAGGCTGATAGTTTGTATATTTCTTTTAGGGTATTGAGTGGACTCATATTGAATACTTCAACAATGCCATTATTTGTGATCTAATTGAAAATGTAAGTATTGACACATATCACAAATATATATATATGACACATATACCATAAGGTGAATATAATGTCATGAATATAAGTAGTTTTACCCATAATCTATAGTAAAGAAAGCCTATAAAATCACAGTGTATAAAATGTGCAATTGTCATGTGTCTGTTTATTTTACAAATCATTAAGTATTTGTATGATATAGTAAAGCCATAATTTCCAGACAACTTTCATTCTATTATAGCATAAGTGCTAATTACTACATATTGCCATGGCTATTTGCATAACCTGCCTGCTGCAAGATTGTGCTATATATCTCTGGTTGCTGTACACTTTACTCTTAATATTTTTTATGTTTGTTTTTTTTTTTTAAATATTGGCATAAATTCTTCACTATGCTTAGAAACAATGCAACAACTGAATGAAAACTAGACAGCTATAGTAAAAGGTTGTTATTCAGTTGTGTTTCCATGGATTGCTAATGAAAAGCTTTGATTATCATGTGCACTATGCTAAATATTTGGATATGTTAGGGTAGGGCATAGAATGTGTGTTTTGGTATGCATATCGATCAAGATTCCTCTCTGTGCATTTTAAGAAAACTTTTCTTCTATTTTTCAAATTTCATCACACACTGCAGTCTGTTCCATAGTCAGTCACCACATTTATGCCTGTGGAGCTCTTATTATGTTTGTGCACGTATTCCAAAATTAAATCCAACAGTAGTTACTTAATTGTCAATGCAGTGCTGCAGACTCAAGAAGAACCACCTTCAGTCAAGTTGGAAAATTTACTGAGATCATACAACTATTTGATAGTTTTTGGATTTTTTAGAGCTAAGACCCTCTGCCAAGATTTTATTGTGGTGGGTAGATTCTCCACTCTACTTGCCCGGTGACAATTATCACTAAACAAGGAGTAATAGGAAATCCTAAATTTCAAAATCATCCTGAGATAAAGAGGTGAGGGGAAATCTTCCAGTGGGAGCAATTGTTTTGGTGTCAGTAGTCGAGAACAAAATTCTCCACACTTTAGGGAGATTTCTTTCTTTCTTATCTGGTTGTATTTCCAAAACAAACTAAAGAAAAAAAAGATCTCCCCTTAGCAGGCTGATGACCAGAGAGGGGTTTTAACCCTTCCTTACTCAATTGTGTTTTTCCAGTCCATGGTTATGATGGTTGCCTTTCTTTTCAGGCTTTTTGTTGCACCAATTACCAATCCTTTCAGTAACACACTTTCTACCTTAAGGTGGCAACATTCAAACACCATTGTTACCCTAGGATACTTGCTCCTGATTTGGACCACAGAATATCCCCCACTCTCCCTATCTCCATAACAGTGAGGGGTCCCATAGTCTACACTATGGTAAACTAACCAGGGCTGACTACTAATGGGACTAATAAGCTCAGAGCAGACAGGTAGCGCTGGATGTTTTCAGCTCACAAGATTTCCCGTAGGATCAACAGGTATCTTTAAGACATACCAAAACACTTTCAATGGTACATTTCAGACCCAAATAAAGTAAAGTCTATTGTTAGGGTTTACAACTACTAAGGTAAGGTTGCATTGGCATGTCTAATGTTTTAGGTTTCCTAATTTAAAGTAAATAATGGATAGTTCTCCTTTAAATAGAAACTAGTACAAATTATTTAAATGACATTGATATATGTAGATGGTAGTACTGTCTGACCATATGGCAGAATTTCTACTATACAGTAGATATAAAAAGTTCACACACCCCCTGTTAAATGCCAGGTTTTTGTGATGTAAAAAATGAGACACAGAATAATGTTTTTTGCTGAAGAATTTACTGTATATTTATGAAAAGATCTTTGTTTTAGTGGTAGAATGTTATGTATTCATTTATTTGTTTTCCAGGTCATGTACCAGGTAGAAGGCTTTGTTGATAAGAACAATGACTTGTTATATCGTGACCTCTCTCAAGCGATGTGGAAAGCAAATCATGGCCTTATCAAGGATATGTTTCCAGAAGGAAACCCAGCCAAGATTAACCTCAAAAGGCCGCCGACTGCTGGTTCACAGTTCAAGGCTTCTGTGTCAACTCTGATGAAAAACTTACAAACAAAAAATCCTAATTATATCCGGTAGGTCACTCATGTAAGACATTTTAAACAAGTATACAAATAGTTTTTATTTTCTGTATTGATAATTTGGATACTGTATTAACTTTTCAGGTGCATTAAGCCAAATGACAAGAAGGCAGCCCATATCTTCAATGATGCGCTTGTGCGACACCAAGTTAGTTACCTTGGCCTGCTTGAAAATGTCCGGGTCAGGCGAGCAGGTTATGCCTTCAGGCAACCTTACGATCCTTGCCTGGAGAGATACAAGATGCTGTGTAAACAGACATGGCCACACTGGAAAGGACCAGCAAGGTATACATTTTGTTACTATAGTATGTTCACGGATGGAAAAAGGTTTTTAGATACATTGTAAATTATGGCCAGTCTATGAGCTTTTCCTTCTGAAAGTGAGATGATAATTAGGCTAATAATTCTGTGTTGAATTAGTATGATCGTCCCTATCGGCATGTCACAACTGTGAGCAAGATTTATTTACCAGCTTGACAAATGTTCACCCAGATCACAGTAGTGTTAGGTAGGCAGAAGATTCTGACTATATATGTAGCAAAATGTACTGGCCAGTTCTCGGTGTGGGGGACCTTAAGGTACAAAAAAGCTAGCCACTAAATCACTGTAAAACACAATTGTGTCCTTGGAGAGGACTTTGTAATTGAGATTAGTACAGAAAAGAAATCGTTCTGCAAAAAAACATTTTCTACTCTCCTGTCTAGGTCTCTGTCTGTGGAATGCTTTGTGCTTTAGCATGGCCTCTCAAAGCTCTCCATCTAAAGCATTTTACTTGTATATCGTAGATAAAGGGTTCACAGAGCACAAGTCACCCAGAGTTGATCTGTAGATGCCTGTGTACTACATGTATCCCTTTAACATCTTTTTATCGTCTTGAATTTTCCCTGTCAGGCTTGTTCTGGCACATGTATTTTGCCTTTTCACCCATATATCTTTTTTATGTTTGAGACGCTATTTAGAGGTTTTACACTCACTAGGCAGTGTTTAAGCAATCTTCTTACTATACCTATTGTTGCACTCAAGTGTCTGTTTGTTTTTGTCTTTAATTCTGATTTTCTTTGCATTGGCTTTAGCTTCTGTTTCTGTTTGTGTATCCTGTTACTCCTGGTTAGGACTTCTTTTTTTCTTGTCTGTTCATTGCGTAATCCAACTTTTTTCCTATCTTCCTATAGGTGTTTCTATAGTTGGTGTAAAGGCACAAAAAATGGGCTGGTACTAGAAATTACACACATTGAAAAACAAAAATAATGTAAACCTAGATGATAGAATTTTAATTTTGGTAAATTACACCAATCAGACCTAACCTCATTGCCAAGTTGTTAACTTATTACCAACTGGGGTTTTCTTGAGTAATGAGCAGTTTGTGCCCCCTGGGTCAGTTTAACTGACACCAATGATCTTTTTTGGCGATCTGTAAGGGTGAAATTCTTCCCACTGTCAAGCAGTGTGAGAAATTTTTTTCCCACTGACCACCATACTAATATACTGTGGGTATATTAATAGTAATAGCTGTGGATATAGTAATTGTAGCAGGAGTTACCTAAAGTCCTGAAAGTTATATCAAGTGTTCCCTCATATTAAAAAGGCTTAACTAACATTTTTATTGTATATTTGGTCTCCTACATAAGCTATATTCTTCATTGTAATGTAGACCTTTGTAGTATCCTAATTCAAGCATACCAAATAAAAAGGGGAAATAAAAAAAATCATGACGTTTTTTATCATTATTTAAAAGGGTAGCTATATA
This sequence comes from Pyxicephalus adspersus, assembly GCF_032062135.1. Taxonomy (NCBI): domain Eukaryota; kingdom Metazoa; phylum Chordata; class Amphibia; order Anura; family Pyxicephalidae; genus Pyxicephalus; species Pyxicephalus adspersus. The sequence goes on along the minus strand of NC_092864.1, from coordinate 67,863,533 downwards.
CATATATATATATATATTTTTTTTTATACTTCTTGGACCCCTACCACCATGTAATGGAGATATTGAGAGAAACACATCACAACCTTGGCTTCCTTTATAAAACTATTGTAACTGAATTCTCTAAGACTGGCAACCTACAATTTATTACATTTGTTATTTTAAGTTTAAATTTGCTTTAATCTTTACTAAGAAGAAAAGCTAGTGCCTAATTGCCCCATAGATATTTATGAGGGATTGCTGGCTCACTCTGAATGTTGGATGTGCACTTGGTTGTGTGAAAGCATATTTATTCAAGGATTTGATTCATCTGGTTTTGATTTATCACATTCCCACGTACTTGGTCAGTTTTTAGTTGTTGACAAATATATGTAATGATTTTTTTTGTCTCTGGTTACAGGGTTGGTGTAGAAGTACTACTCAATGACTTGGAAATTCCCAAAGAAGAGTATTCTTTTGGAAGGTCAAAAATTTTCATCCGCAATCCTCGAACGGTATATTTGATTTGATTTTTTTCTCACTCTAATATCTGCATTACTAAATGTAACAACAAACGTAATATGCAGTTGCACTATTCCTGACATATAAATGCAGTCCCAGACCTTAGATGGTTTGTGGTCTAAAACTAAGATTTTACACTTCTATGTTCTTAGCTGTTACCAGGTTCCTAATGTAATTTCACTAACATAAGTTTAAAAAATATTGTTTTGGACTCTCTAGTCCAAGAAACAAATCATAGCCTAAAACTATCTTAAAGGCTATTTATTTGAAAATTTAAACACATTTTGCTCTTTTGTTTTACCTTGTACTATACCCACTTAAATCTGCCATACAGGTTCCTTGTTAGTGCCATTTTCTAGAGGTGGGGGTGCTGTTAATCCAGTTTTATTCCAGATAAGCTACAACTCTTTAGAACACATAGACAGAGGGTACTATGAACAAAGTAATATCAGAGTTTAGGCATATTTTCATCCACATTAAGCATACAAATACAAAGATTAGATATACTCCTACTCTTAGGAAAGACCAAGCATCTTAATTAAAAGGTGTATAAACCCAAAGACAAAAATTGCTCATATTGCCTCTCACTAGTTATTAGATGTGTAGGCTTTTCATCTATACCCTCATCTGGTAATTTGGCTATTTGTTTTCGTTTTGTTTTACGGTGGCTACATTCACTATGCTGCATCTATGAATATAGCAACCTTAGGACAACAGCACCTATGGAGAAGGGTGTATTGGGTAGACTTTAGATAGGTGAAACACTCTTTAAAAGCTACAACAGTTTTCTTTTTCCTTATGGGATAAAGCTTTTAGGTTTCTGGCAGAGGTAAAAAATCCCAAAAACATGCAGTTAGGTTAATTGGCTTCCCCTTAAAAAAATTGACCTTGGACTACATTAACCCCATATGACTATAGTAGGGACATTAGATTGTGAGCTCCTTTGAGGGACAGTTAGTGACACGACTATGGACTTTGTACAGCGCTGCGTAATATGATCGCGCTATATAAATACTGTATAATAATATTAATAAGTTGCTAAAAATTAAAAAACCTTTTTGATTTGGCTGCCAACATGGCTTTTTTGAAATTACAATAGTAATGTTATATTATGTTTCCCTAGTTTTATTCTGCTGTGCATATAGATTTTTTTTCAACTTTTCCATAATATTTTCATCAGTATTGTCTAGTTTTGTAACACAGAACACATTCCTTTCTGTATCATTGTCATTAAATCTAGTGTAAATTAAATACTATATAATACGGTTATTTTATGTTTGTCTTTAATTGTTTACTGATGTATCATTTTATTTCCTCAATACAGCAACAGAACAAGTATAGAAAAATTAAAAGTGCTACCATTGTGATGCAGTCCTATACCAGAGGATGGAAGGTCAGTGATTCATTTACAAGTTTAGACAGCTGTTATTTATTAGACCTCTTATAGATTATTTGTTTCTAGAAGACTTAATTATTTAGGAAAAGGGCTTTGGTTAATTTAGGAGCTTTATTGCAAGGAAGAATTCAAAATAGTAAATCTTAGCACCCTCCTCCTGCTTGTTTTTGTTGATATTAAAAATTGCATAGTCAGTTGAGCAGTTGTGAAGCAAGATAAATAAGATTATTATAACATCATTTTTGATAAATATGGTTTATTCTTAGTTAGAGCAGGTTTTCCAAAGTGTATGAAGGGCACTGAAGTTTTTTGCTTATAATATTTTGGGGTAAATACCTGAAACTGCTCTTTTCATGTAAACTCTGCTCTTGGAAAAGTAGACAAACTGTACATCTCCCTTCTTCCTAAGCAAGATAAAATATAATACACTAAAATAATATTGTGAATGGCGTTATACAATTTTTTATGTCCACAGGCAAGAAAGATCCTTCGGGAACTTAAATATCAGAAGCTTTGCAATGAAGCAGCTACTACAATTGCAGCATACTGGCATGGAACACAGGTAAGGCTCTCCCAACATTTTATTGTAGCTGTGGAATATAGCATCTTGGCCACAATGTGTTAAGAACAATTGTACTTATTTATGATATAGCCAAATCACCGCTATCACAAATCACCAGCTGTAACAAATTCTGCTCTCCCACCGTTCACTTGTTTTCCTGGGCCACATTGAGTTGGGTCCCTCCTCCCAACAGTTTACGCTTTTTAAACCTCAATTTCAAATGCACCACAGGCGCGAAGGGAACTGAGACGACTGAAGGAAGAGGCTAGGAATAAACAGGCTGTTGATGTTATAAGGGCTTACTGGCTTGGACTTAAGGTATTGCACGCATGCGTCCAAATCCACCATTACTATCACCACCCAATGCTCATAATCGCTAACAAAATCCATTAAGTAGGGTAGTGCATGTTAGCTCCTTTAACAATTAAAAAGAAATGAGGACTTGAGAATGTGTCCTTCATCAGTGCTGCATGTTTTCTCCAGGTTGTAATTAACAATTGTAATCTTTTAATTTTCACAAAACCAATGAGTTGCCATATTCTATATGCATACAAATGAAATCATACTGCATGTATAAAGACTATTTTAAACCAAGTATGCAGTTAATGGTCTCAACATTTGTATTGTTTTTATCTGGAATTTTGCTGTTTTGGAAAGGGGGCACAAGGATTATGACCTCTGTCTCGCATTTATTACTCTCTGTGTTCCAGATGGGCAGTTTTACAATTTGTCTCCCAGACAAAACACAAAGCAAAACCTTTTCAACTAGTACAAGGGCAGCAATAAAATGCTTAAAGCAAAATGTTAGAACCCCTGCCAGGGACTTCTTTCCTCCTGTGCCATAAACTGTTGTCACTAGTAGAGGAAATGAGAGATAATATCCTCAGCAGGGCCTTACACAAAAATTTAAACTGGGGTTCTAACAGTATCCCATTCTGTCCAAAACTGAAAAAGTATGCTTTTAATTTTATGAATGTTTAATTTCAAACTGGTCATCATGAATTAATAGGGGAGTGTGTGGGGAAATTAATAATAATTTATTTAAATATTCAGTGTATTGTGCAGTTCAATGTGCACAAAATGTCTTATAATGTATTGTCAACAAACCAACATTTTCTTGCACTTTATTAGGATTGGTAATATATTTGTAAAGGTAAGTAGGCATCTTGTAGTGGTGTCTTCTGCATGGTGAGTGACCTGGATCTGCTCATAGTATTTCTGGTAACTGCATGCCTTTCACACTTATTGCATAGTACAGTTTGTGGGAACACTTCAAGTCTTTACTATGTTCCAAAAAGTATTAATGTGCAACATGCATTAAGTACAAAGAAGTAGATGAGGACATGATACATTAAACTGGTGTGTATGAACTTAAAAATGGTTTTCACGTCTGAAATTTAAATAAATGTAAAACTTTTGAGCATGTGCCTGCATAGTTTTCTGCAACATCCCTATCCTGGCATATTATTAAAGCAGTGTGAAACCGTTTCAAGCAGTTAGACTTAAAAAATTGTTGATTTGGTGTTTTAGATGGCTCGGCTTTGCACATTGCTCTCTAACCCTATTCTTAAGGTTTAGCTATGTTTTTACTGGACAGAAACACAAATATTTACAATAACATAATTATGAGTTTTGCATTATAAGCAAAGACCGCAAAGACTGCAAAAAGTTTTTAAAAAAGTATGCATCTTTTTACAGAATTGAGATGGAATCTCTTGGAGTTTGAGAAATGTAAGAAGAAAGATTACCCTATAGCCAACATAAAAGTAAAATGAATGAAATGAAGTAGTGATTTATGAGGACTATTTAATTGCTGTTATTAGAGATTGAAATCCTTCAAAAAGGAAGTTAGTGGATAAATATAAAACCTATAGGTACTCAAGGTAGTGTTTGCAGAAAAAGTCCCTGAGCGGTGTGCTGCACCAGGTAGGCAGTAGGAATTCAAATTGATGGCTGAAAGCATGGGAAAAACTGAGTTGGTTCAGATATCCACAGACTGGGTAGCTAGGGCTGCTTAGTATGTTGGTTTTCTGGGAAGGGCTAGACGGGAAAAAAAGTTTGCAAAAAAACGTATCAAAGGAAATTGTGAAGTTTAATTAGAATTTAATTGGTTTGTTGCAACGCTAAGGAGATGACATGTATTAAAAAAAAATCAATAAAATGTTGTATAGTTTAAAATAAGTGGCCTTAATTACTTCATGGGTTTCACGCTGAAAAAAAGACATAGTTCAGAATATATTCAGAAGTTCAGAATTTGAAAGCAATGGGATGTTTTATTTAGGTAATTTGCTGTCCTTAGCTTTAGTATTATACAGTCAAGATTAATGGGATACCTGGAAGAGTTAGGCTGGTTACAGAGCGGCTATAAGATACAGTTTACCTGTTTCATTTTGATAAATTTCAGATCCATTCCCTAAAACAGTAAGGTAAAATGTCACCCTACTCTATCAGTATCAGTAGTATGGACCAAGAATGGGAAAATGTAGGTCTGTATAGAGTTCTGGACATTAGGGAGTGATTTTGCACTCTAAAGGAAGCAAAAAATTCAAAAGAAAAATATAGAAACATAAAGCATCTAATGTAATTTGGGTGGAAACTAAATGGCATTTATTATGTGATAAGAAATAATGTGCTACTATAAAAAAAAAAATATTTCCACAAATAATACATTTTTATACATACATACAATCACAATATGTTTCTATAACTTGACTTAGCCTTCATGCCTATTTTCTTCTTGGTACTTACTGCTACTGGTGCAATAGATTCTTTGATGCATGTTTTATACCAACATGCAATGATTTTTTATTTTTTTAATGAAAGTTTCTCAACCATCTGTCTGAAACTGTATTTGGAGAAGTTCTCTTCTAGTGATTTTGCTTCTTGCCTTCTTGCCTCTGGCTATGTTTCCATTCAATATCTAAACGTTTTAGGCTCGAAGGGAATTAAAACGCTTGAAGGAGGAGGCTAGGCGTAAGCATGCAGTTGCAGTCATTTGGGCTTTCTGGCTTGGACTAAAGGTACTGTTTCTATCCCATTGAAATCAGTTCATTGCTAACCATGGTCTTAGCAGATTGACTTTTCCTTTCTGTCTTTTAGCTGGTTGCTGCTTTTATTTTCTTTTTACATTATTTTAAAGATATAAGAACCATTGGCATTGTGATTTTCATGTTGAAGCTACACAGACATTTATTTGTATTTTCTTCACACATTTTGCATATTTGTTATTTCTGTGCTAAGAATATTCTTGTTCTTTTAAAATAGAGACTAATGACACAAATATACTGGATAATCACTGTTCTTATTATATTATCAAATACATTTACATAATGGAGCCTATTTAATAATGTTTACACTCAAGATTCACACACCTGCTATGCAACATTCATATATTTATTTGTGAGAAAAGTGAATCCTAGCTAAAAGACCACAGCATTGGTGTAAGTTTATGATACATCAGTTTAATAAGCAATCTTGAGTTGATAAACCTGATCAAGCCATTTATCAGTTAAATTAAAGGTACCTTTGATAGGACATCCCACACCTACTTTCCATGCACACCTCACCACTTTCAGAGCCTCCTAAAACACGCTGTACTTCTGGGTATGAAATGCATGTGACATTTGTCCCTTTCTCCCTAGAGGCAAATGGCTGATTTCCAGACATGAACACGGAGTGTTGGGTGGGGGTTTGGCAGGAAAGATCACTAGACCCGGATATCCTGCAAGTGAACAAAGTGTAGGGGAAGTATGCAGAAATTAGCTATTGGAATACATCCTGCAATATAGAACAACTTGTGAATATGCCTGGTCCAGGTGTAATGTTGGATCAATTCAATTATCTCTATAAATTAGTAACGTTATGTCCTTTATTGACTGTATTGTTTTGTATAGGCTACTGCACTTTACATAAATAATCTCGTGCATAAAAAAACATTTATTGGGTTATTGTTAGCACAATTTCACAATGACTGAGATATAAAATATACACGGCCCCAGTATATTTCCATTTAAAACTTACCTTTTTGGATACCAGCACCAGACTCGTAATACATCTTTTTTCAGCAGTGGTCGGGTTTGTGCTAATGTGATTTTGCTCCTTCTTAAATTTACAACTCAGATTTCCCACTGCTCATTGGTAATAACACAATAAGACCTTCTTTATCAGAGTGGGGTAAAGCTACAAGGAGCCAAATATTAAATATTGCTGCATTCATAAATCAGTGTAATCAGTGTAATAGATTATAAATTCACTATTCATATCAATGTGACTGTGTTTAGAAATGTAATTTGTTGCTTTATTTAAATGATGCTTTTTGTCCTACAATTTAGGGAGTTGTCCACAAACATGGGGAACACAAGATACTCCTTTTTGGAAGCTGTATATAAATATATATTTATATTTCATAATTATATATTTGTATATGGATATATTTCATAATTTTTTAGTCTGCTCTTTTTAACTCTGTGACCTTATTTCACTTATGACAGAAATTGCCACATACTGAACATTAGAGCTGTAATAGCAGAAATCTCTACATAAATGTGTGCTTGTCAAAACATTTCTATTTCAACAAACTTTCTATATAACCGGCATTTCTGCAGAATTGTTAGTTTTACACAATGTCCTATTTAAACATTGCAATGTTGTTAACTTACCTTTATTGTATATATTTAATAGCTAGACACAATAGGCCCTTGAATAATATCTGGTGTGAATAATCCATTGATCTGATTTTAGCCTCCATCTCCTTATGCTAATAATTTAAGGCATTCTAGCACAACATTTAAAGCTATAGAAGATAAATTTGGCAAGATCCTCCTCAAGATCATGAGAGAATGTATGTTTATTCCAAGGACCTAAGGTTTTACATTTCCCTCAATTTCATTCTGAACATTTTCTTATTAGGTTTATAATGCTTTACTGACCGGGCACATTTACCTTTGTCAACACAAATCAACAAATATTTCCATTTTACGGTGCACTTTGTTTTTGATGTCACATTTTACAGTGCATCCATTTAATTATGTCAGTGGCGTGATTTCCATATTATTTCATAAACTGTCCTAGATGAAATCTGTTTCATCAACACATGTCTGGTAGAAACACTTTATTATTTCATTTTTGATTTGCATACATATTCGCCTAATCTGTAAGAAATTATACTATTCAGGAATGACACCATTTAATGTAGACTTGCAACATCTAGATGCAAATATACGTAAAATATAACAATTTTGGTTTTCAGATTTACAGTATTGGTGAACCAGCTCATTTATTGTTGTTTCTTTCAGTCACCCTCGTTGATTGGCACTATCCTATTTTGTTCTTTCCCTATTTCTATCTAGGCACTGCCTTTGGTTGTTTTTATATCTTCAAAATCATAAAATAGTTTCATTTAACTTTGCTTTACTTCTATATGTTTAGGTACGTAGGGAGTACAGGAAGTTTTTCCGGGCAAATGCTGGAAAGAAGATTTATGAGTTCACCATACAGAGAATAGTAAGTGAAGTATTTTCTATGTATCGAAATTTTGTTTTCATCCATACATTTGGTAATTAAGATAAACTCAATGCTCATATGTATAAAATGCAGTTACGTACATATAAACAATTATAAAACGGTGTTTACAAATGAACTAGTGTAAGTGCCAGAATTCGCACCGCAGACCAACACCCTCAGCTCATTGGACTTGGCTGGAGATAGGGAAATGCTGACAGGAGAGGAGAGCATGATGGTTCCACAATGTGCTGCTGGTTCCTTATTGTCCTAACAGCAGATGGGGATGTTCTTGGTCAAGCTGCGCTGCATCTGTTGTAGAGTTCTAGGTTTGCAAACTGTGCTTGGAGGTGCATTTACCATTATTTTTGAGTTCTACTGGAGTGCGTTTCAAAGTGCATCTGTCTTTCAGCTGACTAAGTGGTACAGGTATCAGTTTATTAAAAACAGGTAGTTTTTTTAAGCTGCTTTAGCATTCTCATTGTCCCATGTTGGGGGAGAAGTGATTTAGAAGCAGACAAAGCCAGGGTTTAAAACTTTTTTCCTGTTGCTAATTTGTAATCCATAATGTATTTACCTACTTTTTATGTATAGATATTCTGAAGATAATTAAAACTTTCTCTCTTGGGGGCTGTACATTGAATTTTATATCTTGCAAACATAAAATCGAAATCACTGTTGAAATATGACAAAATATATGTACTGCAAAGGGAGAAGATTCAAGCATGGGGTTAAATCTTATGCTCAAAACTATTAAAAAGTTATGAGTGAATTAGCCCTTAAAGCATGTCATTACAAGGACAATAGACTGTTTTGACAGCTGTTGAATTAAAATTTAGTCACAGCAGTATGTACGTAATTTCTTCATTATAACTTTCCACCTTAACCATCCGGTCCTTTGTCAATAAATCATCTTTGTTGCAGTAGTATGATTTTTTGATTCATTTTTATCTGTTATGTTATTTGTCCTAACTGCTGATATTTGAGAGATAGAAAATGTATTCTATTAACAAAATGAAAAACTTCCTCTTAATGCCCAACTTCATCCATTTTAATTTTTTAGTATGCAGGGGTAAATCCTCTGTTTGGTTTCTATTACTATCTGCGTTCCACCAGGGAGCTTTTTCCTTATTTATAGAGTTCTCACTAGGACAGAGAGTGTGCAATATCTTTCCAATGGGGACCCTGTAAAAAAGCATGTTTGTGAGTGAGGAAGTCTTGGAATCCCTGTGAAGTTCTCATCAGCATCTGCTCCCCTGGGGTGATTATCTTTGCTTGCTGTGTGGCCTCTAGGACAGAAAATTAATGGAAAATGTCCCCTCATCAAAGACACAGACTGGAAGAAAACCTGGTAGTAGGTTTCCTGCACCACCCAACAAGCAAAAAAACCTTTGCAATTTACTATTAAAATGATAAAAACTTTGGAATGGTTATATAGTCAACCAGTTTCTGTGTTCTGAATACAGTGGCAGTAAAATCAAGCTGACCTTTTAACATATTAGAAAACAAAGTCTCTACACCTTTTACTTTCATTTAATCAGTTCTCTGGCCCTTAAAGAGGAGCTCAAGTTCCCATGGCTTGCCTCCCCTACGGCAGAGCATTCTTACCTGCGTTTTTATCTTGGTCCACCTGGTCTTCTGTTATAATATTTGGCCAGCCTGTTTGGCTGGCTCATGATAATGGCGGTTTCATCCCATCACTACAGCATGCCTGACAATGTTCTCTGTGATAGATTCACACTTTTCCATTTCCATGAAGTGCAAATCAACTTATTAAGGCTTAAAGTAGTTCAGTGCTATCTTGGAAAAGACATATGCTAATGTAAGAATACTTACAATAAACAATATCTGAATTGTAATAATGAGTATGTCTTTATGGACTCTTCAAGTGAAACACAAAACAAAGTTAGTAGAGAGTAGCTAGAAAACACCTAGTTTACAGCTTTCATTTGTCTTGGTCCCCAGTTCCCTTACCAGGCACAAATGTGCGATTTATCTCCAAGTGCCCCAGATAAATTCCCCAGATCATGTAGTGCAGCCTGGCATCTATGCTGGCTGAGGATGGAATTTTAAAAGTTACAAAAGGAGCAGGCGAATAAAACCAGTGACTAACTTCCTAGAAGATTTAATGCAATCAAATAAAGGTTATTTAGGTAATGATATTGCAAAAAGGTTTCAATAACATGTTTATAAATTCAATTTCTGTTTTAAGGTATGTTATTAAAAGTTTATTTCAGTATTAGTAGCCAATTTTAGTACATAAAACATTTAAATTTAGGCAGTTCAAAAGTTTTATTTTTAAAATGTTAAAATTATCTAACTTTTTAACAGATGCAAAAGTACTTTCTAGAGATGAAGACAAAAGTTCCTTCCGTGTCACCCATAGACAACAATTGGCCGGCAAGACCTTACCTCTTTTTGGATAGCACGCATAAGGAAATGAAGAGGATTTTCCATCTGTGGAGGGTAAGATTTTTATTTAGCTGGAAAGCCATAATCATCTAACTCTAATGTTTCCAGACCGTTCATGTAAGGATATTAGTTAAACATTTATTTCCAGCATTGGACAGTAGGATTGCCAGAAGACTGACTGGTAAAGCCAGTAATGATACACAAGAGAGAAATGATGCTGCTGACAACTGCAATTCTTCTAAACATACTGCCAGTACGGGAGGCTTGTGTAGTTTTGCTTATTTGTCCTTTTTTATTTTTCATACCCTAATGGAAACAAAGTCAAAACAGATGCCTTTGTTTAAAGGCAGTACAAAAAGTGCTTTAGTCTCCATAGTGTAAAACACAAAACATATGAAAATAAAGAACTATAGTTCAGTTTATACTAGCACAGAACAGTTTTATGTTATTGGAATTTGAGTTCTCTTATATGGCCCCCAGATCTTGCTGCCTATTTTACCTCTTTTTTTCCCTTTTTTCAGGGTAAAGAGGTAACTAAGAATTGGTTTTAAACAGTAGAATTAGGAATTCAATGCATTCTAAACAAACAGTCATTCATATGATTGGGCTCGGCAAAAATCTAGTACATCTGTTATGTTCAGTAAAGAAAGAGCAGAATGTGTTGTGCTGCATTCTGTGTGCACATCTCAGTTGTGGGGTTTGTAAAACCCTGATTTTTCTACTTTAAAGGAGAAGGATTTTAAATCAATGCAACAATGAATTGTCCTGGTCTTTTTGCAATTTAAACCCTCCAGTGTTCATTTACAATAATTGGTACTCTGTTAAACAGACGCTTGGGGGATGGGATAGAAATTCTTTTATAAAGGAAATGGGAAAATTCCATCAATGTGGTGATTATAAACTTCCTGTCTTGTTTTACAGCTGATGTAAACGTGTGTAATTAATGTCACAAAAAATAAACCAATGGTCTTTTCTTAAGCAGTTATTTGTAGATGGTAGCATTTAGAGGTCTAACTACTATGTACATGAAAACTGTGGTATTCACAAATCAATATACAGATATTAATGCAGGCCGTATCCTATTGTCGTATGTGCTATATTAATACTTCAAATATTTTATTCTGACATTTTTTAAACCTCATTTTGTATATTTACTAATGTTTTTTTTACTGCAACTCTTTGAAATTATTGTGATAAAGATAAAATGGCTGTAAAGATTAAGCTTTTTTGAGAAGTTGATTCTTCCTGAAAACAGAAACATATTAAGGACAATGATTTAGATGTCCCATAAAACCAAAGCCAGATGGAGCCTCCTGTGGAACGTACTTAACCCCTGCACCCCATAAGTCACACAGTCTGCTGAGTGCAGTGTAAGAACTTTATTAGTGCTCTTGGCAGGTATTACAATCCTACAGCAAAGTCATTGCTAACTCACTGCTCTTAAACCCAGGTGTGGCCTTCACTAGAATTTGATTGGTCATAGAAGTTTTCAGTAAGAAGCCAGAAAAACAAAGAGCATTCCGTATGATACTTCTAGTTACAGCATGGTGGCTCAGTGGTTAGTGCTCTGGCCTTTGCAGCTCTAGGTCCCGGGTTCCAATCTTGTCCAGGACACTATCTGCATGGAGTTTGCAGTTTCTCCCCCTGTTTGCGTGGGTTTTCTCTGGTTTTCTCCCACATCCAAAAAAAAAAGCAGTTAGGTTAATTGGCTACCCCCCAAAATGGACCTTAGACTGTATTAAAGACATATGACTATAGTAGTGACATTAGATTGTGAGCTTCTTTGAGGGACAGCTAGTGACAAGACTAGTGACTTTGTACAGCGCTGCATAATATGAAGGCGCTATATAAATACTGTAAAATAATAAAATGCTAGTAGTTTACTTGTTGTGTCCACCAACTGCAGAATTAAGCTAGCAAGGCATCTCTTATTTATACAACACTAAGGCTTAAAAAGGTTTTAAAGTAGGATCCCTAGAATTCAGCAGAATTATTAAAGTGTACTTGTTCTACATGAACAGGTAGCGGTTTGTTACCCATTTCCTGCAGGCATTGTTAGCTTTTCATTTCAAGAACACAATGGTATAAAAATTTGAAGGTCACCTAGGAGGATGTCTGTTGGCTGCACCCCTTCCTAGCTCCACAATGGTTACTGCTACCTACATATTGGTTAGGGAGACTGCTTATCCTGTTGGTAGGCCAAGAAGAGATAGTTTGATGGGGACCGTTTCACTTTTTTATGATATTGATATATCTATTATTGTATGTTTCCGTTTAGACCCTTAAATATTTATTCAATCCTGAGGAAGCAGCCCAAGTTCTGTGAAACGTGTTGAATGACATAATCTTTGAATGGAATTTTACCTTCTATTTAAATTTGTTTCTATAAGTGATATTCCTAGAGGAGATGCAATCATTATTAGTTATATGTTCGGGTCTAATTATCTTCTGTACCATGTATGCGCGCAATTTGTTATGTTTCTAATTATTAACTATTATGTTCTCAAATTATTAAGTATTACCCTGTGATAGTCCTGCTTTGTTTTAACTCTTTTGTTCACATTCCTTCCTTGATGGGGACTGCAAGTCCAAATTTGCATAGTAGAACTCCCCAGTTTAAGAAGCTCTCAAACAAACTTTTCTTAGAGCACCTAGTGGCAGATGCTACTGGATTTATATATACTGAATATTTTGGGGAAAAAAGAGGAGCAGTTGCATGTGTCATCCAAGTTCAAAATCCAAGTAAAAAAGAGGATGTACCAACAAAATAGGTAGCTCCTTGTTTTAGCCGTCTCCTATGAGTCCAAAATTCTTTCACTTTTACATTATCAAAGTGTTGTCTCTTCTCTTCCTTGTTACAACTTATGTTGTGGAGATGATTTCACATCAAGGGACTTTTATATGTATAGAGTGATAAAACAATTTCCTGTTGCTAGTAGCAGTCAGAATCATTGTTTCATTTTATTTCCACATTGCAGAAATGTCAGTTAAACCAAATAGGCTAAACAATAAATATTTTACTGTAGCATATTTTTTATATAAAAAGACTGCATCTCTTGTGGAAAAAGCAGGTTAGGTTATTCAAAGCTTTAAATCAGGAAATGAAGGGAAAACCTACTACTTTTGTAAAGAAGCTCAACATTTTGTCATGCTAGGTTGGTTTGCCATGTGGCTCAATGTCTATGAATAAACTTGTTGAGTTGAAGGTATATAACATGAGAGATATGAGATAGGCATACTGGTTTTCGCCCACATCCTCATAAACTTGCAGTGAATTGACTTCTGTTCTATAAATCAGTCTTAGACTGTGTTATTGACATATGGCTATAGTAGGGACTTTAGATTGTGACCTTCTTGTGAGAGACCGCTTGTGACATGACTGTAAAACGCTGTGTAATATGTTGCCTCTGTAATGGTAATAATAAGGCATACCAACATCACTTTCATGGGGAATACATTTTGCGTTGGAGCCCAGCTGAGTAAAGTTCATATATGGATTTATTAGTTTATATAAGATATGGCAGAGATTATTATTATTACTATTATTATTATTAAGTCCCTTTGTCTTATTTTCCAGTGTAAAAAGTACAGGGACCAATTCACAGAGCAGAAAAAGTTCATATATGATGAAAAACTGGATGCCAGCGAACTCTTCAAGGATAAGAAGTCATTATATCCTGCCAGGTAAAAGCTCTGGACCTTCATTAGAATGTGGTCTGTGTTCTCTTCTTAGAATGCATACATATTTCTTTATTTAATGGAACTTTTGTTAAAGGGACAGTACCCTGTAAGAAAGGAGCCATTATACCTACCTATTCAATGCCCTGTGACTCCTACCTTCCCTCCAAACTTTCAGGAGTGTTGGATGCCTGTGTCCTCTGTCATATTCTGTTACTGCTTACTCCAATCCTTATGTCCGTAAAGGGCACTAGAGTGATGTTAGGGGTTTGGTGAGAATCACAGCATGCAGCAGGGAACACAGGCATCTGACACTCCTAAAAACATGAAATGCAAACACAGTGTAAGTAAGAGACAGAGGCTGCAGATCCAATAGAAGGTTACATTTCTTCTTTACAGTCAAATCAAGCTATTGATTATATATTATGTATGCTATTGATTATATATATATATATATATATATATATATATATATACACTAAGTTACATACAAATATACTTATCTGATTGTTTTTTCATAGTGCCATATTTTGTTTGCAGGGGGGATAGTATTTCTTGTCTCTATCTTGTCTATCACTCACCGACAGTTCTAAAGATCCTCCAAATGAATAAGAGACAGCTTGGTGTTAGTATAATTCCTATTGTAAAATTACCAATTTGTGATTATTTCAGTGTTGGCCAACCATTCCAAGGAGATTATTTGGAAATTAGCAAAAATCCAAAATATAAGAAGCTAAGTGATGCAATTGAAGACAAAATTATAATTGCGGATACTGTGAGTAAAATCAACAGAGCAAATGGAAAGGTAAGGCTTTGTCTAAAATGTATATCTTGGGGTAGAGGTTTAAAAAAGGTTTTCCTGTTTTCTTGTGACTACATAGTATCATGTTGATTCTCCGTTATCTCTGTTACTTTGAAAGGTTGTCCTTTCTCCCAAGCTTTTGTTTTTTTTTTCTGCAGAAAAAAAATTGCCAGGTTGGCATTTGATCCCTTGACCCTATCCTGCTGAAACAATGTTGGTCCTTCAGGAGTCATTTAGGAGTAGAGGGGCTCTTTAGTGTACCAATATCCTGTTGCGCAACCAATTGTTTTTGTTATCCACTACTGTTAGTGTTTGTGTCTGTTGACCTTGTTCTTCATATTCTTGGGGTTTCATTCATCTTTCTCAGGTATTGATGTTAGAGTAGCTTCTTCTCCCTAAGCTTTTTTCTTTTTTTTTGCTTCTGGGTTTATAGTGCTTCTGGTGATGTCTGAGAAGGTGACCCCATACACCTAGGGCAATCCACTATTCAGATTCTAGTCTGGATGTCACATAGTTCTGATGGTTTGACCTTCAAATTTTTTTTCTTCCGAGCCTGTTTGACTCACATAATTCTGTAACACCCCCCCACAACATCATTTGGATGCCTATGTATGAGATGCCTATGTCCAACATGGATGAATAGGAAAAACTTTTTTATGAAATTGGCCTGCATTTTTTTTTTCAGATGCCAGTGTCCAATTCTTGTTCAATTCTGTAGGTGGAAGTGTAATTTAAAGGTCCAAAATCGAAGTGTCCCTCAATAAACTCCAAGAAAGGAATATTATGAATAGATCTTACAAAAACATTTTTAAGGCCATATTTAAGCTCCATTCGGTCACAAACCCTAACATTATGTGGACTTTAAATAGATAAGAAGCTGTGGGCTTTTATCTGTTGTTCACCAATATTCTATTACAGTGATAGTTCACTGAGATGTGTAACCAATCATTAAATAACAGGACTCTGGGCAATTTAAAAAGTCCAAATCCAGAGACACAAGCATGAAAAAAATTGTGAGTAAAGGTTACAATTGTAGACAATGTCTCCACATAAATGAGGGTTAAACAACACTTGTTACTGTTTCCACATTCTGAATTTATATTCTGTTTTAAACATTCCAATTTTTATCTATGCTTTCATACAATACAATACAATACAGTGTTTAGTAAGTGAACCGTTTTTAAAATGAACTGTTTTTTGAATGTGTTTCGTAGTGAAAGCTTGCTCAGGTAGTAAATTATTTTTCTAAATATTATGTCTGTAAAGGTTCTGATTCATCCGAGTCATGGTTTATCAAGTAGTAGTTAGTCACAAGAATAAGTCTATTTGAATGTGACTAGTACAAGATATCCTAATAATCAGAGACCAGATTTTCTCAGCTCACTTCTTCCGTTTTCTCATTTGCAGGGAGCAACCAGAATATTCTTGTTGACCAAGAAAAATGTAATTATTGCTGACCACAAGTCGGGACAAATCAAACAAGAAGTTTCTCTGAGCGATATTACAAAATTGAGCATGAGCTCCCAAAATGACGGGTTCTTTGCTGTACATCTTAAGGAGGTATGTTTTTAAATCTACGTACAGTTTAATGTAATGTAATAGTGTATGTCATTGTGGAATTTACAGACTGTTAAATATTGAAAAGACACTTTCAACACTATTTTTTAATAGTTTGACATTTATTATTCCATTTTAAAATATATGTTGTGTATAGAAGGTAAGTCTTGAAGGCTTTCTAATAAAAGTTATTCTGGCCACACTTTATTGTAATTGTAAGGCAGTTTCCACTGCAAAAACAAAGGTTGCCCACCATCTACAAATTACATCATTTTGTGTGATCAATACTAACTATTGGTGGTAGGTTGTATTCTTGGGTTTGGTCATTTTGTTCATCAAAAAGCTGAATAAACTGGTTTCTTTATCCTGCACCCTTAAACTATCCCATTCCTTGAATTTAGAACATGGAGAGCCACAATCTTACAGTCTGATGATACTCTCTTATCTATTCAGCACTACTAAGTTGCTGCCTTGTATTGGACCTCACACTTATTTATATTAAAGTCTAGAAAGTAACGTGAGGACGTTGTGTTTGTGATTTCAGGGGATTCCCGTCACGCCCTATTGTAGAGATTCCTTTGAAACACTTTTTTTTTATTGGTCGGAATCAAAAAGTGTTCATAATAAAATTCATGTGTGTAGCACATGAAACAGCTTTGAAATGACTTAACATTTTTGAACAAAGTATGACAGGCCACATCCAGTGGAAGATACAAGTTGTTCATAGTTTTGTGATCATTATGATCCTTCCAGATCCTTTTTATTATATGTTGAACAGATATTGCT
Source organism: Pyxicephalus adspersus (assembly GCF_032062135.1). Classification (NCBI taxonomy): domain Eukaryota; kingdom Metazoa; phylum Chordata; class Amphibia; order Anura; family Pyxicephalidae; genus Pyxicephalus; species Pyxicephalus adspersus. Next base: position 67,846,343 of record NC_092864.1, on the reverse strand, counting down.
AGTTTTATTGAATCACTATTAGGGCTGTATTGGCTGAGGTCCAAAATTGCTGCCCACCATGTGTGTAAATGACATAGTTACATAGGTTGACCCTAAGTTCCACCACTAGGGAAATAAACATCTCAAATATAAAACCCTATAGACATAGTTGATCCAGAGGAATGCAAAAAACCCTGGTTCAATTTGCTCCAACAGGGACAAAATTCCTTCCTGATCCCGTGAGGCAATCGGATGTTCCCTGGATCAGCAGTCTCTGTTTTATTTACTTTAAAGCCTTAATCCCCAGTTATATTCTGTGCTTCTAGAAAAACATCCAGCTTTTAAAGCAATCAATAGAACTTGCTGAAACTTCTTCCAATTCCACATTTTCACTGACCTTACAGTGAAGAATCCCTTCCTCATCAGGAGATTACATTTCTTACAAAGAGTGCCCTCTTGTTCTTTGTCATGATCTTAAAGTGAATAGTTGGGAAGAAAGTTCTCTATATGGACCATTTATATATTTATACAGGGTGCTCATATCCCCCCTTATACGTCTCTTCTCAAGGGAGAATAGATTCAGTTCACCTAATCTCTCCTCATAGCTGAGTTCACAAAACTATAACTGGTGCCCAAAACTGATCTGCATATTCCAGACGAGGACAGGATTATGTCTCAATCTCAACAGTCTATTCCTCTTTAGATTACATTAGATTAGACACAAACCAGAAAAAGAATAAATTTCTTCTAGAAAATATCTTTTTATATCTGCAGATTTTTTGTCATTCAAGCATTGTAAGGTTTTTGCTGGCAGATGCAGAATAAGTGAGTTTTTATGATGCAATACACATTGTGCCTTGCTTAACTATAAAGACTTAAGTAGCTTCCAACAGTATATATTCCACAGATTTCTAACATTTTTGAAGTAGTCTCTAGCCTTCTGATGGTAACATATTAACCCAATATTTTTCCAAACATAGGGCTGTGCAGCAGCATCCAAAGGTGACTTCCTCTTCAGCAGCGATCATCTCATAGAGATGGCTACAAAGCTCTACCGTACTGCACTGATGCAGACAAAACAAAAAATCTACATTGAGATTGCAGATGAGTAAGTAGTGTCCGATGATTTCTACGGTTTGTTTTGCTGTACATTTTTTACTTCTGGGACTTTTGCACTGCATTTTCATATTGATTAAATTTGTGTTTCTATCCTGGTCTCATCTAAAACTGATGGGGGAAAAAATCTTGGCTTTTATACTGCAATCTAACAGCATATGGGGCGCCTAACAGTCTGAAGTCTAACTGTTCACTGGATTTAATATGAACTGTGTGTTAACTCTTCTTTTCCAAAGGGTACTAAGAACAGTCCTTATTGTTTTTATAATTCTTACCTGAAAGAGTTTTTTGTTATATATTTTACTTATTTTTATATGTTTATTGTTGTCATGATTGGACTTGACGGTCTATATCGGGTGATCTAGTTAACTGACTCACTATTGGGATAAAAATCAATAAGCTACATAGACAGTATTATTTTTAGTCAAAGTTGAATAGGCTATATATATGTGTAGATAGATTTACCCACACAAACATTTCATTTACTAACTCCTTTCAACTCAAACGGCAAGCTGTGCAGTAGGAAAACCAACACAGCACTAGAAATGATTGCTATAAATGGGATAGAAAACCTGATAGGTCTCAAGGTTACTAGCACCTCGTGAGATTAAGATAATACTTAGGAATGATTTAAAAAGCACCAGATGTTTAAAAAACAGGAAGTAAGCACACACCAAACGTTTGTTGTACCTGTCATTGTCTCGGGAACAAAGATTTTCTTAATGTGGGAGAAATGTATTCATAAGTTTCCTAATAAATCTCATGAAAACCTATAAATTGGCAACCGGGGGGAGGTGTTTTATTTTCTGAAATGACTCTGCTTTTTCTCTTGGTATTATAACAAATGCCCAAAAACACAGGCCGTTTCCCTGCCAATAAAACAAATAATGTGGTATAAGTCTTTCTTTACATGTTTCCTCTCCTAATTAATCTATTAGTGTACTGTGCTTAACTGCAAAAAAATATTTTGGTCCTATGCCTGCCTGTGGGGAGTTAGTAAGGATGTAAATTTTTGACATATGTTGGCCAGAAATGGCAATAAATGAGCACAGTGTTTAAAAAACAGAACATAGAATTTTTTAGAGCTGGGTTTTTACATTGTACACAGGTCATCTAAAAACATATTTTATGGTACAGAGAGAAAACTGGAGTCTGGACCTGTTACCATTGTGTATGCTGAGTGATAAGTGTGCCATTATGTGCAAGGATTAAGTTACACTTTATGCTTATTCACAATGTTTAAAACAAGCCATTTCATCAAGTCTCAGTGCATATTTTGAAAGGAAGTATCCTTTGCCCTTGTGCATTAGCTATATGAATTGTGTCTACATTGTAGGACAGCTGCTGACGCTTACTAATCCTAGCAGTCTGAAAAGCCATTTTAACATCTATTTATTTGTCTATAGTAGCAAGGTTCAGTAAAAAATTACACAGTGTGTTGGAACACAAGGACAAATGAGTAAAGTTTAAATTGGAGAATGATTACTGGAACTTACTTTACTGCAGGTGAATCTTTCTGATGCATGTGTTTTTGATGCAAAGGATAACAAACCTACAGCATATGCACTTTATAAATATCCCCATAAATTTTACCATATTTTGGATAGGCTGCTGGAACAGACAAGACCTGATGGCACACGATTTTTCAGTAACATTATGACCTTTGGATTTAATGTGCTTGGGGTTGGTAGTTTAGAGTTAAAACTTCCTAGTCCAAACTAGTACATATAGGGTCAAAGGGATTTTAGAGACAGGAACAGGGCGTTACAAAGTGGGTATTGTAGGTGTATTGTTTAATATTAAGGCAGAGGTAAAAGGAACCAAGATAGTTTGACCTAGAAATAGGATTTTATGTTTTTTGTTTTTTTTTTTTTGAGATTTCACATACACTTTGACTTACAAAGACCAACAATTGTACTTTTTACATTAATTTTACTTAAACTGACCTTCAGAGATTTTTGTTAGTCTTTTCTACCTGCCAGTCTCTCCTCTCCAGAAGTGTTGGATCTGAAAGTGAACTTTTTTCCTACTGAAAGCTGAAATGACAGTGACTTAATTCTGGCAATTTTTCCCACTAAGTTTTTTTCTGTCTTTCTAAATGACGGGGTTTACAAAATATTTTCACTCAAACAGGGTCAGCACATTCTCTAGTTTGTGCTTTGGTTAAGTCAACCAAGGTGTTAAAGGAAGTTTTTTTTTTTTTGTAACTTTGCATTTAGTATTACACTTATGCACTTAAAAAATACTACAATTGCTTTGGATTTGTTGAAATAAAATGATATAGTAATATGAAACTGAATTTAAGCAATGGTGGATTAGTGCCAAGGAGTTGGAACTAAAGCAAACATTTTCTTTGATCATTACATCTGGATGCCTCATGTTTCAGTTTATAAACTGCAAGTATTTCACAAAACTGCAATGCAAAATGCATCCTTCAAGAAAGAAAACAAAAAAACTTTCTGCTTCCTAATTACCAGTGTTTTAATTTCACTTTAATTGCTTTTGCTTCGGAAGTAAATTCCCACACATGGTGTTGTGTATGTAATAATTAAAAGATTTTTTATATAATGTTAGTCTGATTTACAAATAGTTTGATTTGGTTTCTGGGTTTTCAACATATTTTCATCATTTTTATCTGCAAAGGAAAATCTAGTAAATAAATGAAACTTGAGCTCTAATTTTTCATAGTTTTAGTAAAGGAGGGAAGTTCTAAGACCCATGCCTGTGACTACATTTGGAAGATTATACCATGGGGACAAAGATTACCACGCCAGCTGTTGATAGGAAAGCTAACATTTTACAATTGTCACTGGTACAGGAGATACATTTCCTAATTCATATGACATTTTTAAAAGCTGAGATTTTTCCCCATTTTGGGGAATTGTTTCAGTGGACAAGCAGACCACAAAAATAAAATCTTTCAAGTTCACATGAGTCCAGATTTTGCAAACTGAGCAAAGAAGAATAAAAATGTAAAACAAGTCATCAATGAGCACTCTAGGTGCTGTTATTGTAAACATATGTCATCTTAAAGATGCTCACAAATCACAAAAAATGCTCTGGAATCTAGAATCCTAGTCTGTTTAAGCTGGCCATGCACAGTTATGGACTTTTTATGGACTTAAACGGTAAATAAGATTAAATTGTCAAACTGATCAGAAGTTGAAACAATACTATTGCTGATCATATTACCGGCTAAGTGGCATTAGGTATGTTGCAGTAAGGACAGTCATAAAACTGCATTTGGGCAGTCTTTGGCCACCATTCTGCCTCATTTCTATCTATAAGAAATCGTTTTAGGGAGAATTTTGGCATTGAGAAAAGTAATAGGTCTTTAGGAGACCTAGTCTTAGGCAGTCTAGGGACTTTTTTTGAATATATTATTTTGATACAAGCCTTTTTGTCAAAAAAAAAAAAGTTTTTTTTTTTTTTTTTACACAAACACACACATTTAAAATAATTTACCATTAAAGCCTCGTCCAATTTTTTTTTACACATATTATAACCCTTTCGGGGGATGAGTAAAGGGATTTAAAGGGATAATGAAAGGAGAACTTTCTGCCTGTCATTGTTTGCCAGTGTACCATGAAAAAAAAGGCCATCGTTAGTTTTGATATAGAATAATCTGTAAAAAAAAAAAAGCAATTTTTGTCTTCCATCCGTAGAACCTTGGCCACTCTGAAATTCACAAAATGTTAAACCTATCAATGTAATTTAAATACTTGGCTATGAATGGTCCGGGTGATTTTCTCTCAAGTTCTAAATTATCTAGTCATTGTGCATGTTTAACAACCCATTGAGTTATAATCCCAGAGGTAGAGTTGGAAAGTGCATAGCTCCATCAATAAGGTATACTTAAATGTTTCAGATATGGCAATAATTCTAAGGTTTCATCTTTAAAAGATCTCCAAAACCTCAATGGTTTTCTTGCAATATTTGAGTATGTTTGTTAAGAGCACGGAGTCTCACACAGGTCTACAGGAGATCATCCTCCGAAGAGAAGATTCCCTGCTTCAGTGAGCTTCTGTGCCTGAGCAAGGATATCTTGTCTAGACTGTTAATTGCCCTGGTGCGTAGCCATTTGTACAGTGTCTGTAATGGTAGGTTTCAATAATATAGCAACATCAAGAGACCATTTTGTGTGCCTATGTGCACCCCTGACAGGGCAGAGTATGGGCGCAATCTAGTCTTCTTTCGGTGGTTCCAGCCCAGACACAACAAACTGGGAACCAGATTAGAACAAACACGATTGTGCTCCAAAAACTGCTTCATTCACCACTACCAGTAAAAAGAGAAGTGTGGATGAAATAGAGAGCCATAGCTGTTGCATTGTCCGGCTCTATAAAGGATTTCTGCCTTCTTATGTGAGAACACTCTTCATCAGGTCAACTACATCAGCCCTATAGGCGCCTCTGTATTTTATTATCTAATCATTACCACTTTATTATTATTATTATTATTATTATTAATAAACAGGATTTATATAGCGCCAAAATATTACGCAGCGCTGTACATTAAATAGGGAAGTTGAACTTGCACTTCTGTTGCATTTAACCATGGTTGAAGCAAACATAGATAGTAGCCATAAATTCACAATTTCTGTACATTGACGTTTTCCTGAGCCGAGATCTAACCATACAATTTATTGTCATCTAAGATGTGTTTGCACTACATTTTCATTTTGTAGTATTTGATTGATTTAAAAGCCAAAATTGATATTTATTTTTATTCTCACAGGTTCTTAGTTCAGTTCAAGCAAGACAAAGTCTGTGTGAAATTCATCCAAGGAACTCAAAAGAATGGCAATATTCCCACGTGCAAAAGGAAAAACAATCGCCTTCTTGAGGTGGCTGTACCCTAACAGTACAGTTTGGAAGTATGGACATGTTTAATTTTAACCACCTAGTTTTTAGAGATGGGGGGGAAGGGGTCAACTTTTATTTTGGATTGTGCCAAAGGCAGATGGTAATGTCATGGATCCAACAATGTAAGCTTTTACATAAAACAGCTGCACAACAAGGTATTATCTCTAAGTTTTTTTGCTAGAAGACGTTTAACCCTTAATAAGGGCCAAGGGGCAGTGTCTAAGCACATCAATAGAGAACCCCAGAAAGAATGATGGGCTTTACTAGACTTTTACAAGTTGCAGCCCTGGACATACTAATGTAATAGTTGTAGTGTAAGGTTCAATGATGATAGGCAGTCTCCATGTCATGAATAAGCCGAATGTCACTGAGGGCAGCGAGTAGACATGGACAGAAAAAATTAGGAATCTGTAACCCAAGAATCAGTGATACAGGATGTGCAAGAGTACAGGGTTGTAGATGTATGGGGCCACAATACTACAGAAAATTTCTGAAGCACTGAGGGTCAAAGAGGCGTCATTGGAGCATAAAAAAATGGCAAAATCTGGGGGTTCTGCAGTAGTACAGCGACACTTTTCTAGCATGCAGAGCAATACATTTCTACACAGGTAATGACTTCACTAATCAGGAGATTTGTCACCATGTGCCAGAGTTGAGACCCAGTGCTGGATCACGAGTGGTAAATGTGACACTCTTTATTTGGTTAATATACTAAGACTAATTGTGGAATTGACTACACTAAAAGTAGCTACTTAGAGGTTTTATGTAAAAGTGGTTTCCAAACCGTTATACACTGAGCAGCCTAATTTTCAAACCACGGACAGGTGAAGTACCTAAAACTCATTATATTATTATAATGGAACCTGTCAAGGTGGGGGCTGTATTAAGTAGCAAGTGAACAATTAGTTCTTGAAGGTGATATGTTGGAAGTAGGAAAATGGGCAAGCATGAAGATCTGAAAAACTGTGAGAAGGGCCAAATTGTAATGACGAAATGCCATCCTGTGTAATGTCTCCAGTATGCATTGTTTAGTATCTGGCAATGATGGACAACAAGTAAACTGGTGAAAGGGTCTTGAATGTTTGAAGGGGAAGAGGGTTAGCAAACCCACAACGAACCCCCCAGCAGAGTTATTGTAGCACAAATTGCTGAAAATGCAATGCTGACGGGCCAAAAAGTGCATTGTAGCTTTTTGCACATGCAACTATGTTGCTGTAGACCACTTGAAGTGCCCATGCTGACCCCTACCCACCACCAAATATATTCATCAAGAAGAGATTGCAACAGCATGGGAAGAAGGCTGGTGGAGGCAGTTTGGGGCTTTAAAGATCTGCTGCCAACATATTGGTGCCAAATATAATAGGACACCTTCCAGATTTCTTGAGAAGTCCATGCCCCGAAAAGTCAGAGATATTTTCACAATATGAACCTTTACAATATTGGACAGGTGAATTTAATGTTTTGCCTAATTGGTGTAGATTAGGTTAATTACTCCAAACAAGACATTGCAAGTCATTAGTGGGGTAAAGTAAATTAGTTGAAATGTTGCTAACTAGTCATTTGCCCTCTGCCTTCATTTTTGGGACTAGTTTCCAAAGTTTAGTTCCTCTGAAGTGTAGCATGTCAAAAAGCTACAAAAAGTAGTTTGTTTGTCCTTTACATACAAGCATATGTGAGTGCTTATCGGGAGTGTTCCTGACAATGTGCAGCAAAAATGTATTTTTACCAAATGCTGTTCACATAAATTGGTGACCCAATTGATTAAAATTAGATTCTGTTACTGAATGTTCGCTGAAGGGGTAATAGAACCCAGGGTGAATCGTGCAAAACTCAAATTTGAACTCATTCAACTGATTTAAACTTAAATTTGAAAAACCATTCTTTTTATTTTCGATTACATGAGAAAGGTTTAAAACATTTATAGTAGCAGAAATATTTCTAACAAGTCCTCTGTATTTTATGCGATGCCATAAAACCTCAAAGCAGTTACAGATATACTAAAGCTGCCAATCCAGATATGTTAGTTTCTGTGCTATAGTTGCACATCCCAAACAAATGGATTTCCTTAGCCCTTCCGGAGTTATTGCTTTTTGTATCTTGTGACATTTTACCCTATATTTTCTTCATATGCACCAATCAGATGCATTTCCACTACGGTCACTGTCAAAGTAATTTTATTTTTTTTAATGAGGAAAGGTTTTAGAAACCCTGTTGGGTTTAACTGCAATTCTGGACTCACTTTCTGTTTTAAGGGCTTGATGTAGTCGGTACCAATATCGACACCAGTAGGTCACAGCTACAGAATAAAGGCAAGTATTGTAGCCTTTTTCATTCTATGTTTTTAAACAAAGGTTGGAAAACATTTTTGTAAAAAATGTAACCTGGCATTTAAACTTAAATATTTTAATGTGACCCATGAGCTGCAAATGACGTAAAGGCTTTCTATAACCCATTGTTACCTATGCACATTCCCAGGCCATGTTCATTCCTATTACAGGACCC